>NC_091049.1:15344051-15944051 GCF_963966145.1 Tenebrio molitor
TTATTTCTTTTTCATTTTTTGTATTAATTTTTTATTTCAATTTTATATAATTAGAAAAAGATAGGCAAATTAACTGTGTAGCCTTGGCGAAACCTAGCCAGTGTAGCAATAAAAAACCTAAGGAAATGTCAAAAAACGCGTTATAGCCTTTCGTTCGTGTTTTTTAAATAACTCGAAAATTGGTGCATAATGACGTATTTGTAAACGCTCGCAGCTGACGTAATAGAACAAAATACAAAAAAATTATATGCGATAATTGTTATAGAGGTATACTCTTTGATAAAAAAAAACTCAGTAACGTTCAAACTTAAAAATTTAATGAAAACGGTCGAATTTCGACCGCTGGGCGACCTTTAGTTTTAATTTATGTGCAACGATTTGGAAGGTACGAATTTTCGAAGGGACCCCTGCAATTCGAAATTCTGGTAAAAAAAGCGCCAGTGATTAAAAACAATGGCAGATAAGTAAAAACGACCTGTATAAATTTGATTCATAATTTAGCATAGAGTTCAAAAATAAAATCAAACTGGGTGGTTTCCATTTAAAAAAACATAACTTTAGTGTTTTTATAATATTGGGACACTGTATATATACCGCAATATTTTCCGAATATGCAGTAGAAGCGTAGCTATCATCTAGAAAAAAGAAAAAGTTGATGTCTTTAATAACAAACAAGTTATGGAGCTTTTTCGCAACTCTGGGACACCCTGTATGTGTATCATAATTAGAGAGCGGATTTTATGCAGTATAAAATGTCAAAATATGCGCATAAATATGCAGTCAAATCCTTTGAAATATGCACGGAATCTTTGAAATATGCAGCAATATGCAGTATTAATCCAAAATATGCAACTATATCGAATAACCTAAAATTAGGATTTTGAAGTTTTTTTAGCGGAATATTGGCTTTGACAAGAGGATTACATAATGAAATATTGAATTCTTCTTGTTCATTCTAGAGGTTTCCCCAAGTAACGATTCTCGTAACAATATTTGAGAAAGTTTGGTTTTCTTCAAGGTTCCTAATTTTCACCTATGTGTGCTGCGTGATTTAAAATTTTCGTTCCCATATTATGATCTAAAAAAAATTAAACATTCAAAAAATTAAAATTCTAAATCAAATTACATAATTTCCTAATATGTATTAGGTACATTTAGAACTTTTCATTATGATATTTTGAAAAAGCTTAAATTAAAATATTCAAACACAATACAATAATCAACACTAACTGAATTAATATGACTTCATTATCATTTTAATTTTTTATGAAAACCACTAAAAACAATAACCTAACGTAGGTAAGTTACCATTTTTCCACATGCTGTACAAAACACCCTTTCGTCGTCCATATGGAGCTCGTTTATATCTTTGATCCACACCGCAACCAAATTGTTTTTCACTTTCGGCAGCTTAACGTTAGAAAAACTTAGATTTCTTCTTCAGATGATTGTTTTCGAATGAAAGCTTAAATTTTGTGCAAGAACATTGTAGTGACCCAGTTTAAAATTTTAATTTTAATTCCCGGTACCACCGCGAGAGCGCGCCAAATATGAAGGTACTAGCGGCTAGGTTAGGAACTAAGGGATGGGGTTGGCAATCTTGGGGAGTGGGCAACTCTGTTGAAAAGCGGAAATATAGCGGGGGTAAAACGGGCTCGCGCGGGTGGTTGATGGGGGTAGGTCACTTTTTTTTAGTTTTTCGAAACGAACACACCTTGCGAAGAGCGATCCAAGTTTCTCAAATTTGTAAGTTAAATCTGAACCAATTACGAGTACACTACCGTTCCGAGTAGATATTTTGTGTCCCCGTGAGGAATTCGACGTTTTTAATCCACCTGGGTAATTTATCCCACGTTCGTTGCTTTTTTTTTTGTTTTTTGTTTTTGGGATCAGGACCACGTGGTAAGGGTATGTTGTAGATTTCATTTTGTTGCATGCTGTTTCTTTAAGAAGCGCCCATTTGTTAATTTTAAGCGTTATCCCTAAGTTTCTCCCGGGAGGTTCATTTTTGGTAATCTGTTAATTTCGAAAATTAGTAGCCGTCGTCCGGACCACGTGCGTCCATTTTGTTTTTCTTTCACTAACACTAACGGCAATCGACCCGCCATATTTTTGTTTAGCATTGCCAGCGAGTATTGTATTCCTTTTTTCAAGCGGTTTTATTTTATCGTTATCTAACTTCACGTTTTGTTCTCTTTTATTTCCTCATTGTTCAATGTTGCGTTTTGTTTTGCTTATGTTATCCTTGTTTAATGTTGCGTTTGTTTTGCTTAATTTATCATTGTTTGATGTTGCGCTTTGTTTTGCTGGATTTTCTCATCGTTTAATGTTACGCTTTGTTCGATAGAATTAAACTCGTTTTTTTTCCTTCGTGTTGTTGCTAGATTTCGGAAAAGTTAAAGTAAAATGTTGTAAGTGCGCCCCTGTGGAAGCTAGGTGACAATCAGGAAGTCGTGGGGTTGTTTAGTAAATTTCTGTGGAAGCTACGGTTATTTAGAGCCGTTAGCGGGGGCGGACCTTAGTCTTTGCGGGAGCGGCTCCGGGATGTTTTCGTGAAGCTTCCGTCGACGGTTATAGGGACTTCTGGGTTTTGTCCGGAAACGGTTGGTTGGGGACGGCGGACCTAGGTCTTTGCGGATGCGGTCTAGGAATGCTAATCGTACGACCCCGAAACGCTCTGTCACTCTTGCTTAGTCGGTGAAATAGTCTGACGTTCATTAATACCCCGAATATCTATAAACGTCGCTTGATTTCAAGATGACTCAGATTATTCTTCTGAGTCCCCTCGCGGCCGAAAGTTTGTTACCTCCAGCTCTAAGCTCCCGTTGGCGTACCTTGACCGCGTAGTTCCGAGTTAAACATTGTTTTTGTCATTAATCGAATTGTAAAATATGAGTAATACCTGGGATACGGTTTTTCAAGAGGATTTTTCATCCGTCCCTGTCTGTAATAACTGCACCATAATTTGTTTACTTGTTTTGCAAGCGTTAACTGTCATTTTGTCTGTCATGTGCCCGTTTTGCTGTTATTTTAAATATTGTTGCATTCATCTTGTCGTTTATCTTTGTGATGTACTCAACTAGTTAATTTCTTGTACTTCGTTAAACTTAATTTCTGTCCTTTGTATTCGTTTCAATTTCTTTTTCATCAAAGTTATTACAGGCATTTTTAATAAAAGATATTTTGCGTCCCTCACATTTGTGTTTTATTTGCGGCACTCTTCCAACTGGAACCCTCATCGTTTGCATTCCGAACCTTTTCCGCCAAAAGAAAATCACAACGTAGGGCTTCTCCGATTCGATGACGATCACGACCACATTTGTTACCGTTTTGCGCAGGTTCAAATATTTGGCGGAAAAAGTAATGTATTCAGATCATTACAACATTTTGTTTATGAATTGTGAAAAATTTGTCCAGAAATTAAAAGTGGAAGTGGATGATCAAAAAATGCCGATGCATAAATTGTTTATTGCAGGGTTTGTGTCGTCATTTCCGTGTGGCCGCCAGATGTTGGGGTCCTAAACAGGTTTTTAACAAGACTCAGATTTGCAGCAAGGTGAAAAACGCACGTTTGCTTTTTACTAAAACAGCTCCTGTGGAAAAAATTTGAAATGTACTAAAATATGCTACAATATGCATAAAAAGGCGAAATATGCATGAAAAATCAAAATATGCATTATCTCATTAAGTATGCAAAATATGCAAACATTAATTAACACCAAATAATCACTTTTAGTGCCATTCGTCTGAAAAATGAAGGAAACTGCTTAACTATTAAAAATAAGCGATATGCATTTTGCATAAAATCCGCTCTCTGATCATAATACGGAGACCAAATTAGACAGCAGTTTTCGGGCTTACTACGTATAAAGGTGGTAAAAAGAAGCTTTAAGCAATCAATATTTTTAAATGCGTTAGTACCATTTCTCTTCAAAAAACCCAACATACTAAGGGCATCTTTACAAATAGAGGTGATAATGTGGAATAAATGATAGAGTTGAGTCTAAGATCACACCTAAGTCACAAGTTTCAGATTTTTTATCAAGTTGTACATTACATGTGATATGGAATAATTAAATTCAATACGACTAAACTACATAAAGTGGCATTTTTTGACATTAACATCCACAATAGTGGATGAAATTATTTAATCTATCTTAAAGAGATTCACAGTCAATTGGGGTCCGAATGTACTTAGCGATTTTTAAATCGTCTGTATATAGAAATGCAACACCAACAACATATTGTACTTCATCATAAAAAAAATGTTAAATAAGATGTGACCCAAATTGGAGCCTGAGTTACACCGCTACTTACTGAATATAATGCAGAATGATAAGCATTATATGTCACAAATTGATAACCATTACAGAGAAACAATTAAAAAAAAAGGCACAATGTAATTGCACAAACCAAACCCACTGAGTATCTGGAGTAGCAACCCATGATTGACAAGATCAAATGCCTTCGATAAATCAGTACATACTCGCATATATCTCGTCAATTTGTTCTCCATTATCTAGATTCTAGAGTTTAGAGTTAGACCATTGGAAATATACTGCGTAAATTCTAACAAATTCGTACAAGTTGATTTACCTTTAACAGTTAAAACATTCGACATTTGACATAAATTTCACAGATATGCCACCAAAACTCATACCACACAAAAGTCCCTACATTATTTCATAATTAGATTTTTGAGTTTTTATCAAATCAATGCGACCAAAGTAGAAAAAATGTAATATCTATTCACTTTGATTGTGACCACAACAAAAAACATAGTAGGCGCTGTTTAGCTGTGTGCTGCATACGTTTTACACTAAATATTTGTGTGGTGTGAACATGATGTGAAAATGTCAGAATTGTCAAAACTTGACCATGGTAGTAAAGCAATGATTTTAATGTATTTATCAATATTAATAACGGAAATCAATATTTGAAGTAGGAGAAATTAAAAACGTCTGTCTGATTCTGTGATCATGTTTGTTGAAAAGTGGGGTTATATCCAGGTACAGATTATTTAACGTAAAAACTTCGAAATCACCTCATGCAATTCTCGATATTAATGAAGAACGAAGGAAACGGTCATCTGGCAGTAAGACAAACGCGAAAAATGCCTGGGGATTTTACTAAAGGTACTTTCAACTAACATTGATTAATACAAATATTTTCAGATAAAAACTAATCAGACAGAAAGTTCAAAAAAATGATTTACAGGGGATGAAAAGGCAGAAGTTATCAAACTACAACACTTACTAGCCAAAATGTACAACAAAAAAGCACAAATAGAGTTAACTTTATTGGTGATGTTCGTCTTTGTGAGTTGTTTTCCCGCTGGCTTCAATACATGTCTCGAAACAAGTCAATATTAACCGTTTGGCACCAACTTTGAGAAGACGACGTGGCATTTTCTTTTTTAATTCTAAAATTTTGTACTAAAACTCAATTTTATAGATATGCGCACAGTGTACGTCGAAAAACGTTTGCGCAAGTCGTTCTCCGTTCTGTCTTCTGTGAGCGTGAGTGCGTGACGTTTCTGTCAAAATGGCGCCTCCGAGAGTTGCCAACTGCAACTGAATTTAGTGTTATCTAAAATTCCCTATCAATAACCTAGCAACTGAAAAGTTACTATGGAGTGGTCACAATCAAAATGAATAGATTATATATTACACTCGTTCTATAAGACGCACTGTGACACTGGTTCTGTTGCGACCAACTCGTGTCACAATGAAGCGTTTTATTAAACTCGTAAACTGAACCCTCCACCACCCGGCGGCACGGCAATTTTGCCGGAGTACATACGGTTGGCTTCAAAAAAAAACGGGAACTGTCAGAAAAAGTTCTGTCAGATTTTATTAAATTTATACTGGGTGCCCCAAAATTCGCGGAACAACTCAATGAGGTAATGTCAATTCATGTTAGAAAATAACGAGATAAATAATAATAACATTTCTATACCTCTTAGATTTGAAGATATGGGGGCCCAAAAGGTGCAGGTTTGATCTCATTTATTTTAAATAATAAAAAAGATTTTGACTATTTGTCTTTTACTAGCCAGTGGCCCAATAATTTTGAACGATTGTGATCAGGTTTGCAATTATTTTCTCCATTATTTCCAGCATTTCCAAGTAGTAATTTTATGTTCGTTTTACCCGTGGAGGGAGAAAAGACTGGAGATGGCATTTCCTATGCTTCCCATGTTAAAAATCCGAACCCTCTAAAAGCACGTGCAACAACCTTTTATGACCCAGTCCACAATGCGCTAGATAAAGAAGCACAATGCGCCTGGAAGGAAGGCGAAGGAAGCCATTGGCCTAGCGTCTATATTCAGAAACCTTTTATGACTCTGTAGTTTTCGCGGGCCGGTACACTTATTTGAATTAGTGCCATCTCCAGTCTTTTCTCCCTCCACGGTTTTACCTCAAACAGCCTACGGCAACACTGTTTTGATTTTTCCCTCTCATTTCCATGGATACAACAAAAATTAAGTATTTGCAGACTATTGGGATGCATAGAATGTTTTTAAATGTTGCCACATTTAGTGTAACGAATAGGTTCATATCTTCTACAAAAAAGAAGATTGATTTTTTTAAACATTTTTACCTGATATCTTAATGACTACTTAACAACGTACTACTACGTTGTTCCGCGAATTTTGGGGCACCCAGTATAGTTTGAAACAACTTTTTAGAATTTAGGTTAAAAAACTGCACTTATGTGTCAGAAATACTACTGTCAAACAGATACAAATTGACATAAATTGACAAATTAAATTTCCAATTCACATTAAGTCAAATTTCATTTCCCGTACAAATTTCATTTCCCGTACAAATTTCATTTCAGTACACTATTACGGATATTACTATCAAGTAATAGTGCAGTGCTAATCAACATAATTACCGGCGTCTCGCTTCCACATTTTGACTTTCTTGTGTTTTATTATGTTCTGTGTCAATGTTAAGGAACTTCCTCACGATGTGACATGAGTATAATAATATACCTTTTTGAATTTCAACTACCAATGTGTTACCTAAATCCAGAATTTTTAAAAAGAGATTGCGGTACTATTCCCGTTGCTGAAATTACAAGTGGTAAAATCGAAATTTTTTCTAAACCCCAAAAATTTCTCATAGCAACGGAGAGCTCTAAATATTTGTTGATTTTTGTGTTATATGTCTGTGTTATACTATGTGAATTTGGAACAGCTATATCTAAAAAATATGCTTGCTTTTGTTGTTTATTTAAATAATAATGTCCGGTCTGTTATGCTTAATATGAATGTCAGTTAAAACTGTTCTATCAAAATATAACTTGTAATTGTCATTTTCCAAACAACTTTCTGGTGTATAACTATAATGTGGTTGTGTATTCTTTAATAAATTGAATTTGACAGCTAAATTCATGTGTATAATTTTAGCGAATATATTGTGACGTTTCTTATATTCGCTTTGAGCCAAAACGGTGCAAGAAGAAATGATGTGTTCAATTGTTTCCCCTTCAGTTCCGCAAATCCTACATTTATCAATTATCGATTGTAAACCACATATGTGTTTTTTATAATTTCTTGTATTTATAACACGATCTTGTATTGCAAATATAAAACCCTCCGTCTCAGGGTGAATATTTGATTTCTTAAGCCATGCATGAGAGGCCTAAATATTAATTTCTGGTTGTCCCAGTTCTTTAAAGTATCTCCCATGTAAAGACTTCTGTTTTATATTTGCTATAGTGTCAGGTATATTTTGCTTAACAATATCTGAAATTATATTATCACTTAAATTTAAAGGTGTGTAACCTTTATCGGCTGAAACCAAAGCATTAAAAAAGGTGTTATCACGAGCTCTATTGAGGAAATAATTTTTTAGTGAAGCAATTTGATTGTGTTAAACTCGTATAATAATATACTATTATTATTATGTCATATTTTATATCGGGTGTTCATTTAAATTTCTCTTTGAAGTTGGCGTTGAAGAGTCGATTGTGAACGTAACACTCGTCAGTCTGCAGAGTAAAAACACAAACAACCCAAAAAGTGATTTCAACAGCTAATTAAACTATTATTAAAATTTAAAAAAATCGGGACTCTCCCCACAAAATTACATTTGTCTGAAGGTGCACTCTTTGAACTGCGTTTTCTTCCAATAGAGGCTGAAAAGTTCAGTGTTTATTGTTATTAAATTTATGGTGTAGATGATTGTGGAAAATAATAACGTAATAGCTATTTGTGTATTAAGAGCGCAAAGTGATACATTGTTGATTGAGAGATTGTTGCCGCGCGACGAAATCGTCAATGTAGATTTGCGCTCGCAACACACACAAGATTTTTCCTGCAATCGCAACTATGACTACTACATATTATTTTATTTGGACCAAATCAATGTAATACCTTATAATCAGGAACTAATTATTCACAATACTGATATTAAAAGTACAATAATTACGGTTTTTGAAAAGTAATCCATGCTCTGGAAGTGTGCATTCTGGTTCTTTTGCTGCACTTACAATTTCGGGAGGTGTACACGAAAACGTTTCCTCAACAGTTTCCCTTCCTTCTACAGGCTTTTGAGCAATGTTTTTTGTAAAAACACAAAGAACACCGACACAAACTGACACAACAATTCTTTCTGTTTATTCGTTGTCACTAGTTACAATAATCACTGGACATCTGATTTTAACAAAAAATTCGAAGAGCGAGCGTTTTGTACATTTTTTCGCGCGTAGCGACAAAGTGACAGTCTTCGGAAAACGTCAACTTTGCGTTGTCAAATGCAGGCGCAAAGACCTACTTTCTACATCGATTGTAGAAAAAACAACTTTTTGAAGAATAGCTTTACTTTGGAGTAAAAAAATCTTAAATTCTTGTAATTTTTCTTAAAAATGGAACGGCAACGTAGCTAGAATAATATTTTGTCACTGTGGATATGAAGGCTGCTATGTATTGAACAAAATTAATGTGCTTATATTTTTCGAGCTCCACTGGGTCCTTCCCTACCACCCCCTAAATTGAATCTCATTGCTAGACAAATCTACATTCTATGTTCCTGCCATAGCCAAATTAAATTTTTCGACTTAAATTCTGAAAATTTTTGTAATATTTTTTTTTTGGGTGGTAAATTTCAAAAGCTCGAAATTATTTTGTCATTTTGTACTACGCAGGCGTTTACCTCAGGTTATACGACTGCTCTAATTTTGTTCATTCATGTCGGATTTTTGGAATATCTGAGCTTTAAACAGTTTAAATTGATTGTCAGAATAACAATATGCATGTCAAAATGACAAGAATCGAAAGTGGGGTTACGGTTCCTAGATGAATGATGAATGTCAAGATAGCGACGGCTAAAATTTTTTCGCCGCCATAGTAGGTACTGTTGCGGCCAAATAAAACTGGGCAGCAATTTTTTCTATTGTAATAAAAAACTATTTTTCAAATTGACATCATCAATCAGTGTTATGTTGTTCCACAGGTATGGGTCTCTTGTTACCCGAGAAACTTTCATTTTAAAAGTCTGCATTACCAAAATTTATTAAAATGACAAAAATGTCAATTTGGTGGTCGCTTTTATTTGGCCGCAACTGTACATAAAATACCGTAAATTTAGAGCTGCGTTAACAAATTTGTAATTACATTTCGAAAAAACTGGGGCGGTAGAAACATTGTATGTAACGGGTGTTTTTTTAAATTTGGCGTCGAAGTAGGCGTTGAACTGTCGATTGTGAACGCACTATACAGGTTACGGATCACGGATCAGCTGTTTAAATCTTACGCTTTTACACGAGTGGTGCGCTCTCAATCGACTCTCCATCGCTTACTTCGACGCCAAATTTAGAAAAACATTCTTTATAGTTGCCTCAAGTTGCAAAAAACCACTTGTTATTTGCAACAGCATTTTTTCAATATTTTTGAACCAAGTAAAGGCACAAAGGGACCAGAAAATCGTAGTTTGGATTGAATATTTTCTATAATTATAAGTACAGTGTGGAATAAAATGATTTACATCTAGTTACCTTTGCATTACCCTTGTAAAAATACGAAATGCCGCTCTACAAAAAAAAAAGAAAGCCTAACCTCAAAATATTCCAAAATTCCAAATGTGATTTATTGCGAAGGGATGGTATGAATGCAAAGTAGAGATTGAAATTAAAAAGGAGCTAACAAAAGCAAGTCACAGCTAGTGTTGAAAGTGGCCACCAACGTTTGTTAATTCAATTTAGTAAATTGTAACAATTGTCAATTCGATTGATGACATTTATTGACAGAACTAATAGTTGGGCACTTCAAAAAAAAAAGGAGAGCGGTACTGGAAAATTTACATGTGCAAAAATTCCAAAGGTAACTAGATGTAAATCATTTTATTCCACACTGTACAGTTTTAAAGTAATTTAAAATGAAATGACTAATGCCATGCAAATGCAAAGTGGTTTTTTGCAACTTGTCAACTTTATGTAAAATTTGACTTTATATTCAATGCTTTTTTAAATTTACACAAAGTGAAAAATACAGAACAGTGTTTGTGGTATTCAAAATCGCACCGCAGGATTGCTCTTAAACAAGGAAAAATTTATTATGCATTAATCTAAAACAGTAAATTGGTTCTCTCGGCAGGCCACCAGTTATACACCGGACATCCAGCCATATTGTTGGTTTTATAATCCCGTTCCGATAGATTGTTTTCAACAATTGCAATTCAATTGACAGTTTTTAGAACACTGACTTGTTTAATATTTAGTCAAATATAAGTTCAATAATCAACAATGAAATATGTTATTCGAAATTTCCGTTTTTGTCTACTAATTACAAATTTAGTAGTTGTAGCAAATTATAGAGGGCGCTCTCGGTTCCCGCTCATCATAGACAACACAGTAAACCATAACCGGTACCATAACGTAGTTGTAGGGGCCATAGGTCTTTTCATAGACAACACAGTAAACCTATAGAACGCAAACTCCTATGCATTTTATCGGTTTTTTTTGGAAACGCACCCACCACAAGCCGTCAGGGGACGCTGCCGTTTTATAAAAATAAAAATCGCGGAGACTTAGGCCAAAATTAAATATATATATATATATATATTTTGACATATTAAGTCATAAATAATAAATCTACTGTTACGAGAATTTGCAGAGTGCAAAGGTATTTAAACCATGTGGAACTCGCCATAGCATTTTATGGAATGGATTAAAAACACGGGTAACAAGCAGTTATCAACTTTGTAGCCTATTAAAGTGTAGGTATAACAGCTACACTGTGTGTGGACTTCATTTTACCAGCAAATACTTCGGCACGAACAATAGATTGCTGAATGTGGCCGTACCCTCGACTCAATACAACTTCCCTCCTTTTCCAGTCCAGACTTACTTACAGTAATAGTAAAAAAATATTAATAATTATATTTTAACTGACAACAATTTTTTATAGAATTTTCATCCGATATAATGATCTACGATATTTCTACTGAAGACGCTATAAGTAAATTGTGTAAATCCTGTTTTATGTAGTAATGAAGATATACATTCTTGTGAAAGTTTCAAAAAGAAAATAAGAAAAGCTGAGCATAATCAAAATCATAAAAACCCAGAATGTTAATCCAAAATTCGGGCTGCAACTACGGGCTGCAATGTACCGAAAACGTTACATGCAAAATTCGATGTCAAAATAAAGAGCAAAATTTTGAAGGTGAGGAAGCCATAATAAATCTCTGTTTGTCGCAATTGAGGAAAAGAAACACGAAATCAAAATTTATAAAAATGCAATGGAAATGTATCGAAAAAAATTGAAAATAAAAACTTCACAATAAATGTAGTCTTTTAATTTCTTAAATAAATTATTTTGAAAATTAAAATAAATAAAAAAGGATATCCAGCTGGCTGTGTCTTATTTTGCGGAGTTTGCGTTCTATAGGTTTACTGTGTTGTCTATGCCGCTCATCAAAGCCAGTCGTAGCGAAAAAATCGTTACGATTGCCTTTTATGTAAACGTCAAATCGTGTCGGTACTTTATTAATCGACTGGCTTTGCCGCTCATCATATGCCGCTCATTTGGTAAATGTTTGGTTGTTTGGTTGTTTGGTGGATGGTGGATTGTGGATTTATCTACCTATTTGGTGATTGGCGGTCGCGCTCGCGCATCGCAATTGTCTGTCAGCTGTCACACATGTGTGTTTTGTTTTTGTGTTTGTGTTCAAATAGTGAGAGTGGGACAAATGAAATTGTAAGTTTTTCTTTTCATATTTTGTATATTATGTTCATTATTGATTATATTTTTCATAATAACGCCATAGTTGCTCACAAGCACTAGTTTATTGGCTTACGGTTAAAATTGACTGGTTCCAAATGTAAAGTGTGTAGCATGTAGTGCATGTAGCGCCTTATTTAGGTTATGTTATTGCAAAATCAAAGTGTCTGCCGTCTGGTAAACGTCTTTATTATTCGTTCTGTTGTATTTTACAGAATGAACTGTGCCGATCAATGGACCGTTGTGTGTGGTTTTTGAGACATGAGTTATTATTCAGGATTTGGAATTTTGATACCAACAAAATGACACATCAGCTTCGGAAGTCACTAAAGAACACCTGAAACAATTAGCAACTCACCACTGAATGGTAAGTTTCTCAGTATGTATTTAATTGTGGCTTTCTCAGAATGTGTAGATATGTATCTACTTATCGCAGGTCATTGTTGCAGTAAATATTTGAGCACATTTACAATAGGTGAATTGTTCGATATGTCAATTGCAATTGCATTGATTGTAAGAAACTACCCTGCATTAGTGTAGTGTAAGATACCTCAAGCTATTCCCAAGGTATACCCAATGAAAGGTATAAGTTTTGAATGTGATCGGAAGCAATGTTAACTAAAGCTATGTTTTTAACAGTGTTGCCAGATGCACGTTATGACATTTCCCTCTCTCTAATACGAAAATACCCGGAAATACCCGATGTAGTTTCAATTTGAAGAATATTTCTAAAGTCCATTCACGTTGGATTTTCCTCTCAAGGTCAAATAATTTAATTTTTTGGGTCTGTAATAATGTTTTGTAAATAGTGACATGCAGCTAACCAACATAATGCGATTTAGCAATGCTCAATCCAACCTGTACGGTGTTTACCTGCATGTCACTATTTACAAAACATAATTACAGAGCCAAAAAATTTAATTATTTGACCTTGAGAGGAAAATCCAACGTGAATGGACTTTAGGTATCCAAAAAAAAACAGGATATTATGAAAAATTATATATATCTAATATATAAAATTCTCGTGTCACAGTTTTAGTTATCATACTCCTCCGAAACGGCTTGACCGATTTTGATGAAATTTTATATGTACATTCAGTAGGTCTGAGAATAGGTTGTTATCTATTTTTTATACCCCTAAGTGATAAGGGTGGTCCACCCCAAATTTTTATTTTTTATTTTTTGGACAAAATTGTTTATTTTTATTTATTCCATCCTAAACGATAAAATGGTATTTTATCTACTGTTTTCTTCATGGTAAAATGAAGTTTTATCGTCTAGAAAAATAAAATAATTACATTTTCACAAGTTTCTTTATTCTTTTTTAATCAAAATTACAAACGTCTGAATTGAAATAACCGGAAATAACATTGTTAATAAAAATTAAATGTGCACTTTTTAAACACTTTTCCACCACATTTGACAGTATTCTCGTTAGCGACATCTTTGCTTTTGATGAAGTTAACGACATCCTCACTTTTGATGAGGTTAGCGCCACTGCAACCAGGTAATTCGTTTGAAAATCCTTGACAATTCTTTGTGCTGCTTGTTCCCATCAAAATTCTGTTACAAATTTCCTTCTTATTTTCAACTGATTCATCAATGTAGCCTTCTACAACCGAATTCGATTTCCAGCCACCATGTCTCTTCATCATAAGCGTGTTAGCTCCAGTGTTCGCCAAAAGAGTAGCACTTGATCTCCTAAAGCAATGACCAGTGTAAGATTCAGGTAATGGCAGCTTTAAAAATTCCGCTATCTTGTAAAATGTGTTAATTCCCACCACTTGCTTTGTACATTTTTCATTGCGATAACCCAAAAAGAAACTCTTGGTTGGTGTATTTGCAGGTCTTAAATCACTATATTTTTTGTATAAAGCCAACTTGCTAACTCCTATTTTCGTATTATCCACAATAGTAAACATACGCTTCTTATTCGTTTTTGTTTCGGGAACTTGTATTATCAGAATATTATCTCGATCTTCGATATCGTCGATTTTCATTTTGTGTAATTCATCCATTCTGCATCCTCCGCCGATTCCCATGACCAAGGCAACCTTTAGATAATTTACTTAATATTGAGTGAAACTACCATAATAAAAACACTTACCTTTATCAACAAGTAAATCTTATCAGGTGCATCCTCCAAAAATTTGTTAAAATGTTCCCTCTCTAACACATTTGATTTAATCGGTGTGTAGGTTGAGTATTCTCGCTTAAGGAAAGTCTTCATACTCAAAAATCTAAAAAAATAAACGTTTTAATTATAATATTCAAAATAATCATTCTTCTTACTTTGATATGTCTACTTGTTCCTTGATCAGTAAGGTACTCTTCAACTTTGAATAACAACTCCACAATGTTGAAGCCTTATACTTTTTTACCTTTTCTGCGAAGTACGATAGCAGGACTTCTTCTGATACACCTTTTATGTTTCTGCTTTTCCTCCAGGCACAGAAAATATTGTATTCTTTTTCATACAACGATACAGATTTTCGGGGCAATAAATTTTCAATAACAGATCTGGCTTCTTTAATAATATCTTCAGGAACATACAATTCATCTTCATTAAGGAAAGATTGGGCCATTATTTCCTCAAAAATGAAACACTTTCACGACGCTTTCACGAAACTGCTTTTAACTTTGTTGATAAACAAATTATCTCGGTAACCGACTCCCATGCCAACAGCCCCCGCTTTGAGTTTCTAATGTTTAACATCCATTGTTGTTTTTCTGTTTTTGACGTTTTTTTGATTGTTGAATTTTTTTGATGTTTATAATTGTCATAATCAAAATAATTCAGTAATTCAATCGAAGTAATGGAGGATGGAATAAAATTTTGTATTGTACACGACGATAAAATTCACCATTATCATAAAATAAAATTTTATCGTCTTGTATAATAAATAACTATTTTTTATGATGTGGCATTAAAAAATACCTACAACCCTAAATTTTCACCCTTCTACCATCAACCCCTATTTTTTAATAGCGATATTAGTAATTCAATAATTTTAAACCCCGGTCGATAACTTGATCGTTCAGTTAATTCAGTGATTTCATATAACCTCAAAAGTACTCGACATGTGTCACGAGTACACAACAATGATTTTCATTGTGTTACACATTGTTGGATTTGTTTCCGCCCCGATTAGCAGAATAACAATTAAAACTACGAATAACTAACGAAAAAAAATTTATGAAGAAAATTCATTTTCAAAAGATTATGTTATCTGTCATTGTGCGCGCATTGACAATTTGAACTTAACTCAACACGTAACGTGCCTTCAAATAAATTTATATTTAGAGCAACCTATAGAAGTTCAATTGTTTGCAACATTTTTACAGCGTAGAAAATGACACAAGAATCGTCTGGTCTGACATTTAACGAAATAAAATTAGGTTAGAAAATATTTTTAATTTTTGTAGTGCATTCATCTCAGATTATTGAAATTCACATTAATAAATAATCCAAACATAAATCCAATCACAAATTATTTGTTAACTAATGGCTTTTCGCCAATATACGGAAGATGATGTTTCAGCTTTCGAAATCTTTAAGGCATTGCTGCAAATTTTAGTTAATCTTCGGGAGAAAAATACCCCAAATTCGAATAAGATCGCAAAATTTCAAAAGCACCAAAGTCAAGTAACTGTTAACATAAAGAGAACAAGTAAATGGGATGTTACACGGTTAGTTCATATTCTCCATTCGATTTCAGTAGGTATTTATATTGAATGAAAACTGAAACTGAACATGAAACTAAACAGACAGTCTGAAAGTACCCACCTTAAGCAAATTGACAAATAGTCGTATCAATTCATTTATTTCTTTAAACCATAAAAGAGAACATAACATTAACATTGCTGTGAACACTAATAAGAATTGTAAATTAAGTATTGCACATAACCTCACACAATAGGAAATAACAATTTTATACATAATTTAGAGTAAGTGTTGAAAATGTGCACCCTGTTCTTGTAAACACAACCTAGTCCTTCGTCTAATTGCATTAGTTACATTTTCTAAAACAATAGGATTATTGTTAATTTCATTAATTTTCTGTGTTATCCTATTTCGTAGTTCTGCCAAATCATTTATGGGTGTTGTGTAAATTGAATTTTTGATGTGTGGCCACAAGAAGAAATCACAAGGAGTGAGATCGCATGATCTAGGGGGCCAGTTGTTTGGTGTATTACGGCTTATAATTCTGTTGTCGTAAAATTCGGCCAAAAAATCTATTGTAGCCCTTGTGGTATGAGCTGTAGCACCATCCTGCTGAAAGTAGCCATAAACTAACTCATCATCATGTAGCTGATTTAAAAATGGAGTCAAAATTTCATTTCTGTATCTTGCAGCATTGATATTTCCTAAAAAACATTGATTCATTATTTAATTACTAAAACATTATTACAATTGTTACCTTCAAAAAAGATTGGACCAATAATTCTGCGTTGGCTAATAGCAGCCCAAACGCCTACTTTCTGGGGGTACTGGGGTGTTTCAATGAAAAAATGTGGATTTTCTGAACTCCACATTCTTGTATTTTGAGAGTTGACATATCCACTAAGATGGAAGTAGGCTTCATCAGTGTAAAAGGTTTTATCAAGGTGAACATCTAAAGTATTCAGAAACCATTGACAATATTCTAATCTTTGGGGGAGGTCAGCTGGATGTAATTCTTGCACAGATGTGAGACGGTAGGGAAATAGGTGAAGATCTTTTTTCACAATTGAATGACAGGTACCAACAGACACACCAAGTTGTGACAAATGTTCAATTGAAGTGCCTGGGGCTTCTTGCATTGCTTGTCTCGCCTCTTCAATCACTTCTGGAGTTCTTTTTTTTGGCCTGCCGCTTCCAGGTTTTTGTCCCACAGATCCATTTTCTTGGAAATTCTTTAAGCATATGTTTAAAGTTTGTCGAAACTGCGTATATTCCACTGCAATGTCTGGGAATTCTTCTCCAAACTCTTCCATACATAACGCAAGGGAATACTGCCAAACTCCATCGATTTTCACACCGTTTCGAAAGTATGACATTACCATGAAGACTTTATGTTGTTCAGGGAAAGCCATTGTTCACAAAAATGTCGGAAAACGGTAAAACACTGACGCAGATTTCGTTTTAGTTCTGACAAGAACTGATTTTTTGTACGCAAGACGAGGAATAAAACGAATAAATTCACAAACACAACTCAATCTGAAAACAGGAAGAGAACGAATGTCAAATGTCAAAATTTTTATATGAAATTGGGACAAAACTTACTATGCAACCTGTGTAACTCCGGAGAATAATTGATTGCCTACGAAATTATCTACACTGTTAATAGAATTAAAACGTTGTCAACGCCTACTCTAAATATAGTTATTTTTGAAGGCACGTTATTACTCTTACCTAATTTTGCATTGTACAGGGTGCGACAACATAACTTCCTTTTTTGAAATGCGCGCCATTCAGACTGTAATGGGGCGGGAGTGGTCTCATTCGGAAGCCGTGGTCCCGTGCACGATACACTTGGTCCCGTGGTTTTAAAGATTTATTCTCTATCTCTGTCAGCTGCCATCATGCGTTGGAACCATGGAGGTAGTATTAACAGGAGGGAGCACCATTTGAAAAAAGCGGAAATGCCGCGTAAATGCGCACTGCCATAAAGTGGTACTAAATGCAGAGCGCACCATGTGGAAAGATCCCAGCAGAGGACCAGCAGTGTCACTAACACTTGCGCGTAGTTTGAGAAGAGTTATAAAGTGGTACCAGACTACCAGAGAGTGGCCGACTGTGACGATACCGCATCTAAAGCATTGACGGTATAGGGCTATAGGGAATGCTCCCTCCTGTTAATACTACCTTCATGGTTGGAAGCGTGGAGGGAGAAAAGACTGGAGATGGCACTAATTCAAATAAGTGTAGTACCGGCCCGTGAAAACTACAGAGTCATAAAAGGTTTCTGAATATAGACGCTAGGCCAATGGCTTCCTTCGCCTTCCTTCCAGGCGCATTGTGCTTCTTTATCTAGCGCATTGTGGACTGGGTCATAAAAGGTTGTTGCACGTGCTTTTAGAGGGTTCGGATTTTTAACATGGGAAGCATAGGAAATGCCATCTCCAGTCTTTTCTTCCTCCACGGATGGAAGAGTGGAGATGGAGACCCTGCGTTTGCTGTCGAGGTCTACTTTTCAAACTGATATTCTGTGATTGCAACGCTTCCGAAATCGCTTCAATGTTGGGTCGTGTCCCGAACCAGAAATCAATTGTTACTGGGTCACTACGTTCAGACAAACCGGGAGTGCGACAAGACGAAGAACTGGAGTTTCACTTCAATAAGGGGCAATTTGTAGTAGAGAACTCGCTAGCCAGATTTGGCCCCTTGCGATTTTGTTTATGGGTTTTTTTGAAATCTCGCGTTTATATCAACCATCTAAGGACCCTACAAGACCTGAAGGCCAACATCCGTGCAGAAATTGCACATCATGTGACGTGAATACGAATGAATAATCTCTGTCGGAGGGCGTAGTGCTTAGCATTAAATTATGGTACAGTTGGTTGCAAAAAAAAACGGGAACTGTCAGAATAAAATTGACACATTTTTACAATTTTTTCATTGAGTGAAACCTTCTTACGAGAGATAGGTTAGAATTAGAGTCAAAATTCAGACATTTTTAGAAATTATTTGATAGGTATTGTCGAGTAGACAATTAATTGACAAATGGACAAAACCAAATTTACATTAGAAAAATTTTCGTTTCCCGTTTTTTTTTGCAACCAACTGTATTAAATTTGTTTGTGTATGCATTAAATCATTAAATTTCAATTCATTTTAATTATTCATTTTATCTTAATAAAAAAACTTAATTTAATTCACCTAATAAGTTAACACAACATTTATTGATTCTGAGGCGGTACGAAGTTCGCCGGGTCAGCTAGTATTTATATGTATATTTATCAACGGCAAATATAATACCATTTAACAGTGGAAGAACAACAATTTTAAAAAAAGCAAACAGAATAACATAACATAATAAACAAAAACAATACTCGTGACAATCCCAGACAGCGTTTCTTACAGTAATTATTTTGAAACTACTGTATTTAATAGATACTATAAAATTCGACATTATGAGAATATAAATTAACAGTTTTCCAGATTATAGATAAAGGCGACCTTAACCCATAGTTGGTTTTTGTAATAAGGAACAACTAAGAAATGTACGATGCAAATTTGTAAATTTTGACTTATGTGATTGTCATTTTTGTCCCAGTTTTATTTGTCCATCGACTGTACACTTCTGAAATTACATTGAGCCACATGAAGTAAAAATAAGCCTAAGATTGAAGAACATATAATCATATAATTAATTACTTTAAAACAGAAGCATAAATGCAATTGAATGCGTTGGGATCTTAACCCTTCAACGCCGGTTTTTTTTTTTAATTACAATTTTAAGTAGATTATTTTGATATACTCCGTCCAGTGAGAGATTGGGAGATTTTAAATTCTAGACTTGTAATCCAAGACTACAAAATGCACTAGAATACATTAATTAGAGCATAATTTTGAGGCAAAAAATGTGAACCTTTAAATAAATAATTTACGGCATGTAACACTTTTTCTCCGTAGAATTTTGTGATTTTTATGTCAACCAATCTTTTGCTGGACAAACTATATCAGGTTTGCCTTATATAGGTATAATATCTTTCAATCCACTGCCAGCTGTGATTTCTGTATTTGCCATTGAAAAATAAAAGTGCAACATATACTCGTACATAACCTCAATAAATATCTAGTGTAAAAACCGTCCGCGCCGGTAAAAACCATTAGACATCTGGTCCATAAATATTAAATACAATATTCTGGGGAATCTGGGGTGGTACAGTATCGTCTTTTAAGAATTTTTGACATTGACAATTGTTTATGAAAATTAAAACGAGTGACTTTAGGTATGTTACAAGTAAATTTTTATAGACTATAAAATATTTTTAAAACAAAATAAAAAATAGGTACGAATTTTACCATATTTTGGCACATAACATTTCCTTACTGGGATTAAACGTCAAAATTCCTCCTGCTTCATTGATGGTTTGCTTAGTTGTGACTATGGCAGACACAGTATCTGTGTTTAAGTTATTCCGCATATCGGTTTTTATATTGTTTAAATCACTAAATACACCGAGGCATTTGAAAAAGGTAAAGCCAGCAGAAGAGAAAAAACTAACTTCAAATTTGGAAACAATGGCATACCTGCGTGATTTTTTAATTCAAAATTTTTTTGCCAGTATACGCCTGCGTCCGTATCCAATATGTTGTGATTTAAAAGTGCGTGTTGCCTCCATTCGTTATCAACATCTTGGACATTTACAACATCTTTTAAAATAGGGAATCTATTAACCACATGTGAAAGAGATTTAATATTAAATGATTGCGCCTCTTGAGGATCTACCACTGCTATTATATCATATATGGGATCACTGAAATCGATTTTTTTTTAAATTTGAGTTACTAGTTCTATATAAAAACTAATACATGTGGAATAGAAATGGGCAATTTCGGCAGAGGGCGCATTTTCTTTCAAGTTTTCCAAACTTTGTGAAGCAGAAACTCCTAAATAAACTTTTTTATGTACAATAATATGCTCTGGATGTTCGTGATTTAATTCAAAGACATTCTTTTTTCTAATATGAGTAATTTCTAAATAATTTGAACATACAGTCTTAAGCAGTTTCTCTACTTCTGGCTTGACCTTATATAAAAGTGGAGCGACGTGCCTGCAAAGCATCGTCTTTAATACCGCAACAGATTAAACTCACAAGGGTGTCCTTGAATAAATGGAACACGCAAAACATTCAATTTTTGTAATTTCATGCGGCCACAAAACCCATACGTTGGGCGTTTCTCAGAATTATAGGAGATTGCATCATGCAGTAACTTGCCAAAATTAGCACTGCCTGCAAAATTTTCGCAGAGGTCTCTTTTTGCGCTGGCCCACGAGCGACGATCTAAAGGGCTGCAACAGGAGAACCACTCACCTGTCTCGGCCTCACAACCGGAAACTTTAACCAAAAAAAATTGCCGTCACTCAAACCTCATCCAGAAGACACATTTGTGGGTCCAGAATCCACGTGGTCCAACAAACCACGAAGTAAAATGGTCAAGGAGGATCGGGCGGTTTTATCTTCCGTGGTGTTCCCCGTTCCAGTGGCAACCGCAAAGGTAGGATCAACACTGTTCGAGTTGTTTTCATCCTCCATTTGCACGGGCACGGCACAGAGACTTTTTTGTTTTAACAACAGGGAAAGAATAAAATAAAGAAAAACATTTAAATTGGGCACGATATGTCACAATCCCACTTCTGATGTTAGCTTTTAATCTTAAAAGCTTAAATAATAATGCGTCCGCACTGATCGAGGCGCGTAGTCAATCTGCAGGGGTGCGGTCCGCACTTAAGAATGTGTAAGACTAGCACTACTATACAGAATCACCACTTGGACACGTAATGCGGTACGTCTTGGCGCTAACAATTACATATCTACATTCAATAAGTGGTCTAATTTTTTCCAACAAAATTTGTCATTTAAGACATGAGTAGCTTTTGCAACGAAAATTACACGAGTCGACGAAGAAGCCGAGTGTAATTTTCCAAAAGCAAAATCTACGAATGTCTTAAATAACAAATTTTGTAGAAAAAAATAGACCACGAATTAATTGAATTCGACTTGACAATCCAACTCGAAAATTTTGAACCAATTAAATTGCAGGGTTTTTTAAATCTGGACCAATCAAATTGATTTTATAGTGAAAAAACACTCTACTGCAGTAGGAGTTTTTCAGCGAAAAAATTTATATCAAAATGAAATGTCAAATTTAATTAAATTATTATGAAATCGATACACACGTATAACAAACAAGGCCCTAAATACATATATGATTAGTATTACATTCAACGTTATTCTTTACTATAATAATTGCTGGTACAAATGTTGCGTATATGCGTCAACTCGATAAATAATTTCTCGATGGGTTGTCACTGTTAAAATTACAAATCAAATATTTTTCATGATCTCCTGTGGTGCAGTTTTACCAGAATTCGGCGAATAAAACTGTAGACGTAGAGCCGCCTCTATAAATTGCATCATAAATAACTCGAACTCCACTATTGTCGTATTAGGTGGTCCTGGTCCGGGCCCGGGTAGTCGGTTTAGAAACTAGTTAGCCAGATGCTGAGACCGAGATGGTGAGATGCTACAACGTGTCCTTGACCATCATAAAAAAAACCGTTCCGCATTTATTTCCGCCCGTCCCCATCTAAATGATCTAAATTTTTCGCTTCGAAAGCGAAAAGCCCCTGTTTTACCCTAAAAATTAAAAAACCCTCACTAATACCCCCATTCATTGAAAATGCCCCCGTCTTCGGGTAAAAACCCCCAAATTGGCAACATTGGTTTTTAATCACTTTTCATGCCAGTTGCAAACACAGCACGCATGCCTCACGAATTCGAATACAATATACAGGCAGTGTTGCCAACCTTACAAAAGAAAAAATCCCAATGCAACTTCTAAAATATCCCAAGATCCCCAACTTTAAAGTTAACACAGTTAATCTTTCTTGGCAAAAAAAAAACAACTACGACTAACACATACTGCATTTAGTGCTGCATGGAATTCTATTCCTTTCTTTACATTTTACATCTCTGAAGATGTAAACTTCAATCACAATCAGTGCAAATCACTTGTGATATCAATTTGTGTTCGCAGGAAACTGCTAGGCATTTAAATTTTGACAGTTGGAATCACGACCTGCTGTATTATTATAACCGGCTTGTTCAAAAGTGTATTATCTGTTTCTGTTTTGTCACCGATGAGGATTTTCACCGGCGAATGTACTTTATTTGAGTCGGGAAATTGAAACTCGCTTTGCGCTGGTATTTGTTTATTTTCTGAACTACCGTCTGATCTGACTGAGTGCTGGGCTCGTAGTTAGCCTCTCAACCTACCCTCTGGACCCAGGTAAAATACGCGCAGGTACCTCCCCTGCTCCGGGTAGGGTGAGAGAACGCTTTCACTTTTTTCCTAATTCATAATGGTAAAACATAATTGTTTAATCCTAAGACTAAACATGGTCCGGCACCTTGAAAGGTCCTCTTTCAACAAATATACATCCTACTCTAACTTAACTAAACTATAACTAAAAACAAAACAAAAAATGCAATCGTAATTAATTGTTCAAAATCACAGTTAAACTAACCTACACTTAACTAAACTAAAACTGACAGCTTCTGTGGACCACTAGCACTGCGAAGCACCTTTTCGCGGCACTGTGTGTTGTTCGTGGCACATCACTCATTTGCTGGAAGCACACACACTTTTGTGATGGGGCGTTTGAGGACCCCCGCTGCTGTTTTGATAGTGACAACGCGAACGTGGCCATCCGTTCCAGGGTGAGTCATGATGATGCGTCCCATTCGCCAGGTCACTGGAGGAGTGTTGTCTTCACGAATAATCACAAGATCGTTGATGGTCACATCTGGGGTGCTCCTTTTCCATTTTCTGCGATGTTGTAAATGGCCTAGATACTCCTTGGACCACCGCTTCCAGAAATGTTGCTGCGCCTGTGAGACTCGTTGCCACCGGGACAATCTGTTGGTGGCGGTGAAGGTGGTGTCCCGTTCCGGGATCGCGTTCAAAGGAGCTCCGGTGAGGAAATGGCCGGGAGTCAAAGGGTTCAGGTCATTTGGGTCAGATGACAATGGTGTTAAAGGACGCGAGTTGAGACAGGCCTCGATTTGGGTTAATAGTGTCTGCATTTCTTCAAATGAAAACAACGCATTGCCAGCTACACGTTTTAAATGATGTTTAGCTGACTTGACCGCAGATTCCCAGAGACCCCCCATGTGAGGTGCGGATAAAACAAAATGTGATATTGTCATTTATCAAGGGATTGACTACATGTGTCTGAAACTTGGTTGATTTTAACATCTGCTGTAATTCCGCCTCTGCGCCCACGAATGTTTTTGCATTATCCGAATGTATGTACCTGGGTTTGCCCCGTCTTGACACAAATCGTTTTAGTGCACTCAAAAAACTCTCAGTGGAACAGTCTGAAATTAGTTCGAGATGAATGGCTTTGCTTGACATGCATATGAATACCCCGATGTACGCTTTACTAATTTTTGGTTTTCCTCGTCCGCGATTTAGATTGATTTTGATTGGTCCACAATAATCTAATCCGGTATGTTCGAAAACGCGACTTGGTTCTATCCGATACGATGGTAAATCCCCCATGATTTGTTTTGAGGACGTGGGTTTGACACGGAAACATGGTACGCATTTTCGAATGACTTGTCGCACCGCGCTGCGACCGTTTAAAATCCAAAATTGTTGTCGGATAGCCGCGAGCGTGGCTTGTGCTCCCGAATGCAGGTTTTGATTGTGATAATGCCGTATTATCAATTGTGTGACGTGATGGTCTTTGGGTATCACGTATGGGTGTTTTTGGGTTTCACGAATTAATGAATTTTTGTTCAATCTACCCCCTACACATATAATACCATCCTTGTCGATGTATGCGTTGAGTGTGAGCAGTTTGCTGTTGCTTTTTAGCGATTTGTTTGATTTTAACGCATTTATTTCATCTGGAAACGCCGATTCCTGTACGAGTCGTATTATGATTTTTCGCGCATCGTTCAATTCTACACACGAGAGACAGCCGTGGTGTATGTCGTCTTGCTTTTTGGTTAATTTTGCAACCGTATTGTTTTTGAAACGAAGTATCCACGCTAGAATTCGGCATAATTTGTTAAATTCGGAAAATTTGGAAAGTAAATCCCATTTAGCAGGTAGAGCGACCGCTAAACAACGCGTTTTTCGTTCGGGAATGGCGTCGCCTGAGGGTATAGTCTTCGGTACCTTTGGCCAAAACCGCTCGTCACATTTTAAAAACGTGGGCCCGTGCCAATACATGTCGTTTTTAACTAGTTGACCAGCCGAGGAACCGCGGGATATAATATCAGCTGGATTGCTCGCGGACGGAACATATCCCCAGTTACAGTTGTCAGTCAGTTCCTGAATTTCTGCGACGCGATTTGACACAAAGGTCTTGAGTGAACTCGATTTCGCGGCGATTCATGCTAATGAGATTGTCGAATCTGTCCAAAAGAATGTGTTGCTTCGTCAATTTTCAATGCTTTTATGATAACCTTGTATAATTGACTGACGAGAAGTGCCGCGCATAATTCCAATCGGGGTAACTGAGTCACCTTCAGTGGTGCAACCCTACTTTTTGCGCACAAAATATTTACCGATATTTTGCCGTTAGATTGAATTGTCCGAATGTAAATAACTCCACCGTAGGCCTTTTCGGAAGCGTCCGCGAAGCCGTGTACTTCTGTCGTAACCGATGGATGGTTGAAAATGTATCGCGGAATCTCGAATTGATTTATGAGGTGCAACTCTTGTCGCCACTCATTGCAGGTAGAGTGCAATACCGTCGGAACGCTTTCATCCCAGCCCAATTTTAGCGACCACAATTCCTGCATCAGCATTTTTGCTTTCACTGTTACTGGACTTAACAGACCTAAAGGATCGAAAATTTGCGACGAAATTGAAAGTATTGACCTCTTCGTGACTTTCTTTGTTGCTGGAAGATGACTTGAATAACGAAAGCAATCACGATTGGTGTCCCATAAGAGGCCTAATGTTTTTGATTCCGTAGTTTTGCGTTCTAATGGAACCAATGAGTCTCCTGCAGTGTTATCAAGTAGAATTTCTGGCGAATTTGATGCCCATTTTGATAGTCCAAAACATCCACGTTAGTATTGTGACTAAGTCGTTGCGTAATTGGATCGTTTCTTGTAACGTGTTCGCTCCTGTTAACACGTCGTCGACGTAAAAATCCTCGTGTATTGTTTCCGATGTTTTACTATGTTTTTGACATTCCGCGTCCGCTAACATTTTAATACATTTGATTGTAGCATACGGAGACGATGTTAACCCATACGTAACCGTATTTAATTCGTAAACACCGAGTGGTTTCGCGGGATCATCACGCCAGAGAATTTGTTGGTACCGTCTGTCATCAGGGTGAATGAGAATCTGACGATACATTTTGCATATGTCTGCCGAAAATGCATATTTAAATGTTCGGAATTTGATCAAGATCGGAAAGATGTCGTTTAGTATTTTGGGCCCTGCATCTAGCGTTTCATTCAAACTGACTCCTGTCGAGGTTCTCGCGGATCCGTCGAAAACTACGCGAATCTTGTCGGCGTTGCCGTCGCTTTTGAAAACCGCGTGATGAGGGAGGAAACATCTGGATGAATCGTCAATAACGTTTTGAATGGTACCCGTCAATGTCATATGGCCTAAGTGGATGTACTCGTTCATGAATTGCCCGTAGTAAAGTTTTACTTCAGGTATCTTTGAAAAGTTCCGTTCTAATGCCATAAACCGTTTCTCTGCGATTTTTAGAGAGGTACCTAGCTTTGACAATTTGTCATTGAAAGTGAGTCTTACTTGGAACCTGCCGTCCTTTGTTCGAGTCACGTTTTCTTCAAAATTCTTTTCATGTAATCTCTCAATTTTAGTGCGGGGTTTACTGCTGTCATTGTACCCTTCTAACAACCAAAATTTCTCTACTTGCTTTTCAAGTGCCGCCGACGCGTTTGCATTCATATTACACAGGATGTTTTTATGACGGTCGCTGTCGGAAATTGTACTTGGACCTCCAATAATCCACCCGAATACCGTTTTCTGAAAGATCGGACCGGTACTTTCTGCTTTGATTTGACCGACGCATAGTGTTTTCCAGAATATTTCGGCGCCTATCAAGAGGTCGATGGGTCTCGAAACATTGAATTCCTCATCTGCTAAGCGGATATTCTTGGGAATGCCAACATCCTTCTTTGAAAATGAATTTGACGGAATGTTTTGTGTGATTGTTTTGGAGACAAGACAATGCCATTTTTCTTTGTAAGACGTGGCCAATGAATGTATTTCCACGTCTACCGAGTTTTTGATTGTTGAAATTGACTTTTCAAAACCCGTAACGAATAAGTTGATTGATTGCATCGCAAGACCTAGCCGTTTACAGGTAGATTGTAAAATGAAATTTGACTGCGAACCGGCGTCTAGAAGAGCACGACACGGCTGCAGATTACCAAAACGATCTCGGACATTCACGATGACCGTTGACAACAGAACTTCGGATTGGGTTTTTCTTTGGTTGCAATTAATAACGGACGGTTGTGGCTCCGTGGTTACGCGTGTCGGAACGTACGGATGCAGCAACGTGTTATGTTTCTGGTGGCATAACTTGCAACTCGCTGATTTGCAGTCCTTGGCCTCATGTGATGGGCGCAAACAATTTTTGCAGAGTTTCATCCGTTTCACCTGTGACTCGCGATCCGCGATATGTAATCTTAGAAAGCCCGGGCAATTGTAGAGTGAATGTGACTTTTCGCAGAAATAACAAGAAAAATTGACCTTGTTGTCTTGCACGGCAAAACTTTTTGTAGAATTTTTGTTTCCGGCCTTCTGATCATTATCCCTTGCCGTTGGGACCGTTTTCGAAAGATTCTTGTTAATTTCGAGGGCTTCTAATAAATTACACCGTTGCGTCAAGTGAGTTATTAACTGCGCTTTCGATGGAGGTTCTGTTGTTTTGAGGGATTCTTCCCATTTGTGGCGTGATAGGGAATCTAACCGCGATGTGATTATGTGTATCAACAGCGGATCCCATGAAGTGGTGTTGATGTCTAACGAATTTAGAGCATCAAGATTCGTGTTTACCGTGTTTACCAAAAGTCTCAGAGAACGCGCTGAATCTTTTGAAACTTGCGGAAGATTGAAGAGATTGTTGACGTGATGCTGAACGATCCGCCGTTTGTTCTCGAATTGATTCCTTAGTGAAGATAAGGCGGTCTCGTAGTTTTCTGCCGAAATCGGCAGTGCTTGGATAACTTCGAGAGCCTCCCCGCGTAAACAGTTGCGTAATTGATGGAGTTTTTCCAAGTTTCGGTTCTGGTAACGCGGGTCATCATGCACTAAAGCGCGAAACGTGTTAAAAAATGGTAACCATTCCGTATAATGCCCCGAGAACGGTTTTATATCGATCGGTGCCAATTGAAGTAGGCTACTAATTGGACCTCGATTGGTCACATCACCCGTCGTATGTGATCTGCTTGTTGCCGCGATAGAACTGTTTGACTTGTTAACCGCGTCTTCGAGAGCCGCATAAAGATCGTAATACGAATCTTCGAAGTTTTGCCTGTTGTTCTCGTGCTCTAACTCATTGACTTGATCGTCGACTGCCTCTATCTCTGTTTGCACGTTGTCAAACTGTACTTTAATATTGGCGAAATCGCGAAGCCGAACTTGTATAGCGGAACTACTAGCACCGCCATTCTTCTCAAACCAATTTCTTACCCGACCTAATGAACTTACGATTCGTTCTCGCTTCGACAGTAACATGATTAACTGCGAATTTGTTGAATTGTCCTGACCCTCAACATCGTCAAGATGAGGGTTCTCGTGGGTTTGCGAACGCGTGAGTACCATGATGATTGAAGATTTTTGAAATTGACTCAAAAAACGTGTAACTGACGAGCTACCTAACAATAGATTTGACCTAACATGAAATGCAGACTCGTAGCCCAAATTGAGGATTGCCTCGAACGCGTATGGGAAAGTGAAAAATGAGGAAAATTGGAGCTCACTTGCCTTAATGTGTTGCGATGTTCTCGACTTCTGGTTCCTGAAGACGCTGAATTCCCTGGTGGTTGAATGCGTGGAGTCGCTGCTGTGTGCTTTTGCCCGTGAGTTCTGGACACGACCACTTTTCTTGATTGATTCACTTGTTGGATTGACGATACACTACCGAATCCTCACTTGTTGGATTGACGATACGCTACCGAATCCGGCTCGAAGGACCAATGTTTTGTCACCGATGAGGATTTTCACCGGCGAATGTACTTTATTTGAGTCGGGAAATTGAAACTCGCTTTGCGCTGGTATTTGTTTATTTTCTGAACTACCGTCTGATCTGACTGAGTGCTGGGCTCGTAGTTAGCCTCTCAACCTACCCTCTGGACCCAGGTAAAATACGCGCAGGTACCTCCCCTGCTCCGGGTAGGGTGAGAGAACGCTTTCACTTTTTTCCTAATTCATAATGGTAAAACATAATTGTTTAATCCTAAGACTAAACAGTTTCAAAATCAAAAATCCACCAACACTGCATTCTACCTCGAAAATATAACCGACAACGTCGCCAACTTTTGTTTTTAGTGTGTTTGCAAGTGTCGGAAAAAGTGGGGTTATGAAAGAAAACTGTCGACAGTCGTTTTGGTCGTAGTTCATCGTGCTTTTTTATTCTCATTTTATTATTTCACTCAAAAGGTATGGTAATTGTTCACTTTAACTACTTCTGGAATTTTCGCGTTTTTTCTGGCTAGACAGCCTCAGGACGTCCTCCTTAGGGTTGCCAGATCTGCATTGACTGAAATCGGGACAGCAATAAAACAGTGAGAGGGGGAGGGTGGTTTAAAACATATGTTACCTATTGTTATAAGTACGAGTATATAAGGTACCTGATCCAAATAAGGCCCACCTAATTTTTGTGTTCAAATATCGGTTAGTAAAAACAAGTAAGAAATTTGGATGCGGGTTGTAAATGAAAGTTTATTCTTTTCCTAACATAATAGCATAAACATATAAATAAAAAAAATAATAACAAAGAAGTTATTCCTTTTTCAAAAAAGCATTGTTTGTGGGCCTTATTGCGTACGATGTGCTTAATAAGGCCCACCCATTAAATTTTCGATAAAAGTTAATAAAACATCATTTTCCTCTAGAATACTTAAATAAAAACAACTTTCACTTGCATGAACCACACAAATAATCCAAATCATTATCTTTTATTAGGCCTATACAAGCTTCGTGGTACCAAACGGAACAATTCTTGCACATACGCATACTCATCATTTCACAGGTGTCACATCAGGGACGATACCAACTTCCCTTATTTGATTTTCTGTCAAAATAATAATTCAAGAATAAAGCCCACTACGGTGTTAATAAGGCCTACTCCTTTGCCGGGCCTTATTAAAACCAGCTCACATTAAAGGGTATAAGATATGATACGAAAAGAAGCTAAAAGCAGATTTGTAATAAATGCATGCAATGAAAAAGAACTTTCCAAGGAATACTGCAATGCTATTTTCAAACAGAAATTTGTGGTAAATACCTTAAAATCTTACATTTACTTTTCCCGCTTTTTAACAACACTGGTGGGTGAACTTTGCAATGTTATTTTACCGCGAAATTTGAACATATCTGGTACGGTCATTTGTACGAATTTTATGCACTCATGCTAAACGAAGCCCTTATGTTGTCATATATTTGGAGATTTCTATAACTAAGTCAATATCATTAGTGGGCCTTATTTTCGAGCGGGCCTTATTTGGAACAGGTACCTTATTTAAAATATTAAAAAAAAAAACAAATATAAATTCATTAAAAAAACTCAAAAGCAGTCGTTCCTATTACCTAATCCACTAATCCACGACCTGCTGTATAATAACCGGCCTGTTCATTTCATTAAAAAAGCATTGCGAAAATGTTTCCGAGAAAGAGCCAATTTTCGCCGATGAGGGCGCCACAGTACGGGCGCTTCTAAAGAATAAAAATGCGGAAAAATATGTTTAGACATGATTTTAGAGTTAAGATTGAGTACAGTAAGTTCATATTTTCTTTCTAAAAGAATATTGAATACAAGTGTATTTTTGTATTTTTGATTTTAAATTCGAATGTCATTTGAACGAGAAAAACTCTCGGTGACAAAAACTTAAGATGAATAAATATCCCCAAAAAGCGCCCGTACACTAGCGCTCTGCGGGGATCACTCAAATTACAATTTTGAACAGGCCGGTTATAATACAGCAGGTCGTGACCTAACCCTAACAATAATAAAGAGTTTCAACAATATAATATTAAATCTCATATTTGGTAAAGTTGTTAATACATATTGCAAAAAAATATAAAATGACTATTTCGTGTATTTTTTACTACTTTTTCCTTCTTTCAATAATTCTGGACAATTAATAGCAGAATCAAACATTTCACTGCAGTGATTAAATTTAAAATTTACGATGCATTGCAAAATCCCTTCAATTGTTTCAGGCACTAAACGATTTCTTTCATCTGTCCATTGTATCTCCATTAACGAAAAAATTCTCTCCACATTTCCATTGTGTCCCAGCACTGAAAATATATATTCACAGATTTTATAGATGTCAGCAAATTGCTCTGGTACATCAGTTTCCATATTTTCAAAGAGGAAAACCCACTTTTCATTAAGTAGTTTATCGTTCCAAGTTTTACGCGAATCTTCTCCAGAAAGCTGTTGTTTTACAATATCTTGCACAACAGCAATTTGGTTGAAGAAAAAAATACTATTTAATACAACATTTTTTGATTACAAATAATTATATGTGTCCTCAACATCGTCCCATACTGGCGCAGTTTTTAAGGTCATCTAATGAAAGGAGGTAAATGTGTATATCCATAGGTTTGATCCACTTTGTTAGATAACTAATTAAAGTTTCGTAAAATAAACTTATATCTGTCATAAATGTGTTAATGTCATGTTGAGTAATAGTTCCTTCATTCAATAGTTTCCGAAAAAGAGCTTTAACTTCAAGAGGAATAAAATTAGATTCCGCTTGTGCCTTCGACATGGCCAAAGTGACAAATAAAATCTCATGCACTTCAATTACTGATTTCGATCGTCCCTCAATTTTTAATATTTGCCTGTGAAAGGAACTAATTTGGCTATGTATAAACCAAAAATAAGATTCACTCAAAGGATTATTGAAAAAATCTAGTATTGTTTTTGGAGCTTTTTCTGTAGAGAAAAAAAAATGATTTTAATGGTTCTAATAATTTTAAAATTCTCTACTGACGAAAAAAGAGAAAGCCATCGAGTTTTTGAATGATGTGACAATAGCTTGTGATATTCTGCATCAAGAAATTCACAGAAATTTTTCAAGCTCTCTATTCTAACGGTATACAGGGTCTCTCAGAACTGGCGGACCAAAATAATACGGTGAATTCATCATCTTCTGGGAATAATAGGAAAAATGTTCAAAAAAATCTATCTTAAATAATGATTAGGAAAGAAGCAATTTAAACTGACCAATCCTGTTGTTGATGTTAAGTTACCTATTAATTAGTTTTCCTGCTTTATTTGTAACTAGTCACATTTTTGGAACATGATTAGCAACGGCTGTTTGGCAATTGTTTATTTTGTTGAAATAATTTTGTGCGTCAAAATGACTTCTAAAGCAAATCCTCCAGAAATTGTAAGAAAATCTGCAGAAGCCTGTGCTGAATTAATACCTAGCAAGTCTGGTGAAAGGAATCAAAAACAATTCAGCCATTTTTGTAAATGGAAATCAGAAAATAATGTGAAGAAAATTACGGAAGAGGTTATACTGGCTGGCCTATTTTTTTAGATTTGGTTTAAATGGTTGTATTATTTTATTTGTGAACTAACGTTTTTAGTCTGAGAAAGTAAGTGCATCTTCTTTGTGGCCGAAATAGTTAAATTGTTAATTTGCATTTAGATGTAGTTTTGAATAAAACATTTCTTAAACCTGAATAATTGTTATTGCGATTGTTACTTTTGTGTTTCCAATAGCAACACTTAACCGGCGTCCGGCCGTTTTTTGCGTTTTCCCGGATTCAAACTGATGACGTAATAGTATTTTACAGTAGAAGTCCGTTAGGATAGCCTTTACTGCCGAGCCAGAGATTTTGTGAGACGAGCTCGCAGAGCGAGTCGAATAATACTGGCGAGGCTGTAAAGGCCCTAACGGACGTGTATTGTACAATAGTTTTTGTAATATCTCTACGATTCGTTCAAAATTATCTTTTTGAAATACATTTTTTTCAACGCCATCGAAAAAACCGAATGATTAATAAGTGTGCGGAGGACGTCGTCATGTCAACCGCTGTTTGTGAAAAAAAATTGTTTCAATGTTGTTTGTCAGATTTGTTCAACGCTTAACTTTCTGTTGAAAATAAGTGAATGAAATCAATAAAAAATCGCAATCAAGTTATTCCCGATGCGCGGAAGTGAGGTCATCGTTATTGCCTGCAAAATCGCGCTTGTGTTAGTGAAGCATCAACTTCAATCTTGTCTCCATTTGCTGCTGTTTGTCAGATTTGTTCAACACTCAACTTTCCGTTGAAAATAAACGACTGAAATCAATAAAAAATCGCAATCAAGATATTCCCGATGTCCGGATGGCCACAGAGCAAGTGAAGTCATCGTTATTCCCTGCAAAATCGCGCTTGTGTTGGTGTTAAAATTCTGAAGCATCATCTTCGATCTCGTCTACATCTGCTAGTGGCATACGGATTTCGATTAATTCAAGGTGTGTTCATAACATTAAACATTAATTATTGTACCAATTGTAAAAAAGTTGAAAAATAAAATTTAGATCTACGTTGCTATAGTTATTTAGTCATTTATAACGGCCGCTCCCGCTCATAACGGACACCTATAACGGACTCCGGCCGTTATGAGGTTGTTTACATGGTGACAAACAGTCCGGAAAGCCACCTTTAACAATTAGATATTACAAAAAGTATTGAAATTTGACACAGGATGAAATAAATAAATAAATTCCGCTCGCTTTTCTGGGTTTGGCCGACTGCACGTGTTAACCGGCTCGATTCAACTCACAGAAATAAATAATGCAGTGTCAAGTTCCAACGTGCACGTTGCACGCACTGGGGAGGATAAAGTCGCGGCGACAACTTTAAAGTGGCCTGACAGTTCTATTCGGAACTTTGGCGTAAATCGGAACTTTAAGGTCCCATATCCACAGTTCCCACCACGTTCCCGCTACTATCGTCAAGTAGGTGTTACTTTCAAGTCATATTTCTTAGTGAAAACGACTTCAAAGTATTTTTTTGAGAATACGCGATTCTTCAGTTATTCTTGCTTTCGTCAATCCTTCAGCTTCGCGTAAAGATAGCTTAGGGTGTCTTCTTCTGAAACCTTCATACCATTTTTCGCCGGGCCTGTTCTGCTTGAAGGGCGTTTTTTTGTTCTTTGCCGATATAATTTTTTGAACACTAGTGAATACATCTTTTTTTTTTCTGGGGAAACCCACATTTCGCTAACTCAGTTAACCAATTTTCCAGATGAGTTTCTTCATCTTGCGTCAAAACGGTAGCAGGACCCATTCGGCAGGGAGCCTCTTTAACTCGACCATGAAGCCTATCTTGTATGGTACCTCGTGGTAAAAAGAAAAATTACAATATTACGATGGCTGACAATGAACCTATATTGTTCTAACGTCAGCCAGCTTTTAGAAAAAGGTGGCTGACTACTGGTATACCAAGCTAGAAGCTATCGTGAAATTCTTCCAAGGGCTGACGTGCCACTTCAGAGATTTATTATATCGTAATCCAGAAAGGCAAACTCGCCTCTCATAAGAACCTCTTTGGATCAGATTAAGGCGCTTGCCCATAGTAAACCTTGACACAATGTTCATCAGTCGTTCTGCTTGATTATTATTCTTGTTTTCAATAAGCAAGTGTGCTTTACGTATCAACAAATTTAATGCTCCTATTACAAATAAATTACATCAATAAATTTCAGAGAAGTTCTGGACAATTGAAATTTACCTTCTATATGATGATAAATTACAGTCTTTTTTCAATTCTGGAATTTGATCTTTGCTGAAGTCGCCGAGGTCATTGCATATTCCCTCTCTGCATAACGTATGGTTTCCGAACACATGAAGAAGTCCAATTTTCAAATCGAACCTTAAAAGTTCAATGTTTCTATATTCCTTTTTGGAGTGCTCATGTATAGAACAGTTTGCCCTTTTGGTCAATTTTTTTGTCTTGCGTTAAAATTGTTCTCCCTTCAAATACACAAATGAATGAACAATAAAATATTGAAAAACAAGAATGTAAGTAAAACATTATGGTTATGTACCTGCCAAATTTATGTGTGTGTCACTTTTTATTTTTAGTAAATGTTTTCCATAGTTTTCTAGGGCATGATTAGTTGCATTCTACCAATCAGCTTGTAGTATTTTGAATCATTGGACCAATTAGAAACGAATTACACCGATAATTTAGCATGGTCCTAAAATTATCGAAAAATTATCGCTGTAATTTTCTCCTCCTTCCTCGAATTTTGATAAACTCATTTTTGATCCACAGTAAAATTTTTGTTGTTTTCAACTACGTTAAGTAACGCTTTGAGAGTCATAAGAATACGTATAAATTAAAAAAATTGTGTAAAATTTGAAAATGAAATTTTCCTTCGTGGAATTGTCATGCCGAATACAACTCGATGGTACGAAATTGCGGGAAATTTTTCTCCTCATTTTGCTCGTATTTGTTTCTTAGACATTTTCCACTCGTTCGCTACGCTCACTCGTGTAAATTGTCGTCGAAACAAATACTCGTATAATGAGATCGAAAATTTCCGGCAATTTCGTACCCTCTCGTATTACTAATGATAATTTTAGGAAGGTGGAGATGATTACAGCGACTATTTCCTTCGAAAAATTTAAGCCAATCAAAAAGTTCGAATATTTGAATTTTAGCCAATAGCGATCGAATTACAGCGATAATACTGCATTAGTGCAATTATCGATAATTTGCACTAGTGTCAAATTTTCGCGTAGTCCTAATTAAAAAATCATTTGGTATTAATTTTATATTTTAAAAAGAATTACGTTTATTTGTACTTACTTATCATGTAAATTTTTCTCATCAAATAGTCTGCCAAAATATCCTCTCGTGCATGTCAAATTGTCGATAATTTGACATGCACTCGGGATATTACTAGTGATAATTTTTCGATAATTTTAGGACCATGCTACATTATCGGTGTAATTCGTTCCTAATTGGTCCAATGATTCAAAATACTACAAGCTGATTGGTTGAAATTTTCTTAGTGGAATTGTCATGCCGAATACAACTCGAAGGTATAGTTCTCCCAGAGCTGCAGCGATTTTATGGCAGGGCAATAGTAATTATTACGCCTGTTGAGATGCCGATAAGCGACATAAACAGACCCCTGTCAATCATCATTTTCGTTCTATACCTGTCAGTTTACAGGGTAGTACTTAGACGAATTTACGATGAGGGGTTGTACTTGCGGTTTAAACCTATTGTGGGTGTTGTTAACGTTTATACAATGGTACCCTGCCATAAAATCGCTGCAGCTCTGGGAGAACTAGACGAAATTACGGGAAATTTTTCTCCTCATTTTACTCGTATTTGTTACTTGACGAATTATCGAATTATCATATATTTATTATACAACTAGAGGATTGAAAATTCTCGATTATACGAGACGTGTTGCCCGGAAACACCACGAGACCGTAGATCGAGTGGTGTTTCCGGCACCACGTCGAGTAATCGAGAATTTTCCATCCTCGAAAAGTATAAAATTACAGGTTTCTGTGAAATATTTTGTCAAATTAATTTATAAATTGCCATGTTGTCACATAGACCACTCGTCAATATTCCGTATGCGAGAAATGTTTTTTTGCATGGTATTCAAGAATAGAAAATATTTGTAGTGTGCGACAACAACCGTTGGTGATATGTCGTGTGCAACATAAACTAATCGAAATTGAAGAATAGACCCCCTGGTCCTCATCTTGTTCGGTACTCATAAAAATGTGAAATGTTGGGGTACTGAGCAATATCTTTTGGATTTCGATGTCATTATGAAACAAAAAATGTTGTATCACTTTTATCATACACTTGTCTTTTATTAAGCTTTAGACCATGAAACTTTCACAATTCCAAATCACACAAAAACCGCCTTCAACATGTAATTTAACTACCGTGTTTAGTAAGGGGATATCGAATGTTTTGCCCAAAGAGTATAGGATATATATACTCGTACTTTCCCTATTAGACCGACGTTTACCGTTGCGCTGGTAGATGTCACCTACTTTGTGAGAACTGCATACACAAAATAAACTAACACGTGTTCAATTGAAAAGTTTATCAAATTGGCTTTGATCTTTGTCTAACTAACTTAATTTACTATGTTGTTGTTTTTTAAAAAATAAAGTCAAAGCCAACTTGATGAACATTTCAATTGAACACTTGTTATGTAGAACTTCACTGCGTTTTTTATTTCGCTGAACATACAACGTAAAATGGCTATGTTCAGTTTTAAAATGGACAAGTCAATTAATTTGAAATAGGCAACCAAATTTACAGATCCATCAATCCTATGTTCAGTAAAATAAAAAACTCACGGTATGTACACATTTTTTTGAATCGGTCTCAACTATCCTTTATATTCTGGAACACTAGTGCCCGATTGCACAAAAGTTAATTGGCCATTAATCGGTTGTTAACGAATAATTAAAGATTAATAAATTATTAACGGATGATTAACAGCTTGTTAACGGTTTGTTAAATATTTAACAAACGTCAATGCTAATCTATCATCAACGAGTAATTAAGACAAGTTTGCGTTGCACAAACATGAATTGATTGTTAAACAAGTGTTAATCGTTGATTAATGTAATAAATGACATTTGGGCAATTAACCAAATATTAATTTCTATTATCCTGTGTGTACGTGTATACCGGGACATTTTTTTAACATTGAACATAGCTCATACTTATTCCCTATGTTCAGTTTTAAAAAACACAGGTCAATGCATGTATATGTAATCACGTAACCAAGGTAACGAAAATAAGTAGGTACTTGACAGATTAACAAAATGGTCAAGTTGTTTGAAGAAGCAATACACATAATGCAGTTATTCTATGCCAATCAGAGCATTAGAAATGTGCGTGACATTTCCAGTGCAACACATGATAGATCAGTTCCATCAATCGGAACAATTTTTAACATTATTTCAAAATCTCTGGTGTTCGGTATAGTTGGTTGCATAGCAACTCACAATGCGTTTGATCTGTGTTTTTTAAAATTGAACATAGGGAATAAGTAAGGACTATGTTCAGAGTTAACAAAATGTCCCGGTATTTGTTGAAAATATTTTAAAAATACAAACACATGATGCTATCCGACTTGTCTTCTACATCTAGTGATCAACATGACGTAGAACCACCACGAAGACCAGCACGACGAATTCGATTCATACGTGATCGAGAAAATCCGTTTGAACTTCACGATGATGTTGAGTTTAAGAAAAGATTTCGTCTTAACAAAACAACACTGGTGAATTTAGTTCATTTAATAGGGGACGCAATTGAACCAAGGACCCGTAGAAATAAATCTCTCGATGCACGTGCGTAGATTTTAATTACACTGCGATTTTATGCCAGAGGCGGTTTTCTGGAGTTAATTGGTGATTACATGCATATTCACAAATCAAATATTTGTAGAATAATTCGGCGTGTTACTAGTCAAATCGCACAGCTTTCACGACAATATATAAAGATGCCCAATAACAATCAGGAATTAATGGCAACAAAACAGGGATTTTTCCAAATTGCTGGCTTTCCACGGGTTGTGGGTGCGGTCGATTGCACGCATGTGAGTATCCAGTCCCCTGGTGGACCCACTGCTGAATTATATAGAAACAGGAAAGGATACTATGGCATCAATGTTCAAGCGATTTGTGACTCCGAATTAAAACTGCTACATATAATTTCTCGATGGCCAGGATCCGTGCATGACAGTACCATATTTAACAATTCCCCTCTTCCTGTTGAATTTCGTATGGGTAGATATGGCAATGGCTTTTTACTAGGCTACAGTGGTTACCCCTGTAAACCGCATCTTTTAACACCTGTGACTGTGAATCAAATGAATGCCAGTCAAGAGGCTTATAATAGGGCTCATATCGCTACTCGCAATACAGTGGAGAGGTTCTTTGGAGTTCTTAAGCGCAGATTTCCCTGCTTAAAAAATGGTCTACGACTCAAACTAGTCACTACTGTCAAAGTGATTGTGGCTTGTGGAGTACTACATAACATCTGTAAGGACAAAATGACGAGATTGAAGATTATTTTGAACCAATTGATGATAAGGAAGAAGATGAATTCGTTTTCCACGAAGGGAACAATAATAACCCAAATTACGCAGTGCGAAATACATTGATTGCTACCGCATTTGCCAGATAAATAAAAGTACATATTAAATTGTATTAATTCTTTAATTTATTTATTTCCAAACGTAACTTTTTTACTTGTAAACTTAAAACGGTTCTTTGAATTTTTTCATTTCTAATTTTTTTCCGGTAATATTGCTTCCTCAAATCTTCGCTTGTTACAGTTACAGCACGTTTTATTTTTCTGGACAATTTGGATGGTTGGGATTGAATTACACGAATTGGAATATTTTGATAAGAGGGACCAGGTTCGGGGTCAAGGATATTCACAATTTCCGTTTCATCTGTTATCAACACAGCTTAAAATTAATATAGAAATATAATTATTTTGTATAGTAAATTACTAAATTAGTCAGCTGCGTTATTAAATTCATTTTGCAACGGTTGTACTTGCTCTCTAATACTAGCCAACAAAATTTCTTGCTCCGAAGATAAAACAAGATCAGCAGCTCCACCCGGTGCACACGAGTTCCCGTCAGCATAATATTTTATACCTGGGCTTGGACATAGGCCCTTTAATCCTGCACACGAATTCCCGTCAAGGCAAAAATGCACCACAAATTCTAGACTCGAATTCCCGTCAGAAAAAAATCTTGGTTATTGAAAGCACTGTTACGAATTACGAAAGTAAGATTCAATGATGAATCTTCTATGTTCTGAAGTAAAAACCATTTTTGCGTTAAAATTTGGTTAATAGTGACAGTTGTTTGACGTTTATTAGCTGACTTAGCACAGATACGAAAAATCTGACACTGTCAAAGTCACAGCCGCCCCTTATCTAAGTATATAATTGTTGATCAAAGAGTATTTGTTACTTTTTAAAATTTAAAAAAATTTTTTTTGGTCCACGTACCTAATGGTAAACAACAATGGTACCTGGCAACGGCCAGAGGGGTAGGTAAGTAAGGGATTGAAGCGCTCTTTTACCCTTGACGGGAACTCGAGTTATGGATTAGATCAGTTGATAATTACCTGACGGGAATTCTTGCATTACTTTATGACAAGAAATAAGTCAGACGGGAATTCGAGTGCGCCCGCTCCACCACCCGTTTTAGAAATTTCTCGCTTGAGGTTTAATTAATTTTTTTTTTATAAGGACAAAAACAAATATTTACAACTGCCTTGAGTTAAAGATATTAGAAAAATTTGCTACCTTATCATTATTCGCAGCGCGTTTTGCCTCTTGCTCTAATAATTTTGCTTCATAGTTGCCATGCTAGATTTATATAAATTAATTAAACAAATAAAAATGTTGCATTTTTGGTGATTACAATTGAAGGGGTGAAAAGAGGTCAAGCGCATTTTCAGAATTTTAAGATTAATTGAAGTTAAATTACATAAGTAATAGTAAATTAAATCTTAGCAGCTATATTACATCCTTTTAAGGCAGAAAATGGACTTGAATTATATATTCTAATGCTATACTTCATCCAGTGAGATTGGGAGATTTTAAATTAACTCAACACTAGAAAATGCACTAGAATACATTAACGAGACCATAATTTCAGGACAAAAATGTTACTGCTTGAAGGATATATTTCAAATTTTACGTGCGCTAGGTATTACTTTCTCTACATAGAATTTAGTGACTCTTATGTCAACCAATCTCTCGCTGGACAAACTTTATAATTCCAGTTGTTTACAATAATTTTCACTTGTCATTTTTCATAAAAAAAAACCGCTTAAATTCTTTCACTTCTGACCCCAGCAATTATTCTAGGCTTACATGTTGCTCAGCCACAGATTTTTTGGTTTCTCTTTTTAAATTTTCATACAGCACTTTTAATTGTTTGCTGTTTCGAGATCCAGTCTCAGCCGAGCAATTATAATGATTTTCAATTAGTTCCCATGCTTTTTTCTTTCTGTCTACCATGAAGGCTTTGGTTGATTTGTCTTCTACTATATGTTTATAACTAAAATAGAGGATTCAAGGATTGGAAGCGGACAAATTGAGATTTTAGGTTATGTTAGGGCTTTGTTGTAACAATAATAAAAACACACGAACATTCTCATTAGAATCGTAAATACTCACTTGGCCACAATGGAAATGAGAGTTTCTTTTTCACGTTGGGTGAACTTAACCCGTTTTTTGGCTTCCATATCAATTAATACGATAGGTTAGGACGCTACAAACGAATATCCGCGTTAAATGTCAAAAATGTTAATCACCAATCAGAGCAGTCAGACCACTATTTTGGCGGTGTTGTCAAGTTCACTTATAATTAATAACCAATTACGAAATGAACGATTAAAGAATCATCAAATTGTTTAGTGCAACGGGATTATTTTTTAACAAGCAATCAAATATGATGAGCCGTTAAGTAACGAATGTTACGCAATATTAAATTTACTTTTGAATGCTGATGTTGTGAAGCATGCATATCTATAGTTGTTTAAAGACATACTTTTTTACTTTTCACATTACTGTAACTGTATAATTCAAGAAGGCCGCGTACTCCAGCTTTAGCAATGATCTCTGGATCAGCATTTGGATTTTTGAATACCTGGATAATCTCGTTTAATCTGGATTTTTTTGCAGTACATTAATAAATTTCATTTTTCCTTGATTTATTGGATTTTTGAATACCTGGATAATCTCGTTTAAATCTGGATTTTTTCGCAGTACATTAATACATTTCATTTTTCCTTGATTTATTAATGTACTGCGAAAAAATCCAGATTTAAACGAGATAATCCAGGTATTCAAAAATCCAAATGCTGATCCAGAGATCATTGCTAAAGCTGAAGAACGCGTCCTTCTTGAATTAGGTATACAGTTACAGTAATGTGAAAAGTAAAAAAGTATATCTTTAAACAACTATAGATATGCATGCTTCACAACATCAGCATTCAAAAGTAAATTTAATATTGCGTCGCTACCACCAACAGAAGCAGCAGCACAACATTCGTTCCGAACCTATCACCAGGAAAAGAAACAAGAACGGGCTAATTCCCGTCACCACACTCGAACCCCCAGCTCCGGAAAGCTTGTTAAAACTTACTTCTTGCAAATGCAAAAAGAGATGTCAAAAAGCCTGTGGATGCAGAAAGGGGATACCACGATAAAAAAAACGCGCTGCTTACTCTACCTCAAGGTGGTGTGGAAATGAGTGTTTTGGCCAAGACGCTTGTTGAAATATAATTTGCAGCGCTCGTACGCCAAAACTATTAATTTTACGAAAAAAAGGTTATGACATGAATTGTAGGCAATTTTCTCTAGTTTCATTTTGTATATAAACGTTTTTATCGTAAAATGAGTCGGAAAGGAGATATTGTCAAAAAACTGCTTTTAGGCGCCATTTTTCCAATATGGCGGCGCGAGCGGCAAAAATACGAGGTGGCAAAGTTGAAATTCGGAAAGAGCACATCGAAATCTATAAAGTTACCCATTTTCAAACCTTCCGGAAAACTTTCCAGGTAAAACTACCAAATGACTGTACTATTATATGATTTTCATATATTATACAACTAGAGGATTGAAAATTCTCGATTATACGAGACGTGTTGCCCGGAAACATCACGAGATCGTAGATCGAGCGGCGAGCGAAAATACAAAGGTTGGTATATTCGAATATACAAAGGTTCGTATATTCGAAATCGCCCTGGTTACTACAATAATCGCTGTAATACATGGTAACTAAAGAAAATCAAAGATTCTTATTGGTTTGTAAAGTAATGAATGATATAGTCAGATTAATTGCAACTGAGTTACGACGAGTCAAAAATCCAAAGACAGTCAACAGAATTAAACAAGATATAATGAATTTAGTTTTTGATACATTAAATGAGGAACAGGATCTTTAATAAATAATATAATAATTGAATGTAGCTTAATATTTTAATCACCTCCATAAATTATAAAACAAGATTTTAATAAACATCCTCCTGCCAGGGAACTGCTCCTACTCCATTAACATAATGCATAAACTCTTCCCGTACTTGAAGAGCATAGTCTCTTGACCTATTTGAGCCTTGATGAGCTAGTGCATATCTAAATGTAAATTCTTCATCAACATTTTCATCTGCACGAACAAATATTGGACATTCTGTTCTTAAAAAATTATGTAAGGCACAACAACACTTTTTGAGGCTTTAAATTAATGGTCGTTAAAAATATTCTAAAGCGGTTGGCTAAAATTCCAAACGCATTTTCAACTACTCCTCTGGCCCTACTTAGTCTGTAGTTGAAAATGCGTTGTTCAAGTGTCAGATTTCTGAATGGAAAAGGTTTCATTATTCTTTCAGACAGTGGAAATGCTGCATCTGCAACTATAACATGTGGAACCGGCTTAATTCTACCAGGCAAACATTTGTCTTTAGGAAATTTTAATCTATTTTGTCCAACTGCGGTGGCCAAAGAGTTTTGTTGATACACTCCACCATCTGAAACCCTTCCATTGGTTCCTACATCTACATATAAAAATTTGTAGTCATAACTAACTAAAGCAAGAAACACAATACTATGTTCATTTTTATAATTATAGTATATGGATCCTGCACTCTTCGGTGCTCTGAAAACTACATGCTTTCCATCAAGAGCTCCTAAGACATTTGGCAAATTCCACGCTTCGTTAAACTTTTTTGAAATATTGAGCCATTCTGCAGCTGTTTGAGGAACCTATGCATTTATTTAAAACAATACTAGAATCAAATAAATATTACAAAAAAGATTTACCTTCATATATTTATCAACGAGTGCTTCATAGATTGTTCTACAAACCACTGATATAAATAAAGAAATAGTTGACTCAGCAACTCGAAAAGAATACATCAAACTTCTGTAAGTTTCACAGGTCGCTAGAAACCTTAACGTTATTATTAATTTATCACGTGCAGAAATGGCATGTCTTTTTAGGGTATCTTGCTTGGCTATTCTTGCTTCGATTAAATTTAGCAAAAGTTCAAAACACCTCTCGTCCATTCTTAAAAATGTTTTAAACTGGTCTTGATCTTCTTTAAATTCCTGATTCACTAAATGTAAATTGCCCTTCTCTCTACGCAATAACCAGGGCCTCACCCACTAACGTCGTTTTACCACCACTTCATTTTCACGACTTAATAAATATGCAGCTAAAGCATACAAAGCAGCGCACCGTTTCTTTGTCATCTTTCCTACTTTTATTTTTATTGCAATGAGAATGTCAACATACTAACATTACTAACATCCACAACAATTCAAACCATGATTCAAACATACACATAACCTATGTTTAAACGTTAAACGATGTGAAGGAAACAAGACTGAAAACTGAAAGTTGGCAACACATTGGCGGTGCAGAAGTCCCTAGTTTTTCGTGCGCAAAACTTTGACCGTGTAAAACATTATCACATTTTCAATTTATTCATGAATTAATTTATGAAATTATTCGTCAATTTCTGTGACCGTGTAAAACAAGCATTAACTTGTCATCAGAAAAATTGATACTAAGTGTTGTATATTTACTCTTAATTTTAAGTGGGGTGGGTAGGGGTACCTACCTTATTGAAAATCTTGGAAAAAATTAAACATTTTACAGGTCGACCAGAACAGCTTGGCGAGTGACGCAGTGGACTGAAATCCCTCCCACTAGCGGAGCGCACTGGTCTGTTGAGTCTAGAAGTGTTTAGATCGTGTACAAACGGGCGAAAATAAGCGCTCCAAGCTTCAAGTGAACAGCATGTCCGGGCTGTTTTGAGCAGATTTGCTTCATTGAGTGTACCGTACCTACAACCATAGCCATATCCTTGTCTTACAGAGACTGGCTGGTTTCCTCTTGTGCGCATCTTATACGCCAAGCTATTCTGGTCAAGCTGTACCTACTGAATTTTAACTGGTGGCTAATGGCCAGTCCGCATGGACCGCCGCCGCCGGTCTCTAATCCGATTACACGTACTTGGAGGAATTCGTTTGCCGATAAGGATAAAAAAGGTAGAGACCTGCAAAGATTTAACCGCGTGGAGGAACTCATTTGCGACCGGTTCATACACATCATCTGTTCCAGTTCCACTGCTTTTGCTTTCCGTAATTTTTTTGCAATTCATGCGATACCTGCGAACGTATGTTATTGATTTTTTGTTTAACATCTTCGAACGTTATCTTTGGTTGTATTTCTTGCAGAGACTGACACATTTTCGATAATGCATCTGTGCGGGCGTGTTTATTTGTATAGAATTTGTGCTTTGTGTCATATAAAGAATGATACACTTCATACTGTTTCAACAGTTTTTTTATTAATTGCTGTGTCCAAATATACAGGGTGTCTCAGGTAAGACTTTCGAGACTAATATCTCGATTATTTGCGACCGGATTTTTATGAAATTTAAAATACAGAGATTTTAGACGGTGAAGGTTCCAACTAGTAATCATAAAATTCCCTCAAGTTAAAAAATGTAATTTTAACACATGTTTCCTTTAATAAAAATTAGGCGCAATTATTATTCCATTGTTAAATGTTAAAAAATAGGGGTCTACACAAACAATTAACTAAATTACTCGTCTGATTCAACGAAAAGATTAGATTTTGTTGTTAAAAATGTAATCTAAATTTTGAAGGTATTTGAGCAGTTACCTTTTGAAACAATTGATGAAAAATTGCCAAGCAACATTTTGTACACCCTTTAAAATCTGTCAAAAGTGGGCGCGCTTTATTAGAAAAGTCAAATTGTGTAAATTTATTGAAAATACTCTAAAAATAGACTACATTGGCAGAAATTTCAATATTATTGAAAAAGGAAACAATTTTTGCCTATGGAGAGTGTCGTAAGAACTTCAATGACACAGTTCGTTTTCTTGTGGAACACTATTCAAAGGTAGGCTCTACAAAATTTAAGGTTTAGAGAGCCGTCAATTTATTTGAAAACACAGGAAGCTTACGTGAACCAAATTACCTTGCTAAAATATCCCAATCGTGTTTTAGTCCTTTAAGGAAGAACTAAAGCATCCAGAAAGAAGTTGCAGACTGTTTTTTTGAAGATTTAATGTCTTGTGGACCTCCTGGTCCTCGAGTTACTCAATACTGTGATTATTTGGTAGATTGTTACATATCAGAAAATTCAAATTTTCCACCATTTTTATGGGCAGCTTGTTCTGCAAGTAGGGCAAGGAACACAAATGCGTACGAATCTTTTCATTGTATTTTTAATAGCAATTTTAATAATACAAAACCAAATATTTTTGTATTTTTAAACGTGTTAAAAAATATGCAAATAAACAATTAATAGCTTACTCAGCTGAGGTAACTATAAGTTCTCTTTTTTTTTGTTGCTTAAAATGACGGTCGTTTCTAACAGGGATTATATTTTACCCCGCGCGCAATTGGTATTGAACTTTTCGGGTCAGGGATTATAGAATTTAGACGCCCGGTTGGGATCATCGACCGCCGCGCGCTGATGGTATATGCCCATAGACATATACCGACTTGCACTAAGGCCTGGTTCTGAGTCCGACTCTGTGCGGCAAGGAGAGTATTAAAACAATGCCAGTTTTGAATCCAGCTGACCAAATTAACCAGGTAAGTAGAATAAATGCGTCACCGCTGAAGAAATAACTGGTAGTCTTGACTGAATTACACTCAGTAACAATCAAAAGTTTAATACCAAGCAGATAAACCCTGAAGTGTTTTAATGAGTTTACAGTGGCCAACGTTTCCAGTTTGTAAGAATGATAACGCGCTTCAGCTGGTGAAGTACGTTATGTTTCTGAATTAAAATGCCGCCGTAGCCAAAAGAGCTGGCATCTGTGTGAAGTTCGGTTGGTAAATCGGGGTGGAATACGGACAACAATGGTTTGGAAGTTAACAGATAACGACATACTATCTTGTGGCTTCGTGTTCGTCAGTCCAGACAAAATCGACATCCTTTTTCGTCAATGCATTAATACACGCGGTTCGAGATGCAAAACTAGGAACGAACTTTCGGAAATATCCCGCAAGTCCCATGAAATGGTGAACCTGTTTGACGTTAGAAGGGAGCGTCAGTTAGCGCTTTCACTTTGGTTTGGCTAGGTTTGATAGCCTCAGCAGAAATCTCACGACCAAGATATTCGATTCGGGACTGCAAAAATTAGCACTTCGACACATTCAACGAAAATCCAGCTGACTTTAAGGCTTGCAATACTTGCTCTAAATACACCAACCCCTGTTCGGCTGTCTCAAATGGGATTAAAATATCTTCCATGTAGACAAGAGCGATAATGTGTTTTAAATTACCCAACGCAGAATTTATAGCACGCTGAAAAACAGCCGGCGCATTTGCCAGACCAAATGGCATTCGTAAATACTTAAAATGCCCATCAGGCGTCACGAATCCAGTCTTATGAATTGAATCTTGTCTGATAGGTATCTGATGGAACTCAGATGCCATGTCTAACGATGTGAAATATTTTCCACGACTCAATCTATCTAATTGATCATCAATTCGAGGAAAAGGAAACTTCTCTTTTACCTTGTGCGCATTTAATTCTCGGACACATCTGTCACAAGTCAAGGGCATACAGTGACTCACCAGGGGGTTTCCTTTCCCTTAACTTGATTATGTTTTTGTGGAATAAATCCATGGACAACCTCGATTTGCGTAGCCACTGTTGTCTTCGCATGATATTCTTGATCCCTAAAACTCAAACATTAATGAAAAATAAAATAACTTACCATTCGGAACATTAAACGATTTCGAACCACGTTTTGTTGAACTTGAACAATTCATAGGACAACACTTATTTATTACTGACCATAGTAATTTATTTAAAGAAACATAATTGAATTCAAACGAAAAATACAACGAGAACAGAGACAAACCAATTAAAACTATTTTTAAAACAAAGGGAATAAATGTTTAACGAGATAACTAGTGAATTGGGACTTGAAAAGCAAGAGACAATTACTGACAGTTAGTGACATTTCGAAAGTTTTCAAACGTGATTCTATGTTGTTTATCCCCAGATAGAGTTTATTGTGCGACAAGGATAGACATACCGGGACATGTTTTTAACATTGAACATAGCCCATACTTATTCCCTATGTTCAGTTTTAAAAAACACAGGTCAATGCATGTATATGTAATCACGTAACCAAGGTTACGAAAATAAGTACTTGACCGTTTAACAAAATGGTCAAGTTGTTTGAAGAAGAAATACACATAATGCAGTTATTCTATGCCAATCAGAGCATTAGAAATGTGCGTGACATTTCCAATGCAACACATGATAGACCAATTCCATCAATCGGAACAATTTTTAACATTCATTCAAAATCTCTGGTGTTCGGTATAGTTGGTTGCATAGCAACTCACAATGCATTGATCTGTGTTTTTTAAAATTGAACATAGGGAATAAGTATGGGCTATGTTCAGAGTTAAAAAAAGGTCCCGGTATAAAAGCACTAATGGCGCTACCTTAACACGTAGTGTGTTGATTTAGTGACCTTAGTTGTATTAAAGAATGTACTTTTAAAGAAATGGAAAAGAAAAATATAACAAAGAAAAAATATAAATTGTCAAAATATATTTAAAAAAAAAACAAAACAACGAAAAAATTGGCAAAAACGAAACAACGAAAAAATGAGCAAAAACAAAACAACGATAAAATTCTAAAAATAAAAAACATGTTTTGGTACGAGTATAACTGGTAGGTACATAGGTTAGTATTAAGAAAATCAGTTCGCATCTTCTCCAAACCAATATTTCTCATCCACTGAATGTAGAAATAACAATGACGACAGTCTTTTTGCTGATAGTCTGTTCCTTTTTTCACACAAAGTTATTCCAGCTTTGCTAAACAGCCGTTCACACGGCACCGATGTTCCTACAATGGGTAGATAACTAATTGCCAATTTATATAAATTCGGAAAAGCCATTCTAACATTATACCAATACTTTAATGGCTCCTCATTTCTTGGTACATTTTGTTGGTCTAGGTATTGTTTGAGTTCTGTTGCGATCCCACAACTTACTGATCTTTCTGAATCTTGACTGGTTTTAATTAAGTTATCATGGACAGCCCAAATACCCAAAGATCCACTTGCATTTTCTACATCAGGAGTCTCCTTTTCAGCCATTTCTTTAGATCTGTTCTTTTTGACTATACATTCTGATATCTTAGCAAGTGCATTTGAAACCGCCACAGGGCTCTGAAAATGGAGGCGCTTAAAGGGTCGTTTTCATGGTGGCTTTACAAGCGTGGCTCGCTTGGCTTGGGGGCCGCTTGACCAATGGGAGCACAGCTTTTAAAAAACGCCGCGGCGTGGCTCGGACTTTGCTAGAATAGGAAATATTTCTATTTTTCAAAGCCACGCTCAGGCTTTGGAAGCTTGCGCATGCGCTCGAACTCGCAACTACATAATCAAATCAGCTGATGTGACAGTTCAACGCTAGCTCGCTCAATAGCGCACGCGCGTTCTTGTGGCAGTCTTGAAGTAGTAAGCCACCATGAAAATGAAAACGACTCTTCCAAAGCCAAGCTAGCCGAGCGAGCCACGCTTGTAAAGCCACCATGAAAACGACGCTTAAAGGGAGGATCCAAAATTGTTGCAATTGCCAATATCTGTTTTTTTTCTGCATGTAAGTGTTAAAAGTGAGATTTTATTTTGTAAGTGGGGTAGATAACCCCACGAACAAAATAAAATCACTTTTAACACGTCCATCATACATCTATTTTTTATACAACTGGTTTGCATTGCATTAAAAAACGCAGTCGTATTTTTGATGTTTATTTTAATTTCTGCGGCAAAAATCAGGTAGCTAGTCTTGTATTGACATTTGTTTATTAGAAACGTCAAAAAAGTTTTTCATTACGTTTTGTAAAACACTTTCAATTCCACATTATTGCATTCGTAAACATGGAATGCAAAGAAAACGACGTTAACGATGCCGATATCGACGACAGATTTCCCGCAGATATTGAAAAAGCGGCAAATAGGGCCACTTTAACATTTATAAATAAATAAAAAATAACTAGTGTTAAAAGTTTTTTTTTACTACACCTTTTCCAATTGTAGTTCAGAAAGTAAGAGATTAATTTCAGAAAATATCAAATGTAGTTCAGATTAGTAAGATGTATTTCAGAATGTGTTAATTGTATTTCAGAAATGTAAAATGTATTTCAGAAGGTGCTAATTGTATTTCAGAAAAATTAAATGAAATGATATTTTCTGAATTTCATATAACGTTTTCTGAAATACAATTTACCGATCTGAAATACAATTTACGATTTCTGAAATACAATTTACTAATCTGAAATACAATTGACGATTTCTGAAATACAATTTACTAATCTGAAATACAATTGACATTATCTGAAATACAATTGGAAAAGGTGTAGTGTTAAAAATACTTTTAACACGGTAAGTTATAAAGAGCAATTTTTAATCAAATTAGCTTCCACTAAAAACGTCACTTTTAATGTCAGTTGTATAAAAAAGCGTTTATTAACTTCATTGAATAAATTTTTCTTTAATTCACGTCCCATAGGTGTCCCTCCTTCAATTTTGGACAATGTCAAATAAACACAATGCACAATTAGAATAATTTTACTGCAGGTTACATATTTGTCCCCACATATTTCTTTTGTAATGCTTTCAAATGGTCTTAAAATTTCAACAATGTCTTTTAAAATCTCCATTTCGTCATGGATTAACATTTTTGGTTTCCTATAGTTTAATAGAATTCCACTCACATGAGTTCCCAATTCCAAAAATCTTGCCAACATCTGAAATGTTGAGTTCCATCTTGTCTCACATTCTTGCAATTGCTTCAATACGTTAAGCTATGATTTTAAAGTTAGTTGCTATATAAACAAGTTGACATTTAATATTTGGATTTAAAAAGAACTATTTTGCTTTCTTTATGGATACCGCCGAATCGTCATCAAAATCCATGACAACCTACAAAAGGAATGTTCAAATAACAATAATTTATCCATCATTTGATAATTTTACTTCTTTAATGCTGTCAAAGTTTTCATTGTAAAACAACGCTGCATTTAACCACGTGCCCCATCTGGTTAATATAGGCTCAGGAGGAAGAGGTTTTTCTGGCAGCAGTTCCCTATACCGTTGTACTCTAGTAGGTGCTTTTAAAAACACCTTTTTTTGTATTTGACATCAATCCATCAACTAGATCATATTCATTTCGTATTACTTCACATTTTCGATTAAGTGCGTGTGCTAAGCAAGTGAAGTGAATTAAATTAGGGTAAAACACTTTCAGTGTTGTTTGGCTGGCCGATTGACTTCTGGTTTTCTCTTCGATGGCACTGATTGGTTGTGGTGACTTCTGTAAATCCTTCAAAAATGTTTCCCGCTCTGCAGCATATTCGTCATGTGTTATGTCCGGGTTATTATTGGCATTTGGTCCAGAATCTTGATCTGGTAAAGCGATAGACTGTTTTTAGGAATATTTCGTCCCAAATAACGTTCGTCGAATTTTACGATTGTGGGAAATTCGTATTTTCTTAGAAATAAACTTTTTCATGTATTTCATAGGAGTTTTTTTCTACAAAGGCGTGATGGATTCCGCTAAAAAAATTGCCTCCACAATTAAGTGAAATAGCCGCTGCTTCACATCTAGTTTGGTATCCACGACGAAGAGAGTATTGGTGTCCATATTCAAAATAAGACTGTGCAAATTGAGGTTTAATCTTGAAAAGCATGTCTGAATGTGTTGATACACACCAGTCTTTCATAATGGGAACAACATTTTTTTCGTTTTCCGGTGGACTGCAAGGAAAGTAATTTATTTTTGAGCATTCTGCATGCTCTCCAAACACGTGTGATGCAACATTTTTTAAATCTCCCTCTAATTTAGCCAATTTTTCAGAGAGACTATTTGTTTCACTTATGCGAAATTTTGTAGCTCGAACGACAGCTATTCGTAGACGTTGAGCATTAGACTCCAAAACTTTTCGTACTGATGGAGCAACTGGCATATTTTTTGAATTACTTCTTTTACGCTCTGAAATATATATTTTTGTAAGAGCTCACTGATCATTGTTAGCAATAGTAGCAGTTTTGAGGATAAATTTCATTTTTGGATCATTTAATTCCAGGCGATGTAGTTATGGCAGATAGAAGATTTCTCATTAAAGAATTGGTAGACATATTAAGGACTACAGTCAAAATACCTGCTTTTACAAAAGGTAAATTATAACTTCATCCGGTTGACTTAGAAAAAACCAGGGCCAATGCACATGTACGGATACATGTTGAGGTCTCATTAGGTCTCATTAGACAAAAGTATACTATACTTTTAGTATATGTTTGCTGTGCTTTAATTAACATTTATTAACGTACATGACGATTTAAATCTGTTAGGGCTTATTTTTTAATCTATCCTTAACACCAACTAAAGCTGGCAATGATTGTTGCAACAATTGTTTCTGGAGTTAGTAACCTTCAGTTTAAGTTAATCTCAGATGAAAAAACTGGGTAAATATCAGAATACATTTTGACAGACCTCTTATTTATTTTTTAATAAAAAATATGTAATGCAATTTCTAATTTATTTCATTTAAAAATATACTTTTCCACTATTATTTTGTTTTTTATTTGTTGAATGTCCAATCTGGACCAGGCATTAATATTATTAATAATATCTGTACTCAGAATATCAAAAATGTACTTGTACATAAAAGATACAAAGAAAATATTACAGTTGTATAGAACATTTATTACAAACCCATATGTCAGAAGGTACATCTAACAATCCAACACATTCAAAATGATGCCACTTTATGTCACAATTGTCATTACTACATTCTATCATTGGTCTCCCATCATCAATGCCACCACATATACACCAGGTGTCAACACTGACTTTGTCCTTGGTAAAATAACTACCTAATAATTCTGGCATGATAACTTCGTTGTGAAATTCCACAGCTTTTTGTGATTCCACCGTCCAGAAATCTTCATCAAAGAACACCCTCATGGAAAAATTCAAGGGATGACCATATTACAAAATCACAAAATTTTACCTCAGAGCCAATTACATGTGCATTTGATAATAATACAAATGACTTTTATCGACAAACAGTTTATCATCACATATAATCAGGCACGAGGTTTTTAAACTAGCGAATTTTTCAATTGACATATTTTTTAATAAAAAAGGGCACTTCACTTCAATACATCCTCTTCCGCAACACTCACAATAAACCATTCCATCAGGACAAGCTCCAAATTGTGGATAACGAGGATTTAGACATAATCCCACTTTTTCCACACGTAGCCCTTCATGGAAAGGAATACAATATTCCTTGTATGCAAACAAAGCATCGTCTTCATGGTTTATTCCCCACATGGTCGCTTTCGTTTTAAAAACAAAATCTGCAGGATAACAAATTGTTTTTATGACTGACAATGAGGGTGAATTCATATTGGTTCTACACACAGCTTTCAATTTTGACGCGGTTATTCTTCCAGCTCGGTGATGAAACCTTGCACCACTCTTGGCTTGGTTCTTTATGGCTTCTTTCACAGCCACACAATGATTTTCGTCTATTTGCAAATTTTCACATTGTGTTGCAATTTGCAAAAGTTGATCATGTTGAACAACTTCATATTCGTTTTTTTTTTGGATCGAAATACACTGCCCGCCGAAATTATCGCATAAAGTAAAAATGAACCGTAGTTTTTTGTATTTTACTTCTGCGATTTCTTTATGCTGAATCTCTTATTTTATCGTATTTCTTTGTTTAGTAGCATTTTTGCAACTTCTCGATCTTTACTATTGGAATAATCAATTGAATTTGCATTCCATGGATATAAGCCGCATGCTCTGAAGTCATGCGATATTGTTTCTGCTTGAAGTCCTTTAATTATATTAGATAAAATCGGTGCCACATCCTTTTTTGTTAGCTGACAAAAAGGATTATTTCTTCTCCATTCCATTACATCTTTCTTCCACATCGATTTTATCGGTCTAAAACACGACACATCCGCAGGTTGTAGAATGCGAATCGCATTTGGGTATAAAGCCACTAAAACTACTTCCAAAGTCGAACACAATTTGCTTATTTCATAAGTTAAATGCGTCGTATGTCTGTCGACAAATAGAATTATTGGAAATTTAACATTTATTCTTTTAAGATGAGGATGAAGAACATTTGAAATATATTCCCAGAAAATTTCTGCTTTCATCCAACCATTGTCGCTTATAGCGACACCCCAATCATCTGGGACTGTTTCTGCAATTGATGCTGGCAGCCTTTTATATGGGTATATAAGCATTGGTGGAGTTAAATTGCCTGATGCTGCGAATGTAAACATAACGGTGATGTTAGATTTTGCTGCAGCTTGATCAATTTCATAGATATTTTTGGCCCCTTTAGGAGCCAGAACTTTGCTAATTTTCGGACAAAGCTGAAATGCAGTCTCATCATCATTAAAAATTCGCGTTGGATCTTTCAAAATATCTGTATACTGCTTTTCTTCAAAATAGTCTTCAATTTGGGAAAACCATTTACGAATGTCTGCTTCAGCTACATTTCCACTTGCAGATGTTACTGCTTCTGGTGTTCTAATGGTCAAAATTTGGTGGCGTTTCAAAAAGCTTTTATACCACCTTTCTCCCGATATATTATTTTTAAAAGGATTTGCCCGAGTGTTTTCACCTAAAAAGTTTTTTACCGATAGCTGAATGTCTTCTTTTCGGCGAGGAAATCCTTTACGTTGACTAGAAATCAACCATTCAACGAGCACATTTTCTTCTTGATCGGTTAAATAAGCTTTTGGTCCGTGTCCGGTCTTTTTAAATGTTTTTCCCAATCGAAATTGCAGAGTAGATCTCGGCATGCCATATTTTTTCGAAATTGTTTTTTTGGCAGCACCATTCTTGATCTCTCTCATTTTTTTCTGTTTTGTTTCTTCATTATATTTTTCATTATAAGGAGTAGTTGATTTTACTTTTGGCATCTACAATAAACAATAATAATAATATTATAGCTTCCACAAAATATTTGCACAAGGAGTGCCAATGACTGGTACCATATCTATTGATCAAACAAAACCAGTTGTTGGCCCTAGTGCCAATAAGTAGTTTGTTGCAATAATCTGATATCAGTAGTTGGCACCCTTAAAATTAAATTAAATATGAAAGAATCCTAACCCTACTTATGTTTCTCGGAGACCTTAACTCAATAAGTGATCATAGAATCGATACTCAACGTCCCAGCGTCTATAACAAAAAGATATTTAATTTTTTAGTAACACGGTAATGTAAAGAAACTGGCCAAAAACTTACCTTGAACTGAAGAGGACAAAGAAATCAGCTTCTGGTTGCACATGTATGACACACTGAATGGCGGGAAATGTTTTAGAATTGACACAAATACTCACAGATGGCAGCAAAATATACAGAAACCGACAAACCGAAAAATATATATAATTTAAAGAAGAAAAACAAAGCAGGTGCCAATAACTAGACGGGTGCCAACAATACGGCTGCTTACCCAATTATGCGCCTCAATCTAACCCATATCCCGGGCGACATTGCGATTGCTACTATTTCGTCCGAACATTAATTATTGTTATTAGTCTGCCTGCCGCTGTTATCAAAGTTCTTGGCACAGGAGGCCCAACGTTGCCGGATAATGTCACGTTGAAAATCATTTTGATATTCTTCAATGATAATTGGAATAATCTCACTTCTTTGAGGAGGCTTGTTCTTCCCCGTATCGTTTTTGTTCAATTTTTTAGTAATTGGTATCTGTAAGTGATAAAGAAATACAAACAAGTCAACCTATTCAGTGTTTATTAAAGAAATAGAGGTGTTTACACATTAAGAAGCAATTACTGATTCAATGAGAAAGTTCTAAAATAAATATCACGGTTTCCATGAATTTTGGATATTTCATTTAGCGGTATTACTTACCATTGCCCTGTTAAATTGATTAAATAAATGACAGAGGAAACAACGCAACACAACACAAGAGTTGTGCTCAATTCTCAATGTCAATCTCAAAAGTCAACTGACAATTTTATAATATTTCCTTAGCATCTCCTTTATAAACCATATTACAATTTATTTGAATTTCCAATTTGTATTTAGAAATTATATGTAAGTAATTGTATAATTTGTATAATGGAATAAAAACATATCTGAATCATTCAACTCTTTGAATTAATATACAGGCTGCCCCAGAACTTCCTCCTCAGAAAAAAAGAAGGAAGTATTTGGGTGAATACCCGGTGGCTGGCCAGCAACTGCCTCCCCAGCGGAAACGTGCATATAATATAGGCAATTTTGAAGCTAAAATTCCTTTGCAAAAGAGTTCTTACTTTCTGCGTTTGGAAGATATACTCCGGACAAAATAAATGTGAATTTTGACTTTATTAAGTCCAATTATTTAACAACATGTTCAAATAAAAATGTAAAGACAACCATAATAAAGATTTATGGTAGGTCGTCCTCGGTAAGGTCCTGGTATAATACAGCTTTAATCTTGAAAGTTTGAGGGTAGGAAGAGAAAGTTGCCGATGGTTGTTATAACTTCAACATTCATTTGAACCTGTGCTTTCGTAATACCTGTTCATTCATTCTAGTTATTGTGATTTTTGAGTGCTTTGTTAGTGATTAACTGATTATATTTGAAAAAGATCTTAAAAATGTGGCAACCTTGGAGAGACGACGAACTTGTTGACAATTTAGAAGTCGACGGTAGGTTTCTTTTACTATTATTACAAAACACTGTTAATTCAGTAATGCTCGGCGCTAACAAATATAGCAAGTGTCATCACAGCCCCACTTGGAAATTTATTCCAGGTTGAGTAGTTCTTCGGGTGAGGATCTCTCAAATATATCATCGATTAAATACAGACACAATCTATAAGCGTTGTGGTCCGTCCATAAATGCCTGAAGTCCCACTTCGGCAGAGTTTGAAGTAACTAACTGCTTCCCGTTTTGGATAGCACTGTGTGTAGCAGCCTATAATAGGGTCAATTGAACAGTGAATGAACGAATAAGACAAATCGCTAATTTGAATTTAGGTTACAGCTACTAGGATATAGTAAATTCAAACCTTTCAATACTGTTAATAAGCCTTATTATTTTAATTTCTTAACACCCAGACAAAACTAGAAAAAGTTAATTGTAGTGCATATTTATTTTTTAATTAGTTTTGACAAAAGTGCCAAATCACCAGTAAATGAACATGAGTACCCAGTTGATGAACAAAGATAAACCAGTGAATGAACATGCTATTAATTTTTATATAAAAAAGTTACAAAACATGTAACGCCTACGAAACAACCTATTCGTATAGTAAATACAATAATTATTAAAAGTTAAATTTCAGAACCCAACCCGTGTATTATGTCCGGGATAGCTTCGGAAATTTTCTTAACAATTTAATTTTTGGTGTACCAAATTTGGTCTGGAATGTCTGTCCACTTCCACTTTTTCTTTACTTTTTCCATTACACTTACTTCGTAGTCTTCATTTTCAATATTTTTTACAATACCTGGTTAATTCCTATTCTGGTACTTCACAATAACGTAGTTTCCTACAGTGATTGTTTTATCTAGAAACTCCGCATTTTTATTCTCTTGAAAACTTGTTCTTCTGCGTTGTTCTATATGTTTCTTTGGTTCTTGTTCCTGTTTCCCATTTTCTTTTTTCTTCCGCTTTACGTCTTTTTCCTCTCCGCCTTTCTCTAATTTTCTCTTTTCAATAGTATCCCCAGTTTCATCTAATGAGTCTAAAGGCGGCCTTACACCAAGGCAACAATTGGCAACATGTTGCCTGCAACATTTTTTAGTAATGACCGGCAACATTACTAAAAAATGTTGCAGGCAAGATGTTGCCAATTGTTGCCTTGGTGTAAGGCCGCCTTAATGATTCATCACTTTCTTCCATCTGAAACCGTTTTCTTTTTCGTTGTTTTTTGGCCTTTCCTGGTTCCTCTTTCTTCTTTTCCTTATTTTTATTTTGTTTCTTTTTTCTTCTTTCTCTAGTTTTTTCTTTCTTATATCATCCTCTTTTTCGTCTTTTTTTCTCTGTTGCTCATTATGAAACTCGATCCATTTGTTTGATTTTGAATGGATACTTCGCTATCAAATTTAATTGTTGGTGTTTCATATTCTTTTTCAGTAAAACTATTATTTTGTGCCGTCTCTGAATTATCAGTGGCAGTTTTAAGCTCAGAAATTATATCATCTTCGTGAATAGTGGGTACAACATACCATCTACTTCCATAGGAAGATCATTCATAAACGATTCAGTGATAGTAACATTTTCACTGTCTGTCTCTTGTAAGATAATAGGACGTTCGATATTGTTTTGGTCGGTTACATTAAATCTGCAGTGCTTCCAAAAATCGTAAATGCTGTCTTCTATAGTCTGCATCTTCTTCATTCAACCTTTTTTCGAATAAAGTAATTTTATCTTTCGTCGAAAATTGGTCTAAAACCATCAAGCAGGATTTATAATCATCAGTAGTTGGGCAGTATACATAAGAATAAGCATTTGCTTATACTATATATTTGTCTTTTTCTATCTAATAGTTGCCATGTATTTCTATCTCTCAGTAATACAAGTAAAAGCATTTGCTAATGGTTTATGCATATGACCCGTTATGTCAGACACTGCAGGTGTTTGAAAGATGTCGTTACGTCTTGTGGATATACATTTAGAATTATCCACGGCATTTTCATTAAGTGGATAAAGACCACAAATTCGAAAACCATTGACGATTGTATTGAGCTTACAAGCATTATCGAACGCTTCTTTAAACAACGTACAAAAGTTATGGACGTGTTATCATCGTGTGTCCTTTTTGCTTGTGGCGTCGACAAGACTCCTTCCATTGGCTTTTCAAGGGGCGAAAAATACTCACGTCGCAGGGTTGAAGAATAGAACGGCTATACCCATATACAGCCTGTGCATTCTCAAACTCGAACATAGGCAATCAACATTGTATTGAACATTTTTGCTAATTCCTGCTCGCCAATTGAACTTACAGGTAAGGTAATGGTATCAATAGAAAGATAAAATTATTGCGCTTGATTAAATAATAATTAAATTAATAAGATTAAGGGACAATTTCATAATAAAATTAAAGTGTCTTTAAATTTTTAAAGTCCCTTTATGTATAAGAAACAGTTTCCATAATCGTAGGCTTTATTTTAATGGCGCGTTAACGTACTTTTAACTTAAAGTGACATTGTAGTGCCTTTAAATAATTTAAAGGAACTTTAAGTAAGCACACTGTGGAGCAGACATGACAGTTCGCCGTCTTGGATGTGCAGTCTGCAGTGTTAAAATTTGTGATTAGTATAAAAAGTATGGACGTAATAAACAATTCATCAAGTTCATCATCATCAGAAGATGAAGAATTTTTGTTTGTCAGAAGAACGAAAGTCTACAGACAAAGGAAAAATTACTTTGAACACTATGATGATCTCGATTTCTTTGACAGATTTCGGATTACAAAAGCAACTGTGATGGCTTTGTTACATCAAATCAAAATTTGTTAATTTCTTCTAGCAATAACAATTCTTCCTCTTTTCTATAATTATTAGAGCGCATTCTCTTGGCTTTTGGTTCACTAGCCATAATTATTGAAAAATATAAATAGAAAAATGCAAAAACCCGCAAAACCGACAATGTGGCTAACAATAACCACACAAAATAGAACCTTACTTTCTCACGTGGTTAACACGAAACAAAGACGCGTAGAAGTGGATACAGTAACAACGGAAGATTCAGGCATACCAACATAATGCTCGACGGTTGTCGGAATCGATAAAGGTTACTTTAGTTAAAAGATGCTGCTATCGTTTTATGAAATGCTTTGACTTTAGTGCTTACTTAAAGTGGACTTTATTTTAAAGTTCACTTTAATAAACAGGCCGTTAACGGCCTGATTATGAAATTGGGCCTAAAGGTGCTATTTTTATTTTAAAATATTAATTTAAAACTTGGCGATTTTTAAATATGACATGCCATGATTTTCAAATTGGACAGCATTTGTCAAAAAATTTAGTAATTTGCCAAGACGCCTACAATTCAAAATACTGGCATTCGGGTTGGCCTTCAGAATGATTTGGGAGCATTTTTGACGATCTTCATTAGAACGATCACTACTTAAATCAAGGGAGGACTCCGGTAAATTATATACAATAATATTGGATGCTTTTCTTGACGCTCCTCAAGTTCATTGATAATTTCTTCAGTCGATGGCGGCTGCTTATCAGCGCTATAACAGTAGGATATTTTTTTTTAAATTGGTAATTTCTTCGGATAATGATTGAATTTGAGTTTTGAAACTTCGAATCATCTCCACTATATCGCAGTTTTCGCAATAGAAGTTGATTTTACGATTTTTTGCACGAAGGTTAATAGCCTTAGATTTGGACACACTGGCACATTCCGGATGTAACATTTTTCTACAAAGATCACAGCATACTTGTATTACACTTATTACACTCACTACTCATTTTTACGGTAGAAACAACAACGATGGTAAGAGCGGCAATGAACACATCCGTCACCTCCACGCTACTTGTTGCATTTGATTCATGAAAGCCATCAACTCGACGTCCACTTGGTGGGATGCCTCGGTGGGTGTCGAAGCCTGGGGCTGGTCCTGTTGACTGTGTTTTTGTACCGACCATGGTGTTGGTTTCTTGTCTCAGGATCGTGGTTCTTTTATATCCAGAAAACTTATGGCCCCACGTTGTGCGCAAAATTGTCGCCCGACAAGGGTTAGGAATTGCAGGACGATGTTAAGGAGTCTTTATTTGAGGGTGTGTGTGTGTGTGTGTGGGTGAAAATTGAAAGTGCTATCTTTGTTTTTTTTTTGAGAGAAAGTGACTCGGAGAGTGGGATAGGGTACATAACATCTCAAATACAGATTTAATGAAGCTAGCATCTACATTAATCGACACTCAGAGATAAGTTGCCCTGGCTTTGAAAACAGCCTCTTACATTACACCGATGTCGTTACTGTATCGAACTTCGCACAAAATTTGCATAAATTGCGGTAGTAATAACAACTGTTTTTCCACCAGTTTAAAAGACGTGGCTTTTTTTTATCAAAAGAGCCCCAAATTGAAAATTCTTCATTCTGTTCTGATGACGCGATAAGTAGGTACATTTGATAATGTTCAAGTTCAACCGAGGAGCTACTCTCAATAAAATTTGTTAACACATTGGTAATCAAAGTTTTGGCCCTCTCAGCAACTAACTTCGTTGAAAAACCCACATTTTTAAATCTGGGGTCCAAAAATGTGGAAATCAAAAGAGTAGGACTGGATTCCAAATTACTGTGTAATAATTCCTTGATGCATATTTGTAACCACTTTCTTAATTTCGTTCGAAAACAAAATTTTTGTAGCATTTGTGCATACACATCCTGCAAACCATTCGCAATTATTATAACTGTGGAAGCGAATACATATTTTTCTCCACTCATCATCCTTGTAGCCAATTCCATGGGAGCCAACACTTTTATTAATTGTTCGATAGTTTCGAACTATTCATTCGAAAACAGTGGCCAATTTTCTTTACCAAGAACAGCTCTTATTTCTTCCTTCAGCTCAAAAATTCGCTGAAACATATCAAATGAAGAGTTCCATCGAGTCTCCACAGCTTGTTTAATTTCTTAGCTTCTTTGTTATTCCGCTTTTGGTAGAAACTTAATTTCGTTTTTGCGGTACTGCTTTTTTAAATATTAAATTTAATAATAAAATGGGGGACTAACGCTTTAGATTTTTCGATAAGAGGTTCTATCGATTTTAAGCATCTTGGACGCTAATATTTATCGTATGAGCTAAGCAACCAAAATATTATTTTAATATTTGCAGCATTGTCCGATACCGTTAACAAAATTTTATTCTCCAAGTTCCACTCTGCATTAATTCTTTTTAATTCGGCCGCTAAATTGGCATGTATGATTTTTCATTATAGGAGCCTGTTTCCAATATTAAATATTTTAAGTAAAATATGTCATTTTCTCAATTTTTTTTATGTAAAGTACCAATTTAATTCATCGTTGAGGTTTATCAGAAAGAAAAGAAAAAAGTCGGGGTAAATGAGGTAACTTAAAATAAGCATTATGAGAAATAAAAATTGACCTGTTTCAGCGTTTTCAACAAATAACATGAAATTACTGAATTTATTCCATAAGTAGTTTCCACACTGTCTAGTTTTATAAAAATACTTACCAGGTTTCAACGTTTTCTGCGATATTCGATGAACAGTAAATACGCTGGTATCAACTGAAATTATTAAATACACTTACCACCAAGCTTTTGCTTATCTCACAATTTTTAACCTTCGATAAGAATGATTAAAACACCCTATTTGATACTTTTTGAAAATGTAAACAAATTTTGACGTTTGGCCTTCCTCGTGACGTCAAACCCTGTTTGGCTCAAGGGCTTGTGTTGTAGAGGGCAATGCAAATGCTCGCATGCGTCATATTTTAGATAGTCACTTTCTTCCCTGAGTTCATCCACGAATTCCTTTGCCAATAATCTGCCCTGATCATTAACTTTTCCAGATAATTTTGGGAAAACGTTATTTTTATATTGTGCTTTGGGACGTCTGGCGTCACATCATATTCAACATTTCCACCTTCTGAAAGGGAACCTTCATTTCTACCTAAAATGTAGTTCTCCAGTACGTCTTGATTGATTCTATAAGTTAACAGGTACTTGATGCCAAAATTTTCTGTTAAGTCTCTGTTGACTATCTCGGCTGTCACTTTCGGGCACTCTTACGTTCAAATAATCAAACCTACGTATAAAAAACAATTTCTTAGATTAAACAAAAAATTATTGTATTCCTTACTTGTTTAAAGAACTTACCACAATCCGAGCAGTTTTAATTTTGTAGGAAGAGACCCAATGTACCACGTTTATTCATAGCTTGAGATACCGTGTGTCTTTGAGGGCCATTTACTGTTAAATTCGACATGTTTATCTTGTGGGAGATTCTCAAATCAGACTTTGATGTTAAATAAAAAAGATTTTCAATAATGGTCTTGTTAATTTCTTGACCCTCCACCATAAATCCATGTTCAACAAAGTTGTCGCGTATTAATTTAAAAAGGTGGGACACATAAGCTTACGCATATATTTTAAGACTATTGGAAGGATTGTGAAAGTAGGGACTATTGTGGTCAACGTTTAGATCCGAATATACAATACGCGTAGCGTTTTTCTGTGAGGCGGTTGATGAGTGTTTCCAGCTACTCTCATAGTGGTGCCATTTTCGCTTTTGAGTTGGTTGTCGACCCAATAGTATTGTTTCTGGTGGATCGGAGTTTTTCGGGCCCCAGTTGGTTGGTCTGCCAGTTTTGTGATGATGGTTGTGAGGTGACTAACGCTCGGAGTAACTCAAGGATTATGTATTCATAACACTTCGGTGCACGGTAGGTAACTTGGCTGTTCTAGTAGTCCACTAGGGCGCTGCTGAACGTAGGCAGACTTCCGAAAACTTCAGGCTGTTTCTCAAGTTCTCAAGGGCGCAATTGGATGCCGTTGATAGTTGTTCTGTTCTGTCTTCTGTGAGCATCGTTCTTCGGTTTTGTAGACGCCCGGAGTACCTTTAAGGTGCGAGCGCTACTCTGGCGGGCTCTCGGCGAAGCAAAGTCTCAGTTACATTGTTATCTCTCGCTAAAGTGTGTTTATATGCAGCAATGGTCGTTGGAGCCATATTCAAATGAGGAACATACACAAACTTGAAGTTGATGAATTTCGAGTGATGCCGGGGTTGTGTTGACGAAGTACAAGTGCTGACGTTTCACTAATCATAGCATATGCTTACATGTACAAGACGACGTTTAAATAAACCCTAGTAGTAGGGATATCCAGTAAATTTGCTGTGGAATTTGTTGTTTTATATTCAGTTGTACTCCATTTTCAGTAAGTCTTATATTGCCTTGTTTCTGTGTTAACCTCAGATGAGGACGGTGTAATAATAATAGCACCGCAAAAAGAAACTGATCAATTATTGCTAAAAATCCAACATAGGTATGAGGCACGATTTTTTACAGGGGAACTTACACACACGAGCATAACATAAGTTGAATACATTTTTTTTTTCAACACCATTGTTTCTGTCAACGTAAGAACCAATAACACTAACACACTTATTCCAACATTTCTCTAGAAACGCTATGCCTTCGAAAAAAAATTCTTTAGTAATTCTGAAAAATACGATTCCACAGCGTTTTCTCAGCCGTCGTTCGATGTTTTTTGAGTTTTGAAAATAGATAAAGGGGCTCGCAACACAAAAAATTATTTTAAGCATAAATCACGACAAACCAATTTTTTTTTTCGCGCCAGTTCCGTCTAAAAACAAGAAGAAACATTACTGCGTGACGTCATTGGGCAGTAGCAGCGACACGGGTGGCGGACGGCTAATGCATCAGTCCAGTCGTGTTTAGGACACGGCAATCAGGTTTAGATTTAAAATCACAACTGTCTAGGCAATGCAATAGTTTATTAATAGTTGTATACATTGTTATTTTGTTACATAGGTTTTTAAAAATGAATATAAACATAATTATTCAACACTATCAATTTGAACCGGTGAATGATGAAAATGACGAGGACTGGAATAATGACGATGATGCGAATGTTGATAATTTAGAACTGAGGGGAGATCTGGAAATCGTTTATGGTGTAAATGCGGAGAATGTTGTGAAATGGATAGTGATGAACAAAGTGTATGTTGTGCGGAATTTGAAAATATAAAAATTTGTATCCAACATTGGTAAGAACAATTAAACGAGATAGAAAATCTTAGTAACGATTTATTAACTTTTAAAATAAATCTGGTAGAATACAGTAAACGCAAGTGACTTCACGTTATGCCTAGACAATAACGAGAGAGAGAGAGTTCTCCCTTCTTAACATTTTTAGCTTATATATAAGCTAAAAATGTAGTATACTACCCCCATTCCCAATATTTCACCACCGTGGCGACGCACAGAGTGGTATTGGACGGTAAAAGTTGATCAAAAGTCGAAAATTTAAAATTAATTTCATAGAGTTGGGCAATGTAACCACAAAAAAATACTCTTTTTAAAAAGATTAAATTTGACCCCCCATGCCATTTAAAAAAAATCAAGTTAGCCTGGTATCTTCAACATAAATGATGTTGAAAAATTGAAAAAAATCTTAGATGATAGATTTTAAACACTTCTAACTGTGTGCCAAATTTCAAGGAGCTCTGCTAAACCGTTCTGAAAATATTTAGCTGTATCCATACCTCTAGCGACCCTGTATATTTAAAAATAATTGGTGTGTTTTGGAGATTTTTTTCTTTTTAAGTCACTTCTGTATAGAGGTTAGTACACGTAAAAATTAGAAGTGGGCTTTGGAAGACCTTGGAAATTAGTTTAAAACATACCACTTTTACAACATACGTTATTTATAACATCCAGTTGCAGTTCCTTTGTGTTAATGGTATTAAAAAAATTATCAAAACGCTTACTGACTCGAGTCCATCACAGAAAACTTTATAAATACAGAAAAAATTGACACTGAAACTTTGTATAACCAATAACGTAGCAGGTCAGAACACAGCCCTGAGAAACAATAAGGTTCGTCTGGGCGTCCGCCATTGTGCATTTTTTTTTTTTTGAAACTGGCAAATGATAACATACTTTATCTACTACCCCACTACATGGTTCAACTTAATGAAATAAAATTTAAAATTTTCGACTTTTGATCAACTTTCAGCGTCTAATACTCCTCTGTGCGACGGCGACGAACACAAAAGTTGCCAGGCTAGGGAGAAGACCATTTATGGTCATGTCAACAATCACACCACCGTGTTTTCCACCACTTGGGCCGGAAGGGGTGAGGGTGTTTTCGCATCGTCTTACACGTGGACATCCATGTCGACTTGATGACGACGACGAATTATGTTGCATTATGTCGCAATTTCGGGGAGTCGAGGAATTTCTAATCGACGTGTGTTTGGACGCGGACGTGTGTTTTGAGCTCTCTGAATATCTTTGCTTATATAGTCTTGGAGGTGTGGTTTAATTTGTTTAAGTTGGGCCCCAACTCAATCGACTATCTTGGGTGAATACTTTTGTATATTTTAGTGCTTTTCATATCAATTAGGTAAGTTATCTTTGATTTTGTTATTCGTTCGCGATTGCTGAAGCATCGGCTCGCTCCTATCGTCATAGGTTTTTGCCGCTGCGATAGCCGGGCGATAACCGGGCAGGTGTTTTTGCAGGTCTCACTAGATTTCGTGTTATTTACTTTAATCTATAACGATTAATCATACTTCATTCTTTAACAATCATTATTTAATTAATTTAGTTAATCATGCCACCGAAAAAATGCTGTCATTGTTTTGAAAATGTTAATTCAAATAAGCCGTCAATTCATTGCGACGCCTGCAAATATCCACTACATGTGAATTGTTTGGAAATGAGTACGGAGGAAAAAAAACTAATCACCAATGTTAAGTCAGCCAATATAAAGAGCTTTTGCGATCGTTGCAACGTGTCTTTGTCTGCGATTTCGGAAGTTAAAGCCTCTTTAGACGAATTAAAAGCAACTTTTGAATCTCGCCTCGAGCAGTTAGAAAATCTAATCAAACAATCGACTTCAGCGCCTAATGAGAAGGAATCTGTTATTAACGAGTCAGTTGAAAGATCATGGAGAGCGCGAAACGTCATAATTTACAATGTAGACTCGTGCGAAGAAAAGCGGGATGTAGACATTGTGAATGATATCCTGAAGGTCTGTCATGCCTCCCTGGTAGTAGATCCAGGGTCAGTGGCTCGTATTGGAACAAAAATTACAAATAAACCGAAACCATTAAAAGTATCCTTCAATACTCCTGATATGGCGCGGCTCTGCTTACGGAAGAAAGGGAATCTCATCCACCATGCCCAATTTTCGAAAATACTTATTCGAGATGACAAAACTCCGCTACAAATAAAACATTTGCAGTCTTTAAGAGAAGAACTTAACATTATGCGTCAGCAGGGGGATGATACGGCAACTATAAAGTACGTTCACAACATTCCTCAAATTGTTAATAAAAAAAACTAGAAACTGGCAAACCATTTAGCTTATCCATTTTATACACAAACATCTCGTCAATTATGGCAAAACTTGCTACACTTTCTACTGATATCGCGAAAAGTAATCCTGATATAATTGCCATAAGCGAAACATGGCTACACTCAAACATTGCAGATTCAGAAATATCTATTAATACCTATACTATATTTAGAAAGGATAGAACTATATGTAAAGGGGGTGGGGTCTGCCTATATGTTAAGGACTCCTTACTACACAATTTCAAAACTACTGTCGTAGATATCGAAACAGATCCATATGATTCACTTTGGGTTAAATTTTATAACAAAGTATTTACTTTCACACTTTGCTGCTTATATCGACCTCCTGATGGTACCACTTTAAACTCCGTTGCTCACGATGCAAAAGTGAATAATACATTAGAATCATGTTTTACAACTTTATCTAATTTAGTCGTGATAGGTGACCTAAATTATTCCAATATCAAATGGAATGAAGGGATATACGAGTATCAATCGACAAGCAGCCGTGAAAGTGACTTTATTTCAATGCTCAACCACAATAATGTATCGCTTTAGACAGAATCAACAACCATCCATTTTAGATCTTTTATTAACAACAGACCCAGATCTGATATCACAAGTTAATGTTGGCGCCCCAATTGGCATCTCTGATCATTGTAGAATAACGTTTGATATACAAGTCCTAGTGTACAATACACCCAAAATTGAAATAAAAACTTATAAAAAAATATCTTATGCTTCTGTTAATGACGACTTAGCCGGGCATGACTGGTCCTCCTTTTACCAACTGCACTGTGTTAACTTGCAATGGCAATATTTTCTCTCTACAATCAACCAATACCTTGAAAAAAATAGTTACATCAAATCGCATAAACATGTTGTGTCCAAACCATGGATTGATCACTCTCTACTCAAGATGATAAATCATAAGAGGCAGCTCTGGCGGAATTTCAGGCGCTCCGGTGCTCCATCTGATTACGGCATTCACCGCAATTTCTCTAATCATCTGAAAAATGTCATTAATGAAAAGAAAACCAAATTTGAAAATAACTTACTAAATAATCCTAAGGCATTTTTTGGACATCTGCGTAAACATCTTTCCTCCAGAGTCAGTGTCCCAATCGTTCGTAATCTTAGCGGAATTTTGTGTGGTAGCAGCCTCGAAACTGCAAACGTTCTGGGAGGGGTTTTTGCATCAATGTTTAACACCAGTTCAAACAATAACATACCCACATTTATTCATCCTTATGTCACACACTCCGACACTTTGTCCAATGTCTTATTTACAGAAGAAATAATTTTAAATGAAGTCAACAATTTACCTGTGAACCTGTGATGGTCTCACGTCTAAAACTATTAAGTTATGCTCCCAAAATTTGATTGGCCCTCTATGCAAAATCTTTCAAACATCGTTAACAAGTGGCAAATTGCCCACACAATGGCTTGAAGCCGTTGTAACGCCAATATTCAAAAAGGGAGATAAGTGCAAGGCAGAAAACTACCGGCCCATTAGTCTAACATCTAGCACGTGCAAACTATTTGAGAAAGTGCTAGTTAGACAATTACTCGAATTTCTACGAAATAAAAACGTTGTACCAATAAACCAACACGGGTTTATTCCTGGCCGTTCTGCCATAACAAACTTGCTTACCTCGTGTAACCAGTGGACCAAACTGCTAGACACAGGAAAAACCGTTGACATTGTCTACTTAGACTTTAGCAAAGCATTTGACAGAGTGCCACACTCTTTACTCCTACATAAACTCGAAAGATGTGGCATCAATGGACATGTCTTAAACTGGATTGCGGCATTTCTGTCCTCTAGAACGTTTGCAGTTAAAGTGGGTTCTGTGCTCTCAGACAAGAAACTCGTTATAAGTGGCGTGCCGCAGGGCTCGGTGCTTGGTCCGCTATTGTTCACTCTCTACACATCTGACTTGCTTGCCAGATTACAATGTCCTTTTGCAGCTTACGCAGATGACGTAAAAATCTTTAGTTCATCCAATGAATGTAGACATATTAACAAGCTACAAATTGATTTAAATTTTGTGAGTGAGTGGAGTGATCAGTGGTGTTTACCCTTGAATCCGGACAAATGTTCCGTCATGTATCTTGGTTTCAACAATAAAAAAAAAAATATATCAACTTGGAAACCGAGATATCATTGTAGTTGAAAATCAAAATGATCTGGGCGTTTTCGTTAATAACAAGTTGAATTGGGGCAACCAGAGCGCCAAAGCCGCTAGAAGGGCTTCTGGGGTTTTTCATTCAATCAAAAGAGCTTTCTCTAAACCAAGTCCTGAATTATGCTCAAGGTTATTTAAAATGTACATTAGGCCCCACTTAGAGTATGCAATATCGGTTTGGAGACCCTATCATGTGAAGGATATACATATGCTTAACCGAGTACAACATGCAGTGACAAGATGGCCGACAGGCTTTAAACATAAGCCCTACAGAGAGAGGTTAAATATTCTACAATTGCCTGAATTAAGTCAGATATGATAGAGCAGATATGATCCAGATATATAGATTAACCCACAATATATGGCCAGGTGACACCTCGGAGTTCATAGACATGCAAACGGACCCCCGACTACGAGGACACCAATACAAGCTTAAGAAAAAGACATTTAGGACATCTTCTCGACAATATTTCCTAACAAACCGCGCATTTGAAACCTGGAACAAATTAGATAACACAGTCGTTAACAGCGCTAATGTCTGTGCTTTTAAGAAGCAATATGACAAAATGCAGTAATAAACACAATTGTCCAATATACGGAATTATACAACCATTAAGTTGCTAAATAGGTTGTGACCTAAAGTTGGCCAGTGACAGCTCCGGGCTCCCAGGGGGTTTTTCGGGGCAGAGGGCGTGGGTTCGGATTTTTAAAAAATGGGCGCCAGGCAGCTATTGTCTTGAGCTGGTTGTTGCTTGTCCAGCTGCCGGGACAAGTGCTCAGATCTTACTCGTCGAAGGTAAGTAAAAGCAAACGCTTTCTGATCGTTAAACAAATTTTGGTTTATTCGGTTACTGCAAAATTATCCACAGAACAGTATTTGGTGGTTCGGTACTGGTTCACACGAATGCGATAATGGTTCGCTTGTAACTACTAGATGAAAATTGAAAGATGCGGAACCAGTACTTTTTGGTGGCCTTAATATCTACTTTGGTCGTAACCAGAAAAGCTTTTCTTTCACATGTGACCGAATCTTAAACTAAACATGATATTCTTCGACGAAATAAAAGATGTTTTGATTCCTGATGAGGAACCTCCCGAACTTAGACTTCCTTCTGATCGAGCTAATTATTAAATGTAAACTTAATGAAACCCAAGGTCAAGATTGGGGTGTCACCTTGACAAAAAATTAAAATTGATCCTGATAGGAAAGTTTAAATCGGTGAAGTTCCGAAACGTTAAATTTGACTGAAATTTCTTTAAGTTGACACTGGAGATTGAATGAAAAGGTTCTTACAAAAAAATTCTAAACATTTGCAAAGTTTCAAAAAAATTTAGTGAACATACAAAAATTATGAAAGCGAGAAGCGAGAAATTCGAGGCGTTCCTAAATTTTGCAATGCCGCGGTAAAAAAATATGGCGACTTAGCTTTATGACGGGTCTGTTGTCTCCTCGAATAGCGTCCTTTTGACTTGCGGTGTGACCTTGGCGATACGGTGCTCAAAATAAACGATCGCCTCTGCGAACGATGTTCTCCAAAATGGTCGCCTCTGCGAACGATCTGACTACGGATCGCCCTGCGAACGATCTGGCTACGAATCGCCCTGCGAACGATCTGGCTACGAATCGCCCTGCGAACGATCTGGCTACGAATCGCCCTGCGAACGATCTGGCTACGAATCGCCCTGCGAACGACCCCTTTCAGCGAAAAAGGGGGTTCTTGGCGCTAAATCGAAGTCCTTCCGGCACTCCTTTACTCAAAAATTTTCGGTACTCTAAAGTTGCGATACGGTACTGGATCAATTCATCCAAACGGGATTGACTCTAAACTGGATCGAACCACCCCTCTATAGTGCGAGGGGTCACTCGACCACGAACTCTAAAAGGCGCTTCGCTGGCGTCGCTTCGACGGCTCTCGACGAAGTGTCTGACTTCCGCATTTTTAATCTCGGTACCGCAGTCCCATAAATCGCGAAAATCGTCACGCGCGCGATTCTCGACCTTATTCAGTTGTGCTATAAGGCGGGCTGCGCTTGCGTGGTACTGCGCAATCAAAAATGTGCATTTCCGGTGGTACTACACGTGCGCGTGTCATGACAGGTGGACCGTCATGGCGTCGGTTTGTTTACCTCGAAATTATACCGAGCGGGAGAATTCAGATTTTGGACGGTATTGTGTCGGTAAGTCGTGCACGTCTATCCTGATGTTAATTGCCGTAACTCGCAGGTCAAAAAAAAGGACAGGAAGAAAGATGGGGTTGAAAAGAAGGAGATGACTTTCCGGCAAGTTACTAAAGAGGAAAAGGGACCCAACATTGCCGTACGGTCACCTATCGCTGAGAAGAGAAGAAGAGAAAGTGAAGAGAAAGGGAAAGTGAAAGTGGGGTTCTGAAAGATAGGTTGCAGCTCGCCAACCTAGAGGCGTGAGGCCACCTCAGCCTGACATTTGCGGGGGTAACATGTGTTCTTCCAGCCCCCCCGTGGTGGCTGGCACAAATGACTCTAAATTGAAACTTTCCGCTTCCGGAATGAGCGACGTAAAAAACTTGAAGGCAGGGTGGGCGCGTCGCGTTGCCAAATGCCGTGCGTTAACTGCTAGTTCCGGGTCTTCGAACTGCGATCTATTAGCCCCGCGAGCATAAGTAGGACCTCGTGGCCTCCTACTCCGGCCAATCGCCATTGTGGCGTTTCGTAACGCTACACTACCCCCCTCCTCAAAAAGAAAAAGGAAAAGGTAACTCAGTTGCCTTTTACTTTTTACAAAAAAAACGAAGATGAAGTCTTCACAAAAAAAAACGTCAAAATTTGATCACTGGAAAAGTTTTGGTTTCGCCACGAAAATGGCTTGTCGATATCTGCGCGTATCAAACGATTGAAAACTGAATCTCAATGTCAATTAGTACTTGAGTACTGCGGTATGATGTAAGTCAAGTCCGGTTAAATGTCATAATTTGGGGTTCTTAAATAAACTTTTCCTGAACAAACTCCACGGTAAAATTTTACTGTCGTCAACATTCCAAAAGAGGACAAAAGAATTAATCGAAAAATTGAACGGTACGAAAAAGTGAAATGCATAGCTCGCTACGGTTCTTCGGCTTCTGCCAGAGATCCTCTGAATTCTTTCAAATCTTTCATGTGCCAAACACCTAGATCTGCGCGGTTCTCATCTTCGAGAGCGTACGCGAGTTTCGATAGTTTTCTCGTTATCGTGCACAGCACGTAGCGTGGCGCTAATTTTTGCGCAAAGTCTTTCGCAGCGCTGGAAAGTACTTTGTTGCGTTTCCAAACTTTGTCGCCTACAAAAAATTCAGCGTCGCGCTTCCGAAGATTGTACGAGCGTTCGTTGCGTTCGTGCGCTTTGTGAAGGTGCTGGGTTACATCCTGCAAGATGGTCTTGAGGTGTTCTAAATTTTTCGCGTGATCTTCGCGATCAGCTGTCGTCAAGGTTTCCGGATTTTCCGCTACTTTGCCGTAAAATTCACCGGTACAGGGTACTACCCTACCAAAATTGAGAAATGCTGGACTGAATCCGGTTACTTCGTTGACCGCTGTGCGAATCGCGTACCCGATCTTTGCCACCTCGGCATCCCACTTTTTGTGAGCGCCTTTGACGTAACTTCGTATGGCAGTGCCAACTGTGCGGTTGTATCGCTCCACAGGGTTGCTCTGAGGGTGATACTTGGCTGTGAACCAGATCTTTTGAACTTTGTAGTTCTCGCAAGTCTTTACAAATTCGTTTCCGACAAACTGCTTGCCGTTGTCGACCAAAATGAATTGCGGTACACCATACACAAGAAAAATTCCGTTCTCGATACATTCTGTAACTTTTGAGCTCGTAGCTTTTCGTAACGGAAATAGTACAACGTACTTCGTGAACCAATCTACGATCACTAAGAGATACGAATATCCTTTCGTGGACGTCGGTAATGGACCAATCAAATCAACGGAAATCATTTGCCACGGAAACTGAACCTTTTTTTCTTTTCCCATAAGCCCTGCGCGAGCGGTGTTCGGTGCTTTTTGCTCATTGCAAACCTTGCAGTTTCGAACGTAACGAATGACGGAACGACGCATTTTCGGCCAAAAGTGATTGATGGATAACCTTGAAAGTGTCTTGTAGTACCCGAAATGAGCTGATGTCGGTGCATCATGACATGATTCTAAAATTTTTGTTCTTTGATTTCGCGGTACTAAAAGCTTCCACTCCGGGACGTTGCCGGGTAGTACAATTTTGTTCGGTACGAATCGATACACGAAACCGTTCTCGACTTTCCATGATGGATTTCTTTGAGGATTGGCGATTATGTTGTCGCGAAGTCGCGTGTACGACTCGTCCAAATCATTCAAGTTCACGCCGAGAAAGCTGTCAATGTCTACCGCAGCAATTTCTGCAGGTAGTCTCGATAGTGCGTCCGGTACTACATTGAGCTTGCCCTTACGATGGACCAAATCGAATGAAAATTGATTGAGCTTGACACTCCATCGCGCTAACTTGCCTGCTGGGTCCTTCATTCGGTTTAACCAGAGCAATGAATAATGGTCCGTCACGATCGTGAAATGGGTGCCCTCAACGTAAGGTCTGAACTTTTCCAACGCGAACAAAACGGCTAAACATTCTCGTTCCGTAACGCTATAATTTCGCTCGGCTTTTGTTAGCGAACGGCTGGCGTACGCGATCACTCTCTCATCTCCGTCTAAATCTTGCGTTAAAACTGCTCCTAGACCGGTGTTTGAAGCGTCAGTTTGGATCACGAAAGGTTTCGAGAAATCAGGACTTGACAATACGGGTGCTGAAACAAGTGCATCCTTGATTTTCTGAAAAGCTTCCTGAGCTTCAGGAGTCCACTCCGTTTTCTGTCGCTTTCGCTTTCCGGTAAGTAACGCGTTTATCGGGGACATGAGGGTCGAAAAATGAGGGATGAAACGCCTATACCAAGAACACATGCCTACGAAACGTTTGATTTCGGTACTAGTCTTCGGGACTGGATAGCTCACCATGGCCGCTACTTTGTCTGGATCGGTACCTAGACCATGTTCATCGACAGTGAAACCCAAATATTTCAAACTTGAGCGGAAAAGTTGACACTTTTTCGCATTCACGGTGAGTTTCGCGTCTCGAAGACGTCGTATCACCTCCCTCAAAACTTGTACGTGTTTCTCGAATGTCGGGGCGATAATGATTAGATCGTCCAGGTAAACAAAGACGTGAGGTTCTAGTTCAGGTCCGAAAATTCTGTCCATGAGACACTGCTGCCTCTGGGCTGCGTTTGTCAGTCCGAACGGTAATACGTTAAAATGAAAAAGACCTCTGCCGGGAATCGCAAAAGCTGTCTTCGGCCTAGACTCTGAATCTAACGGGATTTGCCAAAAAGCGTTCTTGAGATCGATCGAACTGATGTACTTTGCTCCTCGCAACATACTGAGAATCCTGTCGACACGCGGTAATGGGTAACTGTCACGTTTTGTCACGGCATTGAGCCTGCGACCGTCAAAGCAAAGTCGGTATTCACCGGAAGATTTCTTTACTAACAAAATTGGAGAAGACCACGGACTGTCAGAAGGCGATATGACATTGTTCTCGAGCATGCGGTCAATTTCTTTGTTGACTTCCGCAAGCATGTTCGGAGACCACCAATACGGACGTTGTTTGATCGGCAATGCTTCTCCCGTGTCGATTGTGACTGTCATTTTGTGTGTCCTCCCTAACTTTCCGTCGTTGCTCAACAAATCTAAATTTTTCCGGATGATCTCGGTGATCTCATGCCGATCCGCGCCACACTCCGTCACCGCGTCACACTCTGGTACTCTTACGATATCCGACGCAACTTCAATTTTGTGACCCGCGAAATCTATCTTGAGTCCGAATAATCTACAAAAGTCGCACCCTAATATGACGCTATGCTGAAGATCTGGCACGTAGTAGACACGAATTCGCCGTCTCGACGAGTCTAACACTGCTTCTAGTTCGATAGCTTTGGTTACCGGATGTTGTTTTCCGTCGGCAGTTCTGATGGTTTTTAGCCGAGATGGGAAAGTTTTTCCACCTGCGCGAAAATGAATTAAATCGGCTCCTTTTCCACCAACTATAGTGCAATTCGAACCGGAATCCACGAGTCCTTCAGTTTCCTTATTGTTTAGACGCAGTCTGATAAATGGCCTATTGTCATTGGTTTTGCTGACGAAAATGGAAGCGGAATTTGCCCGAGAAGGCTTGCAAAACTCTTTGACTTCGTCTAACCAAGCGTTCCACTGGGTGTCCGTACGTTTCGCGATGATCGATGCGTTTACATCGGCCTTGGGATGTTTTAGGAACGTAGCACGGCCGCAAGTCTGCCGCGTCCCTACTGCGCGTTTCCCGACGGATTACACTTTTTGCAGGTCGCCAAGGTGACGTCTGGCTCCCCACAACGGTAGCAAAACTGCTTTCTTTTCAGTCGACAGTTCATGAACGAATGATTCGGCTGTTGACAATTCCAGCACTTGAACGACCTGGAGGACGAACTCGCGGGTTCACTCCGTCTGGCTGAATTGCCTGAGGGTTCCTTCACGACGATGGCGCGTGGACTCGCTTTCGCGGGTTCGCTCGCCCGAACATATGCCAACTCTGGCTCCAACACGCAAGATGACTTGGGTGCAGCGCGATGTTTCTGCCGCAAAGCCGATAACTCCTCCACTTTTTTGCACAACTTAATCAACTCCGGTACGGTGACAACTTCGGTGATGCTAAGCTGGTTAAGGTAACATGGAAGCAAATTCCTCCGAATCGTCTTTACCTTGGTTATCTCCGCCGGTGGTCGACTAAGTCTAGCAAAAAGCGTCTCCATAACCGCAACGTAAATGGTTATCGACTCGCTTTTGCCCTGAAGCCTGCCCTTGATTTCGTCCCACAACAATTCATCGAAATCCGGTGGAAGAAATTCCTGTTTCAACAACTGAACCACTTCGTCCCAATCGCTCAATCTGCTCCGAACAGAACGATACCAAATCAGCGCTTTGCCGCTAAAGAGATCAATGGCCGCGTTAAAAAGGTCCCTGTTGGTTGCGTTTCGCGCTACCGACAGTTCCTCTACCCGTTCCAAGAACTGGTTCACCGTCATTCCATTTTCCTCCCCGTTGAAAGATACGCCCCAGGTGTGAATTGGCACTAGTTTCGGTTCCGGAGATCTCGCGTGAGGGTGCACGTAAATGGGAGTAGTCGCGACGACTGGTGGCGCTTCCACCGTAACCGGGCTCGCTTCTGCTGCCTTGTCGTGAAGATCAGCTTCGAGCAACAAACATGTCGCGTACGCCTCATTTCTATACTCCGCATCTCGCTCGCGTCTCATTCGCCGAATGCGAAATGAAAGGTGCGTTAGACGGGTCTTCAACCGTTTGAAGATCATGTCTTCCGCCGTTCCTTCAAATTCTGTCAAAATCGTGCGTATGCTCTCAAGGGTGTCCTCAATGGCCTGGACCTCGGTGTCGTGATCATACTCTGCGTCATGAAGTGACAGAAAGTATTCGTCCGGTCGACCTAGTTCTTTGGACAGAGCTCTCGCTAACAGTTTCCTCTTATCGTCCTGGTTTCGGCTAGTCGTGATGCCGCGTATACGCAATTCATACGTCAGCTCGTCAGCTAGTAAATGCTTGACCTTGAATTGTTCGTCCATTTTGACGAAGACTCACCGCGATTCCACGGGTCGGTAACGCAATAAAAACGCCGGTCAAAACACTACCAAAAAACAGCGCGCAACACGATAGTCGATTCCGAGAAAAGGTTTTTGTCGTCGAGGGTACAAGATAAGACCGCTACTCAAACAATGAATTCGCCGCTAAATTTCCGCTTCTCATTAACACACAATCAAAAAATTCAACTTTCAATAAACCTTTACCAACTCCCTTTGCTCCGATTGAAAAAAGTGACTGAGCCTCAATGAAGATGAACGATAAACGAAAATTTGTGGTTGCTCCAAAAAATCGAGCCCCACGTTCTGGGCGTCAAAATTTGTGTGACCTAAAGTTGGCCAGTGACAGCTCCGGGCTCCCAGGGGGTTTTTCGGGGCAGAGGGCGTGGGTTCGGATTTTTAAAAAATGGGCGCCAGGCAGCTATTGTCTTGAGCTGGTTGTTGCTTGTCCAGCTGCCGGGACAAGTGCTCAGATCTTACTCGTCGAAGGTAAGTAAAAGCAAACGCTTTCTGATCGTTAAACAAATTTTGGTTTATTCGGTTACTGCAAAATTATCCACAGAACAGTATTTGGTGGTTCGGTACTGGTTCACACGAATGCGATAATGGTTCGCTTGTAACTACTAGATGAAAATTGAAAGATGCGGAACCAGTACTTTTTGGTGGCCTTAATATCTACTTTGGTCGTAACCAGAAAAGCTTTTCTTTCACATGTGACCGAATCTTAAACTAAACATGATATTCTTCGACGAAATAAAAGATGTTTTGATTCCTGATGAGGAACCTCCCGAACTTAGACTTCCTTCTGATCGAGCTAATTATTAAATGTAAACTTAATGAAACCCAAGGTCAAGATTGGGGTGTCACCTTGACAAAAAATTAAAATTGATCCTGATAGGAAAGTTTAAATCGGTGAAGTTCCGAAACGTTAAATTTGACTGAAATTTCTTTAAGTTGACACTGGAGATTGAATGAAAAGGTTCTTACAAAAAAATTCTAAACATTTGCAAAGTTTCAAAAAAATTTAGTGAACATACAAAAATTATGAAAGCGAGAAGCGAGAAATTCGAGGCGTTCCTAAATTTTGCAATGCCGCGGTAAAAAAATATGGCGACTTAGCTTTATGACGGGTCTGTTGTCTCCTCGAATAGCGTCCTTTTGACTTGCGGTGTGACCTTGGCGATACGGTGCTCAAAATAAACGATCGCCTCTGCGAACGATGTTCTCCAAAATGGTCGCCTCTGCGAACGATCTGACTACGGATCGCCCTGCGAACGATCTGGCTACGAATCGCCCTGCGAACGATCTGGCTACGAATCGCCCTGCGAACGATCTGGCTACGAATCGCCCTGCGAACGATCTGGCTACGAATCGCCCTGCGAACGACCCCTTTCAGCGAAAAAGGGGGTTCTTGGCGCTAAATCGAAGTCCTTCCGGCACTCCTTTACTCAAAAATTTTCGGTACTCTAAAGTTGCGATACGGTACTGGATCAATTCATCCAAACGGGATTGACTCTAAACTGGATCGAACCACCCCTCTATAGTGCGAGGGGTCACTCGACCACGAACTCTAAAAGGCGCTTCGCTGGCGTCGCTTCGACGGCTCTCGACGAAGTGTCTGACTTCCGCATTTTTAATCTCGGTACCGCAGTCCCATAAATCGCGAAAATCGTCACGCGCGCGATTCTCGACCTTATTCAGTTGTGCTATAAGGCGGGCTGCGCTTGCGTGGTACTGCGCAATCAAAAATGTGCATTTCCGGTGGTACTACACGTGCGCGTGTCATGACAGGTGGACCGTCATGGCGTCGGTTTGTTTACCTCGAAATTATACCGAGCGGGAGAATTCAGATTTTGGACGGTATTGTGTCGGTAAGTCGTGCACGTCTATCCTGATGTTAATTGCCGTAACTCGCAGGTCAAAAAAAAGGACAGGAAGAAAGATGGGGTTGAAAAGAAGGAGATGACTTTCCGGCAAGTTACTAAAGAGGAAAAGGGACCCAACATTGCCGTACGGTCACCTATCGCTGAGAAGAGAAGAAGAGAAAGTGAAGAGAAAGGGAAAGTGAAAGTGGGGTTCTGAAAGATAGGTTGCAGCTCGCCAACCTAGAGGCGTGAGGCCACCTCAGCCTGACATTTGCGGGGGTAACATGTGTTCTTCCAGCCCCCCCGTGGTGGCTGGCACAAATGACTCTAAATTGAAACTTTCCGCTTCCGGAATGAGCGACGTAAAAAACTTGAAGGCAGGGTGGGCGCGTCGCGTTGCCAAATGCCGTGCGTTAACTGCTAGTTCCGGGTCTTCGAACTGCGATCTATTAGCCCCGCGAGCATAAGTAGGACCTCGTGGCCTCCTACTCCGGCCAATCGCCATTGTGGCGTTTCGTAACGCTACAAGGTTTGCCTCAGCAACTATTTAAATGAATAATAATAATAATAATAATAATTTGTTACACTCGGCCATCCTGCTTCAGGGATGTCCTCATCCATTGATCGTTAGAAGCCGCCCTTGTCGCTAACTTGTTTATCTGTTGGAACAAAATCAAATGATTTTTTTTTTCACTCCCAAAATATAACACAATCGTCAGTCCACGGATCGGTGATACAATATCAGCAATTAACTTCTGTATTTACTCAAATTGGGGCTAACTGACTACATTACGGCATCACGTGTCGGTTCGGACACTTCAAACAACATGCAGGCAGTCTCGGCCGTGGGTGTCATTTTCGCAGCTTCCGTTCGATGACCCCTTAAATTTGACCCCGTTATACACCTGGAATCAAACAATGTGCCGGCAGTATCGGCCTCGGACATTAATTTTTTAGTTCCGATGTCTCTTAATGTGCAAGTAGTATCGGCCTTGGACATTAATCTCACAGTTCCGGTGTCTCTTAATGTGCAGGCAGTATCGGCCTCGGACATTAATCTCACAGTTCCAGTATTACTTTAGGAACCACAGTCAGACAGTAACGGTTTCGGAGTTTCAAACATTGTTTCACCGATCCCGTGTCTTCTGACCTATCTACACAAACCTAAGATTTTAAGTAGCGTATCAACTCACATCTTACGTCTGCATGGTTATCCAACGCTTCATTTTGTCGGGGAAACAACCGTCCGTTGGTTATGACGTGTCTTTAGTAAATCCTCTACTTCATATCGGTCATTGAAAATCACCCTAGTGACTCTGAATGGGCCCTTGAACTTGGGTAACAGTTTTCTACTTGAACCAGTGCATGGTTTCGTACTGTTCGGCGTCTCGTCTCGTCTTATCATATCTTGCTTTTTGTTTCCTCTACTCATCGCTAACATGCTCTGTGATTTTTGCTCGCAGATCCATAAGGCTTATTCGATCAACGACACCTCGAAGTGAATTTAGTAGCTTAGCTTTTGCCATCGTCGGTGTTTGATAGCCGAAGAGAGCTCTAACAGGAGTAGTATTGTTACGGGGGTGACGTCCTCGTCGCCGGGGCGGAGTGCCAAGGGGGCGGAGCGCCAAGGGGGCGAAGCGCCAGGGGTGGGCGAAGCTCCAGGGGGGCGAAGCGCCAAGGGGGGCGAAGCGCCACGGGACGATGGAATCCTCTCGGGGCCACCGAGCGTCTAGGAGCGACGACGGTGGCGAGCTGGAGCGGTCAGACGAGGGGTGGCTGGACGATGGTGCCAGCGCAGGGACCCCTTGTTGACGGCGGCTGGTATGAGGGGTGGCTGGTCGATTGTGCCAGCACAGGGACCCCTCGGTTTGTCGAAGAAGACGATGTCAGGTTTTTTATGCGTGTTACATGTTTGACTTTTGTAGACTTTACGGGCTCAATAACTGTAAATTTCGTGAACGCGTCTACTACAACAAACAAGAACTTATTGCCGTGTTTACTAGTTTGGAAGGGCCCGACATGGTCCACGTGTATGGTATGGAATGGAATAGCCACTTTTTCAATTGGGTGCAACTTCCCTTGTTTCTTCCCTGTGCAATTTTTGTAATAAGTACAGTTCAGACATGGCCTGATGTATTTTGTAACAAAACGCCGCATCTTAAGGAAGTAGTAGTTTTGTTGTATCCTTCGTAGTGTGTTTTCTACGCCTAAATGTCCTGCTTGGTCATGGCATAATCTCACAATTTGCCATCGCGCTGCACGAGGTACCACCCAAGCCACTTTCCCGGGGGGCAGTCTTCGGTATACCCTATGATGATGTCGCATAACATACTCTTGGAAATACTGCTTTGTCTCGGCATTTTTAGTCCCAGCTTCTAGAATTTTTCGTATCAGCTTATGACTGTGCTGACAACATCCAATCGGCTTTGGTAATGTCAACTTGGCTGACTTCGATCTCAATGGGGTATCAGCTAAGTGCATCTACATGTGGCATTCGTGACCCCGGCCTATATTTAATGTCAAAAGTAAATTCTTGGACTTGAAGCCACCACCGACCTACTCTTGGAATCAAATCCTTCTTTGAAAAGGCTGTTCGTAGTGAATTACAGTCTGTCACTACAGTGAACGATAACTCCAGCAAGTACACGTGAAAGTGTTGTAGTGCATACTGCTCGTCAAATGTTAGATGGCCGCTGAGATTCGGATGCGCAATGGTAACGGTAGGAGTGGTGACGTCACTTGTTCGAGCGTCGTAGCAGTGGACACACTGGTACACTCCAAACCATGGGTTTTAAAAGCACAATTACTACGTATACATGCAGCCATTAGTTCGGACTATGCTAGTGCGTTCTAACCTAGTCCACTTTAAGTTCACCGTATATATGCACTCTTTAGTTCGGATATAATGTTCTGGTAAAATCATGTTGCCAACTTACCACCAAAATCAGTAAATTCACTAATAAACAATCATTTTAACCTTACTTTTTGTTCTGTGATTTTTGTCAATAAGCTCCTATGTTAGTCAATCAGTTGAAACTTTAATCAACATGGAAGAGTATTTAAATATGTGTGCCCTTTGGTTCCAACAGATAATAATAACACAACAAGCTAGACAGTTTAGAATAAACAGCATGATAAGAAAGAAGCGAAGGGAAAGGTGGACACAGGTTGCAAACAAATAATATGCAAATTATGTTGGCTGCTGCGAAACACCTCAATATACAGTATGTCCCCGAATTGAGTTTACAAGAGGAAAAAAAAAATTGATTTTTGATTGTACGTAAAAACTTCAGAGGAATAACATTTTTTGCTTCATCTGAAACAAATTTCAATAACCTAACTCCTCGGAGGGTCCTCCGGGTCCCAGACGTTCAACAAACGAGTACCGGCAAAACAATAAAAAAAAATCCTTTCTTTAGCGAAGGAGGAAGGCCGACTGATCCTACGTAGCGTCGCTATTCGGCTACGCCGCCCGCATAAGCGGAGAGGTCCTCTAAGTCTTTCTTCGCTCAAAAAAAAAAATTGAAGTCAAGATGTTTTTCTTCGTGAAGAACCACGCGCAAAAAAATGTTCGATGAGCGCGATACACAATTCCTGGCGAGGTCGCTCACGGATTGATAATCGTTCGTGAATATAAAAACCCGACGGACTTGATAAGGAAATTTTTTCTTAAGTTAGTACAATTATTGAAATCACGCGCCTTATGACAAAACTGGAACTTTAACAGTCGAACAAATCCTAAACGCGATATACAAATTAAATGCAACTGATGGAAACTATTCACCCGTCGAAATAATGAGTTGACAAGGGAAATTTGACAATAGTTAAATACAAACGCTCAATTAGTTCGACGGAGTGACAAATTATACAACCAACACTTTGGGAAGCCACGGCCGGTGGAAAATGGGGTGTCACCACTGCTCCTGACTTGCTGGAGGGTAGATCCGGCACCTTCCGGTGAGTCCGGGGACGACCTGGACTGACAGGACCCGACGAGATCCTGATCCGCAAAAGCGTTCGATCTGGAACCTTCCGTAGTGAAGTCCGTGATCCGCTTGGCGATGTGGGCGGTGATACTTAGACGAATCGTCTCCAACGGCCCTCGTGAACTCCACTACGTCGTCTCGTCGGCCCTGCAAATTCACTCAATCACTGTCCCCTTGACTCTCCCCAGGCACTGACAACACCACCGGCAAAAGGTCGTGAAAATCTCTCGTTCCGTCTCTGGTTTCCCCGATTTATAGCTTCCACCCCCTCTGTGCGCAGATTTTTCGGCGGAAGTCCGAGTACGTTTCCGTCGCGATGGATTCTAGAACATTCTAGATAATCGCGAAGATTTACAATCGCGCGGCGATTTAAATCGTAACAGTACCTATTTATTATTATTTAGGTAATAAAAATTGCAGATCACAAATGCGTTGAAGACTCGCAATACGTCAGTACAGATTACAGCTACAGGATTATAATCTTGTCGACAACGCGGAGTTAGAACAAGTCGATTTCTGTATCTGAGTGTACTTTTCAGAATTATACCCTACTTTACCGCTTCACCTTGTGCCATCTCGGTTCCACATCTTGCATTGCACTCCCTCTTCTGCGCATCCTTAGCGGCCATCTAAGATTTGACGAGCAGTACACAACTGCCATTGTCTCAAGCTCGTACGAATGGTATTGTCTCTGATCAACCGTAGTTTGTTTACTAAAATAAGACGCGACTCGTTGGAGGCCATCGGGGTCCATGCGTTTCTAAATACTTCACCGATGTTAACAGTCGTCACCAAGCGCACCATGATTATTCATCCCGGTGATATAGATGAGCGTTAATTTAGAAACCATTTGTTGGATTGAAAGTATTGAAACTCTACCGTCTACCCTAACCACATATAACCTCATTTTTAATTTTGACACATGTCTCCTGATTAGTTGTTACTTGGAGCTTTATGTACATACAATAATGAATGAGAACCAAACAAATTTGTTGGTAACATCGCTGGGGTGTGTTTCTCACATTACAAAAATACTTATTGAAGAGAATATAACGTCTTTATCAGATGAAGATGCATTTATGGAAGAAATACCTGTACAAGTTAGAATTCGTTCTGATATTTTATGTAAAATTAGACTATAGAAGTCATTTTAGAATTACAAAGGGATCCACAGAAGTAATATATTAATTAAAAATTGTTGATTGTCTACAAAAGTTTTTGTAGATTTTATGCAAACTTCTAGGAAGAGAATGGCACAAAAACAGAATAGGTAGGCGATCAGATATCAGAGCTGGCATTATGCTGAGTTTGTGGTACCTTGCAACAAAAGAAACATTTAGAGAAGTGGGAGATCGTTTTGGAGTTAGTCGGGGCCATGCATATAGAATTTAAATAAATTCACAAAACAGTTAAGCGGGCATGTAAATAAATTTATTAAGTGGCCTTCAAGAGAAGACATGTTTGATGTTGTCAACAACTTTAATGCTGTCCATGCCAATACTTCATTTCCAGGCGTTGTTGGATGTGTAGACGGAACACATATTCAAATTCCGCAGGGCTACCATTCTGTAATATTACAAGCTGTGTGCACCTCAAAATTATATTTTACAGATATTTATGTTGGTTGGCTGGGCTCTGTAAATGACGCTAGGGTATGACGTAATTGTCCACTATACCAAAAACTGATGCGAAATCCAGAAAGCTTGATACCAAGTACACACTTAATAGGTGATAAGGCATATCCTTTGGACACTTTTTTAGTGGTACCTTTTAAAGATAATGGATATTTAACAGAAAGCCAAAAGAAGTACAACAGAATATTAAGTCGAACACGAATACTAATTGAGCAAGCATTTGGACATTTAAAAAATGCATTCCGATGTTTGCAATATCTAAATAGAATTAAAATGAAAAATATGAAATATGTAATCATTTCAGCTTGTATTTCACACAATATCCGGATCGCAGAAAATATACCGCTAGAAAATTTAGAAATCCAAGTTGATGCTGATGCTGAAGTGGATCTCCCAGACATCCAAAATAATCATATTGCTCAGCTTAAAAGGAATCATATAGTAGATATAATTCAGAATATGTGAAGTATATGAAAGACAATTTATGATTGAAAAAAATGTAACGGAAAATAAATTCTTTAAAACAAAACAAGAAAGTTACAAATTTAAAGTAATTTTTCCGCAATTTTTTCAAAAACAGAAGTTAGTCTATTGACTGCCTCAATCTTCTTTTCTTCCACGGTTTGTCTCTGCTTAAACCTCTCTTCTCTTTTTGCACTCGCTTCCTTGTGTCTATCATCATCAAGTTTCATCCTTTTTTTGTACAACTGGGCAGTGGTTTCCACTCTCTGTCTTTTCACGTTTTTTTTTTTTCTTAAAATATTCCAAATCATACATTTTTTCCTCGTCTTCAGTCTTTTTTTCTACATTTTCACTAATATCTTTTTTTTCTTCTTCTTGTGAACTACCTATCAATTCTGGCTGCGGAATTACTGATGCTTTTGCACCATAATGCTCATCAATAATATCAAAATAAGCCCACTTTGAACCTGTACCGCTTCCGGAGGTTTTTAATTTGTCTTTACATTTTCTATACGTTGTCATCATTGTTCGGAACTTGTTATCACAGATTACCCTGTTACATGGTAATTTCCAATACTGACCATTTATTTAGCCACATCCTCCCATAGTTGTTTTTTCTTTTTCTTTGGCTTGTTAAACTGATTCTCCATTTCAAATCTGATTGTTAACAAAAGCTTTATCGACTCATTGTTCCAAGAAAAGTTTTCAACTTCGTCATTTAGAACTTCATCAGATACTACAATGATAGAGGATTACTTATATGTAATATAATTTTTTCTAACACTAATATCTTATACTGTTTCCATGGTGCATTTGAGCTCACACCTTATGTTTCTCATAAAATACGCTTGTCTCTATAAGACACGTCGTCAATAGCAACGTATCTTATAGAGTCATAAAATACGCTCACACACATCATTCAAGTAACATTTATTCATCATTTTTATAGTAATTATCACAAAAGTGAAAAGTACAATTATTGAATTGGAATTGCCATATTAGCTTCGTGCTCTTGTTCCTAACATCTTCTTTAACTTCTGCTGTTTCATCCAATGCAAGTGCCCGGCTATCGAAAATGGCAATCTTTACATTTTCTTCAAATGATTCTTGCCGTAGTGTGAATTAACTTTTAATGAAGTTCTACACGCTTACCCCATATCAAGAAAAGCCAAAATGACATCTTCCGTTACCTCCGTGATGCTTTTTTTTATTGTTCCGGCCTTGAAACGAAACATACACCTTTTCGTATGCACTTTTAGACTTCATTTGTAACAAATTGCCTCTTTTTTCTTATTTCTTCTGGAACGTTTTGGCACATTTCAACGATGAAAATTGTTTTTTTTTCCAAATTTGTTGATATTATTCCCATAGCACCCAGGGCAACCTCCGCATTTTGTGTATTGTGACGCGCCTCGAATAATTTCTGAATTTATTAAAATTTCTGATAAGATGTTAGTGTTAGAAAAAATCTTGAAGACAACGCGTGTTTTATAGTTTAAAAATCTCGATCTATTAAATCCTCGCTCCCTGCGGTCGCTCTGATTTAAACTACGATCTCGATTTTTAAATCGTCTATAAAACCCTTGTTGTCTTAATAGCTATAAAACAGCTTACTTACTTTGATTATGATCAGGTGAATCTTCATTATTAGAAGTACTAGTTTCAAATTCAGACTTAGATTTACAATTATTATTCTGCACGTGTTGACTAACAAGGTCAAAATCCTCACTTTTAAAATCACAGTTTTTGCAAGCATACACATAGTTTTCTTCAGTCATTTTGGAATTTTTGCAATGAACGTAAGCCTAACGTTGGACTTAACTCCCAAAACTTAACGTCAAATTGAAACATATGTTCGGATGATTCCCCTACCAACATAAAATCATCGCCGCCATCAAACCTAGGCATCAAACTTATCAAGAAGAATTGTCGGTGAGTTTGGTGTCGCACCGATTAGCCATCGCAAATTTGAGAAACAGCTTGCAGAGTTACACCGGTGACAGTAGAAGCATTTTAGGAACATTTCGGTGTGTATGGAGCTCATCGATGAACATTTAGAAACGCACCCGGTGTTTCTGTAGTAATATGGCTTCTACAGCGATAGCACTTGCATCCGTGTGCAGTTCTGTCGGTAAAGATGGGTCAAATACGGCCAGTATTGGTCTAGACTCTAGAGATTAACAATGTGTTTGCTTTATTAAATGCGGTCTGTTGTTCGGAATCCCAACACCACGTAATGTCCTGCCGCGTGAGTCTGGCGAGTGGTTCGGCTACTTTATCATAGTGTTCGATAAATTTGCGAAAATAGCCTGATAATCCCAGAAATTGGCGCACGTGTTTGACCGTTTTGGGGGCACTCATCTGTGACACCGCTTCAATCTTGGCTCGTTCCGGCCTGACTCCTTCTGCACTGATTTCGCGCCCTAAATAGTCAATATTAGTGCTGAAGAAAGAGAATTTGCTCAATTTTATCCTTAAATTATGTTTACGAAAAGACTCTAGTACTAAATGCAATCGTTCTAAATCTTCCTCGACTGTTGTCGACGGAATTATTACGTCGTCAATGTAAGGGAACGTATTTCTCAGTGGTCCAAGGACATTATTCATCAACGGTTGAAATACTGAGGGGCTGTTACATAGGCCGAATGGGACGCGTAAGAACTCATTGTGAGAGTCTGGGGTGATGAAAGCAGTTTTATCATCAGGGCCTTTTACAGGCACTTGATAGAAGCCCGAAAACAGATCAAGCGAAGTAAAATACTTATACATATTAGTTATTTATTATCTTGTGCATCTCCTCCAAGACGATCGAGTTGCTCGTCGATCAGAGGAAGAGGATACTTATCTTTAACGGTTATCGCGTTAAGTCTCCGATAATCTACATACATTCGATAGTAATAATCGCCGGTTTTCTTCTTTACCAGAAGGACAGAGCTGGCGTGCGCTGAGGTAGACATTCGGATAATCCCATTAATCAGCAACTCCTTCGAGCTACGGGTTCGTCCGTGATCACTTGATCAGCTTTATGTCCATTTCTGCCGCGTCAGTTTTTCCCATCGTACTCATGGAATTTGATATCCGGTCGCCGAATTCATTCAACAGTTGTATACACTTTAGTTTACATTCGGCACTAACTGTGTTTCCGAACACGACGTCAAGGCCGTTGCCATTCCTGGAAACGTCTTTTCATCTCCTTGAGTAGGGAACCTCGATCGCCTTTCCATTTCGCTTAATCGTCTTTCGAGTCTTCTAATCTTCCTATTCTTCCTGTTGTCGGATTCCGAAGACAAACTCGACTCGGATTCTGAAGACCAACTCGACTCGGACCTCCGTCGAGGGGTTGATTGTTCAATTTCTTCCGCCGCTTGGTTTATTGGCGGCTTCGTAGATCTGCCTGGAATTTCTGAAGTTTCCATAACGGCACTGTCGGCACTTTCCACTTTGTTTCGTTGCACTTCACAACTGGGGAATCCCACTTCTGATTTGTAAGAACAATTAAACGAGATAGAAAATCTTAGTAACGATTTATTAACTTTTAAAATAAATCTGGTAGAATACAATAAACGCAAGTGACTTCACGTTATGCTTAGACAATAACAAGAGAGAGAGAGAGTTCTCCCTTCTTAACATTTTTATAGTGTGTTTTTTTAGAACGAAGTAGGTTGGCATCAGCATCGGCCGCCTCATTTACACAATACAATTCTTAGAATTGTGTAAAATTGGTTGCCTATAGTAGAGGGGTAATTTTAAAAACGAAGAAAATTTCAATGTTATTTGTTTTTTGGCATTTTATTATAAATTAGTGTCTACAAGTTCATTTAAGAACAAGAAAAACATTTGTTCAATGTCGATAATTCCCTCCTTAGAAAAAAGGAATGAACAATTTGCCTGATTTTTTTTCCGCCTCGTCCAACTCATGCGATTCCTTTTCCTTGGTGACGAGTTCACTGCATGAGTCTCTTCCATTTCCTTAATGGTTTGCCAAACCAATGTCAGATCAATTCCCGCTGCTTCAGACACCCTTTTTACCATTTCAGTTTTGGAGAGCGCTTCATTCTGCTCTCTAAATTTCGCGTAGATATTATGTATCATTATTTTCTGACCACTACTAACTGGCTTTCCCATGGAATTTTTTTTGACAACGGAACCAGGTTGTTCTGCCATTATGCTACACCAAAATGCTGAAATCGTGCACCAACAAACGACACTTCTCCCTATTTCCCCTCCACGGAATATGATAATATGAAATTGGGAAAAAGCTTACTATGTAACCTGTGTAACTCCGGAGAATAATTGGTTACCTACAAAAATTACTTTACACTGTTGACAGAATTAGAATGTCGCCTACGCCTGCTCTAAATAGTATATATTTATTTGAAGGCCCGATATTATTCTTTGGCTAAAACATAGTTTAACAAAGTAACTGGATAAATAACTATTTAAAAACAAAATTTGGCCCAGTTGTTTTGAAGATAAGCGGTTCCTGAGCACGTTAGCAAGTTGGCCTGCTTTTGAAAAAATTCTTTCTGACGGAACCGAAGTAACAGGTATACATAAATATTTTAGATGTAGTTTATAAAGTAACATGTATTTATTTTTTTCCCAAAATTCTAATGGATTTTGGAACCTAGCAAGATGAGGCAATTCTAGGTATTGTCGTACACTAAGAATAGGTATAGCCGTCGTAGTCGATGTAGTTATTGTTTTTACTTCTGCTACTTTCTGATCAAAATGTGACCAAATAAACTAAGCAAAAATGAATAGGTAATTTTTCAATTTTGGAATTTTTTATAAATACAGTTTAAAATTTATAATGAAATGTGTGAAATATATAAAGATACAGATCAGATGTAATGTTCCAAGTACCTGTAACATTTTAAATTCATCTAGTGTTTAAGAATACGTGGGAGGATTGGGGCAATTATTTTGCTTTCTAAGAAAAATTGTGGAATTCCCTATTCAGTTTTGGCTAGTTTAGATATTTCGTTGTTGTTCTCCCTTTCAGCGCTATCCTCATTTGCGTCAACAACAGTTTCTTCAACATTTGCATCATTTAGCTTTTTATAAATTTCGTCTATTATCCACTTTCCGTCATTTCTGCATTATCTTCTGATCCAAATGCAGTTTTTTTGAACCGTGGATCTAGGAATGTCGATTTTCAAGCATGTTTGTTTGTTTCAAAATGACCCAAGTGTCTTCCAATTATTACAATCAAAAATTTTTGTAGCCACATGCCCTCTGCCGTTGTTGGTGACATATTTTTCAATTGAAATTGAAGTCCTCGCACAAGAGGGATTATCGAAGACATCGTTACATATTTTTCTCCGGAGAGTTCTATCGTCATGAGTTCCAGGGGTTTCATTATTTTTGTTATGTCTCTTATAATGACCCAATGCGATGCATCCAGCGTGTCTGGCGAGGACGGTAAATTATACACAGCGACAGACAAAGGATCTTTAATTTCTAATAACCTCTCCATCATTAGTAAAACAGAATTCCACCTCGTATCCACTGCCTGTTTTACTTTTAGAACAGGAAGACCCATTTGTTCTTGGGATTGCCGTAGTTTATATGTTGCTAAAGCACTATGTTTGAAATGCGCCACTAACGCTTTACATTTTGAAATAAGTAACTTTAGCATGGCATTTCCGTTTAATGCCTCTTTTATGCTCAAGTTCAATGTATGTGCTACACAGGGGTGATGATCTTTACGCAAGTGATCAGTCATTGCATTCTTTACGTTCGCACCGTTGTCATATATTATCGTAATTATTTTATCGTTAATATTCCACTCGTTGATTACACTTGCCAACTCCTCAGCTATATTAGCACCTGTGTGCAAGGGCGTAGCCAGGATTCTATATAGAGGGGGGCAGATTAAGAAAATCCTAGACTATATTGTTTTAATCGTTTAATATAATTTTTAACATATGAGTATCTCACATTAGTAGTGGAGGTGAGGTAAAAATTAAAAACAAAATGTAACAACCAGCTTTATTACTTGATGAGTAATCTGCGCGGTTCTTCACTAAATTTATTTAAAACTTCTCTTACAATTTCATTTTTTTTTTCTTGGACAATTTTCCGGTGTACGCTTAACATACACAACCCGTTTAAACGGTTTTCGGTCATCGTAGACCTCAGCCACGTTTTGACACGTCGCAGGGTAGAAAAAGACCTTTCTATATTACCTGTTGTACACGGTTGTGCCAACGATATAAGTATGGCTTTTTTGGTTGCCGGGAAGAAAGTGTCCGCCTCCTTTAATACATCAGTAAAGTCTAATTTTTCTAGACCTTCTCTTTCTATACCTTTATCCTTCCAAAGTTTATACCATAATTCCGCTTCATGCTCAAAAAGAGGAAGATCATAGTACTGGCAGAAATCTTGCGATTTTTCTTTAAAATCAACCAGTGACATATTTAACATCGAACATGGATGTATCGACATTAAACTAAAAGCTGGTAAATGTTCATTAGAAAAACGCTGGTCGAGTGCGGATATCAAAGAATCTAAATAAGGAATGATAACTGATCGCTTCCAAAATTTGCATAAACTCTCAGCTGGGTGATTGGACCGATGTTGTTGGCGACATGCAATACGCGGGATTTGCAAATCAGTGCCAATGGCAGTTGCAGTTCTATGTGCAATGTCTAAAATAGTCTGACTCTCGCTGTCTGCGTTACCGCGATGATTTTCAATAACAGAAATAATTCTCTTGATATGATTCACGCACGTGTACTGCACTGTGATTGAATGCGAATGATGCGCGCAGCTGAATTAGTTCCCTCTCGCCCCGCATCCCGCTCCGCTCCTATCGTGAGGTATGAAGCTCGTGAGCATTATCCGATCGCTCTTCTAGGGGGGGGCAGCTGCCCCTCCCTGCCCGTACCTCGCTACGCCCTTGCCTGTGTGACGGTCTGACAAAAGCTGAGAGTGCAATTTTTGGTCGAAAATAAAATGACAATTAAGCGACATGTATGATTTGTTACTGTCTGACTGTCAAATGTCTGTTGTAACAGAGTCATAATCAATTGCATTTAGCACGTTTTCAACTACCAACTACCATTTTTAACAGACTACTGTCAATTTTCTTTTTTTGGACCTCATCAATCATCACTGCCTTTAGCCATATAAAGTTTAAGCTGACGTTTTCGAGGGTTTGTTGGTTTAGTAACATGTGTAACACGAGTTGATGGTGATGATTCAACAACGCCTGGAAAATGTTTACCAATAATAAGAGTGCTTAAATTAGTTGCAATAATTTCGGCACCTGATGGTCCAGGTACTTTTTTTTTTTTTTTTTTTTGGAGGGGAATTCTATTTAAGACACCCGGGCTTGGATCTTAGGCGCCCGGATAGTATGGGAGTCTTCCCCTCTGGGGGACATACCCACTAAAACCCCTCCCTTCTTGTTGGAAGTTTGCTTCTGTCTCGGTATTCACCCGATGGGCATTTGCACGAGGCAGGCTTTCCTTCTTGTTTTTACGGCTGCCATTTTGCGACAGTTTCTCTGGCCTCCAGCCGTCTCTCGTCTCCTTCCTTCTGTCGTAGAATTTCCTGGCACATTTCATTCATGGCGTTCCACCCCGCCGCGCTTGCAAGCATGGTGTTCACAAATTCGTCCTCCTCGGGCCACCTAGACGTGGTCTTTGCTGCCTGTAAACGCTCCATGTCCTAGCGTGGGCACTCAAACAATGTATGTTGGGCGTCGTCTTCCACCTCTTCACCGCAGTACCAGCAAGCAGGTGTCGGTTTTTTCCCTATTCTATGTAGGAATGCTCCGAAGCAGCCGTGCCCCGTCAGCGCCTGTGCAAGCTAGAAGCCGACCTCTCCGTGCTCCCTTTTTAAACAGCGCTCCAGGTCTGGAATAAGTCTTCTTGTTCTCTCGCCTTTCTCACCGTTGGACCATTGACTCTGCCAGGTCAGAATAGATCTCCGATCTGCTGAGGCCCGGATTCTTCCTTCTGGCGCTTCTCTCCTGTATCAGAAGTGAAACGGGCGGAACTCCTGCGAGGACCTGCACGGCCTCCGCCGACACGGTGCGGTAGGCTCCGACTATTCGAAGCGCGGCGCGCCTTTGGATTCTCGTCAGCGCGTTTCGATCCTTTTTGAACCTCACTCGTGGTCCCCATGTCTCCGCTCCGTATGGCAGGGTTGAAGTGGCTACCGACATTAGTAGCTTCCTGGTGTGGCTTGGTGCCCCTTTTAGGTTGGGCATCATCCTTCCGAGTGCCGCTACGACGCCCTCGGTCTTTTTTGCAGCGAACTGTACGTTCGTTGATAAGCTCATCTGCCTATCTAAGAGCACCCCAAGGGTATCTGATCGCCTTCTTCGGTTTTACTTCGGCACCGGCCACTACGAACTTGACGTCCTTCGTTCTTCTGTTGCCCACCAGCAGGACAGCTTCCGTTTTCTGGAGGGCAAGTCGTAGAGACGCTCCATCCATCCACCCGGCTACTCTGCTTAGGGTGTCATTTGTCACGGTCATGAGCTCCTCTTCACAGCGTCCCATAGACAGCACTGCGAGGTCATCGGCGAAAGCCACCGTTCGGCATCCCAAGGGCAGTTCCATCTCCAACGCTCCATTATAGAAAATGTTCCACAAAGTAGGACCCAGGATTGAGCCCTATGAGACCCCACACGTCACCGGCATCATCATGTCGTCGTCCACCATTAGTTGCCGCTTATCGAGGTAGCTGGCGATTACTGTCCTGAGTTCAGTGGAGATCGCGACCGTCTCCACTGCTTCGGCTATGCCCTCCCACGGGACCGTGTTGAAGGCATTTTCCACATCCAAAGTGATCAGGGCGCACATATCTTTTCGTCCCCATGAACCGCTTTGAGCCACCTGCGCAAAGCCCAACACGTCGTCGATAGCGTCCATCGTGGACATGCCTTCGCGGAAACCAAACTGTCTGTCTGACAGTCCTCCCTTCTCCTCCACCTCGGTCAGGAGCCTGGCCCTTATTAGATGTTCATTAGATCTTCCCCATGGCGTCCAGAAGGCAGATGGGTCTGACCTTGGGTCTTCCCTCTCCATCCGTCTCCTTTTCGGGATGAGGACCAATCTTCCCACTTTCCACGGTTCCGGAAAGTAGCCGTCCCTGAACAGGCCATTCATCACCTGGAGGATTTCTTCCGGAGCTGTCGTCACCGCCAGCTTTACCACCTCTGGTGGCACACCATCGGGACCGGGGGCCTTTCCTGTTCTTAGCCTTTCCGCCGCTGCTTTCAACTCCTCCACCGTGAACGGTGTGCACGTCGCGACAGGCGGTATCCTTCTTCGTCTCGTGGGTCTCACTGGAAACAATTTCTTCACAGCGTGGCTGACCTACTGCGCGGTGAGTGGTGTCTTCGGTCCCATCTTCTTGGTGACGATCCGGTAGGCCTTCCCCCAGGGGTCTCGTTCGATTTCCTTCAGTAGAGACTCCCAAGCGATTTTCGGATTTCTTTCCTCAGTGCCACCTTCGCTTCTTTAAACTCAGCAATAAGTCTGTCAGTCAGTTGTTCGTCGAATCGATTTCTTCTATTGGCCCTTTGCAGGTCACAGCGGGCCCTTTGGAGCTCTCTACGGTGTTTGGCCACTTCCTGCGTCCACCAGTAGACTGCCCTTCTTCCCTGTTGCGTTCTGGGTCGTTTCAGACTCCTGTCGCATACCTGAGCGATCAATCCCATCAGCTCTTCCACTGCGAGTCCTCTCCACGAGATGAGCGTGCTCTGCAAGTTTGCAGCGATCTCCTCTCTCCGATTCTCGTTCCACCGCCAGGCCGTGCAGCAGTGGAGGGTGTCCGCTGTCCTTTTTGTTTCATTCACCACGAAGGTGATTGGAAGAGATGTTCCAGGTACTGGATCGTTTAAATCTGAATCCGTTGGATTTTGGACATGCTGATTGTATTGTAGTGGATGTTTTCTAATTAAATGCTGTTTTAAATTTGTTGTGCTAACAAAATATTTTAGCTGTTGTTGACATAAGTTGCATATAACGTAGTCTTTACTGGTTTGTTTAAAAAAAATTCCAAAGCATAGATTTTTTCGGAGGCATGATAATTTCTAAAAAATGATACCTAATATTAATTCCAAAACAAAAATAAACACGAAATAAAATACACACCTACCAAACTACACAATTATTTATGTTTTCCAACTAGTAAGATAGCAAGACAAAAAAATAAATTATCTTATTCGATGACGACACTCGACGTTACACCTGGACCTGAACCAAAGTGACCAAACCGAGCTAACCGAGACCCGACGGATAGGCGGGAACTCTCAATTCGGTTAGTTTCGTGCGTTCCGCCACTTTCGCCACTACGCAAAATTTAAACGAATCAAAATCGGATGATACTCCGATTATTCTAGTCATCCGATTCAAGATATTCGAATACCAAATGATTCCGATTATTTACATCACTACGCCTGATTCCGCAATAAGTCGCTCTCCGATGACATTAATGAAATCGATTGGCTTCTTTGCACCAAGGCCCTAAGGTTTCAAAGGTTAAACCTTTAAATATATAATTTGACGAAATAACTGAACTATACGAGTATTTGCTATGTTTGCGTTTGCAAGCGATTTCTGCGGCAAAACCTGAAACTTTAGAAGTTTTCAAAACGTAACTGTTTGCAAGTGTAACTACAATAGTAACGTTCCAAACTAAAGGTTGACCTGGAGCTGAGCGAGAGGGACAGAGATACGGACAAGCAAGAGAGAAGGGAGAGAATCAGAGAAGCGAGGTACAACAGGGAGTATGAAAGGTGCGTGACAGAGGATGTTCCGGTATATCTGGGGAGAGAGAGCACGAAAGAAAGGAAAATGATGGCGAGATTTAGATGTGGGAACGAAGAGAGAGAAAACAAGTACTGGGTGGAGGAGGAGGAAAGAATGTGCAGGATGTGCTGTGAGGAGAGAGAGACGATCGAGCACATGTGGAGAGGATGCGGTGAAATGAGAGAAAGGGAGGAAAAGGAACGGGGAGAAATACTGAACGAAGACGGAAGAGAGATAGGATGGATGAAAGAGGTATGGAAGAGGAGGGAAAGGATAGAGAAGGAGAGGGGTGGGGAATAAAAGAAAATGTAGGTTAATTTAAAAAAGAAAAAAAGGTTGATTTTGGAATTGTAAGTTTATTTAGAACTGTGTAAAGTATAGGAATCCTTTAAAGCCCGTAGGGTAAAATAAAGTATACTACATCAACATCAACTAAAGGTTGACCTTTAATCCTGCGATGAAAAACCTCAAGAGCCGCCCTGGTAGAGAACCCGGCCTGACTAGACCCACTATTCGGAGACGGAGGGTTCGAAATTCGGTTCTTCACGAGCGCCACGGATTTTCAACTTCGAGAACTCTACCAACCCGGAGCGGTGCGACTAATCTAAATCCGAAGATTAGGGATCATCGGAAACACAAATTCCCCAGAACCTTCTCCAATTTATTAACAAGAAAAAAACACAATATTCAATATTGACATGTACGAATCTAAGCGGAGTGGTCCGCCAGACACTTGAACATTAGAAGTTTAGCATTTACCTTATCTACAACTATTACAAGTTGGGGGTGATCCGCAGCTGCGATACGATCGGCGCAAAACAATCAAGTGTACAATTGACTCAATTTCTATATCTAGGGGTTGCAAAATCTAATGGTAACAAGTTCTTTACAACAAAAATTTAAATGCGAGGGAAACTAAGGCGGAGGGAAAATGGGGGGAACAAGGGGGTGTGATCTGACCGTCTCTGCGAGATGAAGTCGTCGATTGGCGGGGCACGGCGGTTCGAGGTCGAACCTCCTCGGGGTGGTCGGCGTTCTACGTCCGGGACGATGAGGCGTTCCCAGGCGAGGCTCCAGAATCCAATCGGGTGAAGCAGGGGGGCTCCAATCGGGTGAAGCAAGAGGGCTCCAATCGGCTGAAACAAGGGGGCTCCACGGTCAGTGATGCAGTGACATCGCCGGGGGGGGGGCGGCGGTGGGGAAGAGGGCGCAAAAGAAGAAAGCCTCAGATGGTGGTCGGCTTTCACGTGGTGGTGTTCGGCGTGGTGGTGTCTTCCATATCCTACCTGAAGTCGCGTGCTCAACCTTCTCAAGGTTGCGAAATGACAAAATGTTCGCCCAAGCAGCACAATGGAGGTTCGCTGGTGACCTAATCCGACGTTCCTATCGTCGATGGAACCAACCGGCCAAGATTGCGGTTGCAAAACCCAATTCGTCACCAGGACCGACAAGACACGCACTCTCACTTTTAGACCAACAGAACCACAAGTGACATGGCCGCCCTTCCGCCCATGATGCTCGACGGTTCGACCCAAAAAACGGAAAAGGAGAAAATTGGTGACATCAATCAAATCACTAGAAAAGTGGGTTGGTCGAACTGAAGAGGCGCGGCGTCAAGGCGTAGGTGGAACAGGAGGTCAGAATCGCTGACGGAGTCCGCGACACGGGACAAATCGCGGAGATTTGAGGTTATGGGGCTATCCGATGTAAACAAATAAGATAACCTCAAACGGCTCTGACGACGGGGTGGAAACGACACGTTACAATCCATGGTACTAAAGTCATCCCATCTGGGCGTTTTCCATCATCCCGAGACTGTCCGTTTGGTTCTAAACTTGAATTAACAGGAATAGAGGCTGCTTTACCGCAATTGACTCCTTTTTGGCTCGTGACGATCGTTTGACATTGTTGAACGGTTCAATAAAATTATGATTTGTAGCCATTGCACAAACCCTGTTGTCCTTTCATTTGACAACTAATAATTCATTATTTGTATCAAATCGGTGATCACATGAGCCTCTTTCATTCTTATCCATCATCTTGGAAGCCTGAAGAGGACAATTTTTTTGACGATTTTCGCGAATGGTGCCTGTAGCGCGAATACCTTTAGCTTTTAGACGATTCAGGTCAATGGTGGTGAAAAAATTGTCAAAGTATACAATGTGATCATTTGGGTTCTCTAATTGTTGCAGTAAAGAAGTCACAACATTCCCGCCAAGACCAAACGATTCATCCTTTCTCTCGTTATTCTTTCGACAGTAGGTTTCAAAAGCGTAACAATATCCTGTGGAGCTACACAGCATCCAGTCTTTGAAACCGAAGCGTACTCGCTTCCCACGAATAAACTGCTTAGCACAATGATGACCAAAATATTTCACCATCGCTTCGTCAATACTTAAATCTTTATGAAAAATGCACCGTTGACGAAAGTTTTTGTTTAAAATGTTTGTAAGCGGTCGTAATTTGAACATTTTGTCATGGTCAATATTGTTATTATCTGCTAGATGAAAATACTTTTTTATTTCTAGGAATCTATCGCGAGCCATAGCTCTTGATACCATGTCTACACCACAATTTTCATCTAGAGATCAATACAATTTTTGCCGTGGCAATTTGTGGTATCCGGAAAGAAGCAAAATTCCAGTAAAAATTTTTATTTCTTCTATTATGTTTCTGCCGGGCGTACAGAATTGTTTGCTCAGCAACATTTGCACTTATGATCCCCAAGAATTTATTTCTTTCTTCAATTAACTTATTTCTTTTTTTAAGTTCTTCCAATTTTGATTTTTCAATCGCTAGCTTATTTTCTCGACAAGCTAAGTTATCAAACCTCATGCTTTCAAGAACACTTTGCCGTTTTTTTGTTGTTCTTCGTGGGACCTCTAGTTTGTTGTCAGCTTTTCTCTTTGCTGAGCCCGATGTAGTTTGTTCATTCACAGCTGGCTGCACTGCATATGACGTTGTTGGCTCTTTTTTTATGTGTAGAGTGCCTTCATTAGCTGTATTTTTGACCTCTTCATCTTCGGGTACAACATTAATCCCTAGCAGAAAGTGGGGATGAATGGCCCTCTTCTTACCCGAAATTTCCTCCATTTCTTCGAAGAAATCAAATGTCCTTCGGCCTCTCCCTGTCGAATGTTGATGGTCAACATGCTTCTTATAGTTCCTTTCCAAAGCCTTCCTCATATTTTCACAATGGCTAGCCTGCACTGTGACACCTAAATCTCTACTCAATTGTTGAGCAATCCACTGCCATATTTGTTTCAGGCTTTTCATTTCCAGTGTACCCACTCTTTTCCTATGTTTCTTATATTGATCCAAGAACATCTTGGTAGCATTTATCGTCCACACAAATGCAGAAACTTGTCCATTATTGTTTGTTTCCATCCTTAAGTATGCAAACCTGAAATAGATGGCAAAGTTTGAAACTTGAATCTAATATAACTGTAAGTATAATTGAATCGCTGATTGCAGAAACCACGTGTCAATTCTATAAAATTTCGTTTATGTTGTTTTCACATTCTAAAGGGGTTTTTCTATGTACAATGAGTAAAGAAACGACTTAAGTTTGGTTGTTAGAACAACTCATGGCCAACGTTCAAGAACTTGAATTAGTGCTGAAATCCCACGAGGCAGTTTCTCGGGTGGTTTAATTTAAATTCTCAAAATTTTGATATTATTGACTCATGTGGTTTCTCCAAACATCGATCAAATTATATAATAATCATCTCTAACCTTCCGACTTACCTTTAGTCTTTTTGTGAGCTATATTAAATATTTAGGAAATTTTGTTTAGAAGACCATCACGTTTTCTTTGTACACACAATATTAGTAATTATACACCAAGGTAGAGAATACATTTTTTTAAGCCGAGGGAATAAAGAAGCGAGGCTTAAAATTGTCTTCTCTACCGTGGTGGATATATTATTTTTTTCACTACTAGATACGTTAAAACCCTTTTTTTTTTGTTCGACACTGTCAGAATTTGAGAATTTTCTCCTATGTGAACGGATTTTGACAAATGCCACAACTTGTCAAAACGAAACGTCAAGCTAATTTTAAAGGTTTTAAGCGATTTGGAGCCTTTAAGGGGCTCGTCGAACAAAAAAAACGTTGTATTCAACTCGTTCGTGTGTAACTTGGGCCTTTTTTGGCACTCGTGGGCCTTTAAAACGCGAGTGAAACGCGTGCCAAAGAAGGCCCAATTTACACTGAAACTCGTCAAATAAACTACTATTAATAATAATATTATTATTAATTTTTTTTTTATTTTTTTTTTTATTATTAATTAAATTATTTTGTCCGATGCGACGATCCGAGTTCTCATTTTTCAACGGTTGCTATGAAAATTGAAAATCGTCTGTCTACGGTAACCAATGAAATCAAAGAAAATCTTTCGTTGCTAGGTGACGGCTGTTCATTATTAACCACTGGTTAATAATGAAAAATTATTAACTAGTACGAGAGAAATTCTACTTCTGGGTTCAGTTCGAGAGTCAATAATGACGCCTTCTAAAGGTGCAAATCCACGATGAGATATTTTCATGCAATTTTGGTCTCATGATACAAACATTTCACGAACAACTTGCAGGAGACAATATCTCGTGCTTATGTTTCAGTGTTTCATGTCTCTCACGAGTGTTTCCACAATGAAATTTAGTTGTTCGTGAAATTTTTGTATCATGAGACCAAAATTGCATGAAAATATCTCATCGTGGATTTGCACCTTTAGACTAGCAGTGAAAATTTTTTTTTAGGTTCCAGGTACAGGTTAACCAAACAAAGTAATATGCAGTCGTGTAGACAACACACTGCACACCGCAGTTCGGAATCAAAAACACTGTTCCAACATAAAATTATCACCTAGAACAGTTTGTTCAGTTCAGTCCTCTGCCAGGCATGCGCACTACCCAATCCTGAACTAATTCGGAACCGATTCGTAACCGTTCAAAATGTTTGTGTTGGAACAAAGCTATTGGCAATTATTCGTTTGATATTGATATTATCCCAATTCTTCTGAAATTGTGGAATTGTTGGTCTTTCGTTCTCATTTTCTACATCCCAGACTGCTAAGGCTTCATCATAGTGGTGAATAATAAGCTCATTATCCTTGGAATTTAATAATAGAGAAACAAGCTTTTTAACACCATGAATTGAAGATAGGAAATCAGGGAGGCAAATATCTGGAATGCGACGAATTCCCAGCCTGCCAAATCTAATCGGTAAAGTGGACTGACACCATTGTAAATCAGTTAAACGTAAATTAAGTATTTTCTCTAAAGAAGACTTTAAAGAAGAATCAATTGAATTAACATAATTAGAAAATTTCCAAAATGGAGTTGTTCTTAATAAAAAATTAAATTTTGGTATGAAAAGACAGTTCTTGATTAAAGTATAAGCCACGTGTCTGCTAAGGAGTTCATCTTTGTTTAAAAGATTTTCAACTATAATTATAGTTTTTTCGAAAGTGTTTTTGAAACCTTGATCAAAGATTGGAGAGCCTAAAAGAGATAAACCTCCTCGGTCACAAATTTTAATACCTGGTGCCAAATTTTGAAATTTCTTAATGACTTTTAAATCTGTCTCCAGAACAGCAAAAGATCGCATTTGTTATGTTAAAGTTTAATTCAGGGCCAATTTCCCGGGATAAATTGATAACTTTCTTAAAGTCTGATAAAATTACTTCTTTCTTTCTGCTACATTGAAAGCTCTATAGGAAAAAAGCAAAAGATTCTCAAAAGAAGAGATTGATTTGGTCGAAAGATAATTATTAATAATGGAGCTTCATTTATCTGCAGCGAAATGTCTACAAGCTTTTGGTAATCTTCTAATAGTTGGTAACTGATGTTTTTAATTAATAAGCAATTTTGTTATTGAATCGGTTGAAGAAGTAGAAGAAGTTGATAGGTTATTATAGACATGATACTTATCTGCGTGAATTTTCAATCTGTTGTTATCCTTAAAAGTTTTTCCAGGACATAGATTACAAGGTAATCGTTCTGATCCGAATTGCTTCTCATAATCCATGGAAGTAGATGGAGTTTGATTAATTGTTTAATTTTTCCTTCTTGTTTTATCAATTTTTGAGGAAAATGATTCACACAAAAATGATTCGTTCATTCGTCCATGGATTCTTGTCCTGTGAATTTTAAAGCCCTTTTATCCCCAGAAATTGTATGATGACATTTCTTGACATTTCCGAATTTCTGTTCAAGATTAATATTAGTGTTCGAAGGACCTGCCTCGGTTAAATCTTTGTGACTAATTTTCCACTGAGTAGTTCCTAAACGAAATCGTGAGTCTTGGGGATATTTAAATTCAACAAAACTATTTTGTTCGCAAAAGATTTATCAGATGATGTTGACAGCATGGCATACCTTTTTTTAATGTTTTATCAAGAATAATTTTCTGCAAAGCTCGATATGAATCCGTTGCCATTCAACCATTAATTTTTTCTTGCTTCATCCGGACTTAATTCTTCGTGGTCACAAGTATACATCTGTCCATTTTCGCACCATTTATGTTTGTTTTTTATGTGACATAAAACTGAAGTAAATTTTGGAATTAAACGTGAACCATCTTGTCCGCTTGTCTGTACAGACCACTACAAATGATTGTTTATGCTAGTTTTCCATGCTTCAGGATATTTCCTCTTATCTAGAGATTTCAGCTTTTTCATCAGACTTTTTGATAGATGCCACACGTCGAATTCGTGTTGGACATTAGGATAATGAGTTTTTAGGAAAAAACGTACCCCCCTTGTGTCTATCATTAAGAAACAATTCGATGTTGCAATGTTCTTGTGTTATCAACTTGTTGAGTAATTTTTGGCAAGCTGCTTTTTCGGGTTCGGCCTTTATAACATCTTTCTGGAGGAGTTCAAAATCTATTATGAGGCCCGAATGGGGGTCCATTGTAGAATATATTATGTATTTTGCAGAAAATCCAGGTGAATCAAATTGACCGTCTCCCCCTAACCATATACGTTCTCTAGAATTCTTCAGCGTGTTCAGATTTTTTTCTCTTTCAACGTACCACAAGTCCTTGTCCTTTAGAACTGGACCAACAATATTATTATATGTGCTTTTGGACATCATTGGTATCTTATGGTGTTACAAAATGATTTAAAAGGAGTGAAAAGAATGCCTGAGAGAAGTAAGGACGAAGCTATCAACACATTTCCTTCCGGTCTTTTGTCTGCCATTGGTTGGGAATACTATGTTCTTTTGTTCCCGCATTCACATACTATTTTTACACACAACATACTACCTTTTGTGTAACTATTTAGTTTTTTTATTACAAGACTACATTCTAGACAAGTTTCTAACAACTTGTAGAATAGCATCTCTGGATACAAACTAATATTCACCTGCAAACACGTTTTCAGTTTCAATTTTCTCAGATTAGGGATGCGCAAAATTTTTAAAACATCGATGTTTACATCGATTGATACATCGAAAAAAAAATCGATGTTGAAAATTATCGTATCAAAAATATCGATATTTTGAAACATCGATATATTATAGGTAATTTACAAAATAAAACAAATTACAAAGAATGATTAATAAACTTATTTATTATTGAAAATATAAGAATTGTAACATTGATGATCTAGTAAACATGGGATAAAAACTGTAATATGCAAATAAAATTAATATACTTAAAAAAATTAAAAACAAAAATATATATTTCTAAATACACAAAAATCGTGAAATCAATTTTGTATAAAACTAAACCTACCTATTAACTATTAACATAATTTAAAACATATTCGAATCACAACTATGCAAAAATAATAACTTGGATAACCGTTTTCCTTTTAGTTTATTTCGCTGCTGAGTTAAAATGAGCCCTGCCTTTGAAAATAGCCTCTCCGAGGGCACCGAAGTAGCCACTATACTCAAATATCTTGGAGCTAATTTCGCCAAAGTCGGGTAAATACCTTTCATGTTCTCCCACTGCATAAATGGATTGTCTTCAAATTTGCACAGAGGACATTGTAGGTATTGTGTGATCTCTGACGATTTATCCGCACCTTGGGAGTACTTCTCCCTAGTTTTTTCTACCATTTGGTGATGGTGACTCCATAGATTGAAATTTCCCTCTTCTAAACATTAAAAAAATATTTGAGAAACTGTAATTAAATATTACTCTCATAAACTCACCCTCCTCCATTTCACGTTCCTCATTGTCTGAACCCGATTCGTTCTCTTCTGTCGTTTCTTGAAAGACATTTCGTAAACTTGTCACAGCTTTGGAACAAGCCAAGGCATTTTGGAAACTTATTCTCTTGAATCGTGGATCCAGTAAAGTTGCCAAAGCCATTAGTCGTACTTCTTCTATATGCCCAAATCTTCTTTTGATTTCGGCATGTAATACCTCCTTTAGTTGTATTGCCATTGTTTCATGGCACTTAGTGGAATCTATTTTATTAGCCAGGCAAAACGTCATGGGTATAATTTTGCTGGCTGTTACATAATTTTCGCCGCCCAGTTCTTTGGTGGCTGCTTCCAAAGGTCTCAGCAACGACACAACTTCTTCCAGTTGTTGGATTCCCAAAGCATTGAGCATTGAGGGAGCCGTAAAATGCCTGTTAACGATATCTTTAATTTGTGCTCTCAGTTTGATAAAGCGTTCCAACATATAGTATTTGGAATTCCACCTCGTCGGTACTTCTTGTATCAGTTTCGTTGATGTTTGCTTCCTCAATTCATCACTGGCTACCACGCTTTGTTTGAACCAGATGACGATGCTTTTAACTTTATTAATGATGGTAGATAAATTCGGAACATTTTCAATAGATCTTTCCGCGACTAAATTCAAAGTGTATGCACAACACGGTATGTGCAAATTTTTTCAAAAGCTATATCTACAGCTTTGACAATATTGGCACCGCTGTCTGTCACAACAGCAGTAATTTTTTCTTTCTTGATGTTCCAGCGCTCACACGTTTCTGTTAATTTTTCAGCCAAATAATTTGCCGTATGTCTTTCAGTTAGGTCGTAAACTCCAAGAGTAATTGAAGAAATTTTCATTTTGTCTGCAAAATGAATCGTGACGCGTAGGAAACTTCTAGTTTGCATAGTATCACTCCAGATATCAGTGGTTATTGTCAAACCTTCAGTACAAGATAATTTCTCTTTGACTCTTGCTGCAATTGCTTCATACTTATTATCTAATCTACGGCTAAATGTGTCTCTGCTAGGTAATTTATACAGAGGGACGACCGTTTTCATTAAATGTTGAAATCCGTCATTATTTACAATATTAAAGGGTTGCATGTCTTTGCAAATCAAAAACAAGATTGAATTGGTGATGCGGTTAAATTTGTCTCCACCTTCAGAAAAGGACGTCACATTTTGAAAGTTTTGTTTAATGGACATTTGAATTGAATGACTTTTGGATGAAGTCGATGTCGAAGTACCTGCGATACTAACGGTTTCATCTTCGGAGTCATGTGTTGACTGACCGCTAAAAGAAGCCACCTCGTGGGATGGTCGAGCAACTGGCTCCTCTATTTTTTTGGCCTTTTGAGATTTGCGATCTGGTGAATCCGTAATCACAGTTGCTTCTTTAGTTGTTATCACAAACTTATGTCAACGCACAATATGTCCTATTAAATTTGTAGTATTTCCTGAAGTTTTTAACTTCTTGTGGCAATAACGGCATGTAGCAGTGCCATAACTATTTTTTGAAAAATGTTTCCACGCATCACTTTTTGGCGGGGCCATTATTAAAAATACAAAATACACAATGAAAATAATTTCGGAATAGAATCCGAAAATGCCGAAACAGCATGCAGTTCTGACGAATTAGAATATTGCTTTGAACTGACGCTAGAAAGATTTTTACCTCTAATTATAACCTCTGACTAGAAAATTTTCCGGTAATTTACCGCTTTACATTTAAGTAATAAAAAAAAAAATCCCGAGCGTCTTTAAAAATTAGACTAAAATACAGAAATCGCTGGGGGAATACCGGGCAGTGCGTTTCACCAGATTTTCCACTGTCTAATAGAGGGTGCCATTATAAAAGTTCCCGCATTGTAAACATTTATGTTTTTTTTTTAATTGTGTATTGAATTGAGGGAAATAAAAAACTGGCATAATTCTCATCACAATATTCTGATTCACAGGGTTCATAATTGCATTTATTTACCAGGTCAGTGGTTTCAAAACAGTTTTTTGCTTAAACATTGAAAATTGCAAAAATTGTAATTTCGACTTTTGCATAGTTCATTGTATTTTTCGGCACTGTCTGCAGAACTAGTTCCTGGTTGGGGCTCTTCGAAAACACATTCTAATATTTCTGACACTAACTCCTTACGTTCTTTTCTTTCATGTCTTAGTTGCCGGTCCGTCAATGTGTAAGTACAAATTTTCTTTGAACTATTTTTTCATTCGGATTTTTTATTTTTGTTACCTTTTTTGATAACAAACAGCGCTCACTCGTTATGTCAGAAATATTTACCGAAGGCACACTACCAGGTTTCAAAGAGGGTAAACGAAATTCTTCATTCGACATTAACTTCACTTTCATACTTTGAGATTCGTTAAAGTCTGATTTCCTAAAATGCTTTGAACATATGCGGCTAATAGTGTTACTTAAAGTTTTTTCGTTTGCAATACAGGGTCTACTGATCGTATTGTTTTGGAATTTTTTCACGATTCGGAAATCTATGAAAAGCGATACCATTTTCTCGATTTGTGGGTTTACCAGACTCACTGTCACAACCAAAAACACTGCATATAACCATCTTCTGTAAATAATTGGCACCTTCGTGGACACTAAATAATAAGTAAAACACTACAAGTATCCTAACTGTAAAACAACAAACAATAACTCTTTGGCAAAAATCTATTAAGTACAATCCACACAACGACTAACAGTACAGTTGCCGCTGATTGGAGTGCTACATTCAACACAAATGAATCTTTGTCTTTCTGTCTTTGCACTTGAACATTTGCCACAAATAACTTGTCTTTCCAGGAGTTGTGGACGATGGCTGGTTATAGGTGGTTTTATAAGGATTTGTGAAAAGTTCAGTCGCAATTCACGAGGTAGACGACTGTTCCGCAGCCTTTGGTTCAGTTCAAATATGCACAATCTATTATAACTAAGGGAGCACCAGTTAGAAATTTCAGGGGAATTTACTGATGGGACAGCTCTAGCAATATATCAATTAAGAGCACGATACACTCACACCGGTATGCTAACGCGCATCTACGTTTTGTCTTTTCCGCCCAAGGAAAAGATTCAACCTCCAATGGGATAAAAATAATTTTTATACAGCAAAATGTTTATTTTTGACACTACTTAAATAAATGCATGACTTTAATATACTTATTAGCATCGAGTGGTGAACACCCACGCACACTGAATAACAACTTTTATTACTTTAACCTCCCTGCCACCATTTACGATGAAAATATACATAATAATAATAATAAAAATAATAATGACGATGTCTTAGTCTATTGCGCATGAACGTCTCCGCTGAAAGTCCATAGAGGTGAGGATGAGAGAACCCCCTGGTACAGATCGCCGGGTTGTGTGTAAGATCGTTACACCATGACAATAAATGAAAAATTCCTATTTTAAGCCTGCTTCGCTGTTGCTTGTGAGCAGCAACGAGGGTGCGTTTTCCTTTTCTCCACAAGAGATAATGCTCATTGTGGAGGATTGCTCGTACTTGATTGCAACTTGGCACCACCAGCCAATTTAGAATTTTCGACCGCAACCAAGTCACTGAGAATGGACGACGGCCTCTTCTTCTGGGTCGATGTAATTATCGGTCACCATTACCCCTGACGACATTTGGATAGTTGTTGGCAGCCTCGGATTTGTACCTAACTGCAACACCGTAGGTGCAAACCCCGTCGTTGCATGCATCGTGGAATTGCTGACAGTCTCAATGTCGGCTAATGCTTCAACCCAAGTCGATTCTCCTTTTGGTCTGTGAGAGTGGCTCAGTGGCGATGTGATGAAGTTCTACTGTTGTTCGCTCAAAAAGTTTCGGAACATGGTAGACGTGAAGGCAGTTCCTCTATCTGCGATTATAGGTCTGGGTTTTCCCAACTTTTTGAACACTGAGAAAAGCGCCCTCATTGAATCTTCCGGCTTCATTCTGCAGTATTTCGAAAAAGCATCAACGATAACCAATATCTGAGTACAGCCGTGCGATTTCACTAGTGGGCCTGCGTGGTCCACGTGCCACGTGTCTAAAATGTCTTTCGGCCTTTTGCCATAGTCCTGATCGACGAACTGTATGGGGCTTTCCAAGAACGCAAGTTGGGCAATTCCTAATATATTTTTTGAGGCGTTTCCCCATCTTAGACCAAATCAGATCCTCTTTCATGTTAGCAATACATTTCTCCCATCCAATATGAGACGTCTTATCATGGTACTGGCGCATTGGTTGTAACCGAGTCGCCACTGGAACAAAACACTTTGGAGAGCCGCCTGCAGTTACTACTGCACCATCTCGCGCCGAAAAATCACTACAGTCGCTAGAATTTTTGAAGACTCCTTCACAAATTTTATCTCTCTGTTGAAAGTCTTGTAATGTTGTACACCCTGTGGTGTCAGCTCATCGAGGACCTTAAGCGATGGGAAATGTCGTCTTTCATTTTAATGCTGAGTTTTCCTGTCATAATGTGGTCCAGTGTTTTCTCATGGCAAGCAGCAGCTTTTGGAGTCTCCTTAAACTCCGCTCGTCTAATCCTGACAACTGACTAAAGTTGGTAGTGGTTGAAATGGTTATAACCCTTGATATGTTGAGTAGGTCATGGTGTAATTCGAACCCATCAGCGGTTTTGTCGATGCGTAAATTCGACCTTTCGATGACGTCCCATCCGATACTAGCACTCAGATTTCCAGGAATCGTATCATCCGCGACTCACTACGACGCGCATGACGTCACACGCCATCTTGTTTTGTGGTAGGTCAGGAGCTTGATTTCCAAACAATAAGTTTCCTTCTGCTTTGTCCCATTTGATTAACGTAAATCGTTCAAAAAGTGTATGGTTGTGCAGTTAATAGAGGGTGGGAACATATTTTTATTGTTTGTGGTGACATCTAAAGACTTTTAAGAGCAAGTTGCCTAGTGATTTTTAATCGCACCACCGAGTTAATACCATGCAATCGAAAATTTAAAAAAATCGAGATTCTCATGATTAATACACTTCAGTTGGCAGCACGTGAAAATTTAATTCAAATGTCGTAACAATGGTAATTGTCATATATAATATACCAAGGGACAGATATATTGCCGGAAATTTTTTCGAGCAGTCCTGACACGAGTGTTTGTAGCAAAAAAATTACACGAGGGCGCCAGCCCGAGGGTAATTTTGAGCGACAAACACGAGTGTTGGACTGCAAGAAAAAATTTCTGGCGATATATATCTGTCCCGAGGTATATTCGGAAGAGAATTGCCCGAAAAAACTTTTCCCTAGGAAAATTATATACTAGCTTAATTAAATTGTGATTGGTTGCTATTTAAACAATTCGGAGTTGTGATTTGTCAATATAAATCGTGACATTTGAGGGCGATTCTCATTATTAATTATTGACTATTAAAATTTGCTATTACAACATGTTCAAGGCACTTAACCAACAACTTGCCCAGAAAGTCTACAAATGCGTAAACATGTTTTTGGAAGCAGGTAGTGTTCTGCGCAAAAAAGGCAGTAGACGACCGACAAAAGGATCAGCTAAAAATATTGAAGAGGGTGAACAAAGAATTATTGCAGAGATTAACCCAAGAAACTAACCTATCAGTTGGTACAGTTCAGCTTATCCTTAAAAAAGATTTGCACTTTTTTCTCTATCGTGTCTCTGTTGTGCATGAAATTACTCCTTGACAATAAGAGCCCCCACAACCGACAACAACCTCTCCGGATAATATTGATTGATCGATGATCGTTGGATTACGATTTATAAACAAGCAGCGTGCGCGTGCTCCATGCTTACCGTTGATGTTAAGCCTTGCGTGACCTGACCATGCTAGCGGAATTCACTTCGCAGCCCATGCGGGGTAACACACTTACCCCATGTTTTCTTTCAATTTTTTGTTTTTTCACACGTTTCGTATTTTAACACATTCGCTGCCAGAGCGGTCACCGATGTCCGCTCGTATAGGTTTGTTTAACGCCACGGCCGACACGAGTGTCCGCTCTGGTTTTCCGCTCGTTGCGCCACGAGGATACGGTTTCTAGTGGATATGAATGATGTCGGTGTCCGCCATGGCCCGTGGTGTCGTGCTCTTTAGACTGGTCTGTACATTATGGGTGGCCTACGTGTAAAATTTGAGTGTCCGCCATTTGTGGCCGCTATGGCGCTTTGAAGCCCGGATTTTATTAAGTATGTTGTACTGCCCCACGGCGGACACAAAGTCTACGTAGATTGGAAAATCACTATTTACATTGTGTATTGACAATAAAATACATATAATGGATTTAATAAGCATTTAATAACAAAATTGAGAATAAATTTGGGATTATAATTGTAAAACAAAATACAAACAGGGGATGACCTGGTTCGCTCACTAGGGGAGCGAACTGGCCGGAAGTCGGGGGTCGGAAGCGGAGTCGGAGTCGGAGGTTGTATCGGGAGCAGGTTCGGAGCTGGTGCTAGGAGAGTCGGGTGGAGGATCGGAATCGGAATCGGAATGAGCTCTGCAGGCTCTGCGCGGTACTTTTGTTGACTCGGTGGCTGCGCGCGGCCGTGGACTCGCGGCTGTGGCGGTGGGGGAACTCTGGTCAGCGCGGAGTCCGGGTATTGTCGGCCGGAAGAAACACGGGTTCCGGGGCGGATTCGGTGGACTCGGTTGAGGTAGTCGGCTCCGCGCTAATTTTCTGGCCCGGCTCGGAGAAAGAACGGAATTTTTCCGCCACCGGGAGCGTTTCCTAGTAACTTCGTTACAATTATTATCACATTCTACGTCCTGGGTTATTTCTTTCAAGGAACATTTATTTTGTTTTACAACTTTAAGTATTTGTCTTATTCTAATTTTTTTCTCTATTTCAAGAATTTGTTGATAGGACACGTTATAAAATTACAACCAGAAAGAACCCGATATCGTCCAAACTTACCCTTGTTACCCGTGGGCCGTTTGGGTGGTCTAAAACCACCCCCGCTTGTTCTTTTGCCGCATTTGGTCCAACTTTCTAAAAATAGTCGACGCCGGCCGGAAACGGCACGCCACTTCTTTACCTGCCCTTGGAAGAGAAGGTTGTTTTCTTTAGTGCTCCTCTCCCTTAGACAAAAGACTGCCTGATGGTCCGGGTAAACCGGCTGGTCTACGAAACGGCCATCTTCTTCGACGGGGTGCATTTGCTACCCCGGCGTTAAAACGGCATCGGTCAACAAATCTCGACACCGGCCCCGAAGATGGACTCGTCAGTTCGACCGCTCCAGGGGGCCGGTGGTAACACCCTCTAAATTATCAGTTTGGAATTTTCCTGCCAAGACGTATGTATTTGGAAAATTTTTCAAGAGAATAAGTGACAAGGCAAATTAAAACTTCCGTGCTTCTTTCAATAGCAGAAAAAGTATCCTTAGTTAAACCAATGCAAATCTTTTCATCACATAATAGTGCCCACTTTTTAACCCAAGAAACAAATTTTGATAAATATTGAACTTTTGGATCATCAACATTATAAATTGGTCCCGACCATTCATTCTTTTTTTTAATACCTACCCTTGAGAGGATTTTTTGTATTCACAATGTCCCACCATTTTCTTATTGTTTCCATAAAAGAAACTGTTTCAGTATATTCGCAGTTTTCTTTTAACGCAGCAATAGTTGAATAATGGAAAACATTATCAACTAGTCTAACATTCTGTCTTTCTATGTTATTAGGATATAATGACTTATTATTAAGTTTAAATGGTTTTTTTACTAATATACATTGCCCGCCAAAATTATCGCATAAACCAAAAATGAACCGTAGTTTTTTATATTTTACTTCTTCTGCGGTTTCCTTATGCTGAATTTCTTGTTTTATCGTATTTCTTTTGTTTAGTAGCAAAAACCGCTATGTTGAGAACGTCTAACGTTGTTTATTATGAAAAGTCTATATTAGTGTTATTTGTCAATTTCGTAAAGCATTTTAATTGTGGATTTGAAAGACGATTAGTAAAAAGTGTTGGTTCCTTCAGTCATAAATTTTGAAGATGAAGTCCTACGAACGTTTAATATATAAATTAATAGGATTAATTCCAAATCCAGTAGACAACATTGTGAAAGACCTTTTCTTATGGGTCTTTGTGAAAGGAATATGGATCAGGAGGAGATCGCCTTTGTCTTCTATGTCAGTGATACACATTTTTACTAATTCATCGCATCTACAGCCACCAGCAATTGCGACAACAGCCACAAGCTAAACAAATTATGCCAAAATTTAATACCTCGTTGACATACGTCAAATGTATACATACTTTGATTAATAAAAACGTGTCATCGGGCGCGTTAAGAAGGAACTTGTCGATTTCATCCCTTGATAAAATCAATGATTTTTTTGCTTCGTAACCAACATGTTGTTGTTTCAAAAAGGCGGTTAATTTGTTGTACTTCCCTATGTCCACATTCTCATGCACATTCAGCGCAGCTTTCAGCATTGAATACTGCGCCCAAAGAGATGACGACTTGTATTTTCGTGACTATGTATTTATAAAGTACCACATGTATTAATACATAAGGTAGATAGGTACTACATAACTTACCTTTTGAACAAAATATGCCAATAAAATATCTTCCGTGTTAGCTGCTAAACAATTATCTGCCTTCCACTTTACGAACAGATTATACTCTTTTTCGTATATATGTTTCGACTTTACCGGAAGCAAACTGGAAACGGCAACTTCCACGTCTAATTGGATATTTTCCGGTAAAACATCCATTTTTATAATAACGTTTTACAAATTGTGAAAAAAACAACGACATTGTTTATTTCATAACTATGACAATCATTGGTAACTGCGAAAACTGATACATATATATACAAGCATACTATTATATTTTTATAGGTGAATATTTTAATTGAATGAAACTTCATTTTTTGGATAGTTGCACCTGTAAGATAAAACGTCGTATATCACACGTGATCGAAATGCCATTATGAAACTCGTGAGAAGTGTCCCACTCGTGCGCAAGCGCACTCGTCGGTCAAAATTCTCACTCGCGTATAATGATGCATTTCTATCACTTATAATATAATATACTATTGTTTCGCAAAATAATTTGAACATTGATAGGTTAACTCTATTGTTGTCAGAAATAACAACTATCACTTTGAAATTAAAGCTTTGTACATACTGAATCACTTCAATTGTAATTTTTTTTAACTCTTCACCAATTAACCCACTTACAGGTACCAATCTTACAATTTCTTTATAAGATCCAAAGGCAGACGTGATCATAAAACTTAAGACTGTTTTAGCAATTTGTGTTGGTCTATTTTCAGCAGAGCCAATAATGTTTTGGGCTTTGAAAGTCAAAGTTTGGTTTACATAAATCCCATCAACTAGTAATGATACATACAATTCTCTGTCACTTAACTGTTTAACTTGATGAGTAGGATAGTTACTTGTATTAATTTCATTATGAGGACTTACATGTAAAGTAGAAGAAATACTCTGGAGGTACCTTTTGTGGGGCAAAAATTATAAGTGTTGAAAGATATTTTAGATGTGTTGGGAAAACCTTTAAAAAGTCGTCATAATTATGTATGATGTCATTCTTCAAGAACTGCTCTATATCTTCAGCATCCCTTTTTTTTAATAGCCTTTTCCCTTTTCACCGTACTGGTCTATCAGGTACCTTGCGGTCGGCTTTTTCCTCTTTTTTCCTTTTATGTGCGGCGGGGCTCCGGGGTACTTTCCCCGGCCACCCACACCCACCCTCTCTTCTCCTTTTTTCTTTCTGGACAACACAACATGAAATACAGCACAAACATCCATGGGAGGCCCATCCGGCCTGGGATTTGAACCCTGCTGACCTCGCGGTGGTGTCGGGAGAGTGTCGCTCTTCCTTCCACTACCCTACCGTCAGCCCCTACTAGACATACACACACATCCATGGCCCGGCGGAGTTTCCTTCCTTCGAAAAAATCCTCCCCCTTCGGTGGGATTCGAACCCACCAGCGCCGGGACCGCGACCTCGGAGCACTGTCTCCGACAGCCATGCGGCCACCAAGCTACCTAGCATCCCTTTTTTAAATTTATTTTCTTCTAGTTTTTGGCGATTTTCGTTTTGTAGGAAGTACTGTTGACAGATAAGAGGGTAGCTTGTTAAAAATCGTAGGAATTGCGTCTGATGTCAATTTTGGATGCTGAAGTAACAAGTCTTGTGTTTCACCAGTTGCATTATTCTTATATATTTGGGAAGTAATAACATGTTGATTGGCAAAATGCTTTATACAAACTGCAGAAGACTCAGACGGGGTCCAATTTTTTCTTGGTATTACACGTAACCACGCATTTTTCCTCACTTCCTCTTTTGGAAACGGAAAAGTGGAGACTGAAGATTCACCGCTTTTTAAAGAGCTGTCGTAATTGGATTGGCACCCAGGTACAATGCAGCGCCTTGGCATCTAAAGTGAACATCACATTACTTAAATTTCAATAAATAAAATCAAAATAACGTTGCACTGATAATCAAATTAATAAATTCTGGAAGTGGACATAACCTCACTTCACTCAATTGCCTTAACTTACCTTAATTATGCGTTGATTTTCGTTACTCGATATAATCACAACACCATTAATTTATTAATTAAACATTAAATTTATGATTATTTTGTACCGTAGACTGGTTCAAATTCATTGCAAATGACCACAATAACATACAAAACACAACGTGACTGAAACGTTTAGGTATGAATGACCGCTTCCAACGTTGCCAAATTTACAACAGCACGGCTTATTAAATAGAGACGGCTTTGGCTGTGCCCAAAATTAGTTCAACTGCTACTTTTCGATACCATTTTACGGTTTTACGTAGGCAGGAACCATAACTCGCAAATTGATCAGAAAGATTGATTGATGCTTTTCCATCGTTGTAATCAGTTACCATTTTTGGTTTCACAACCTCTTTACCTCGCTTCGTAAGTGTGACAGTTTCTCCAGAATGAATAGTTGATAACACTAGCACTTCCCTTTTGTCCATCCACTTCCAATATATTTATACCGTCTTCAAGTTCTTTTAGACAAATTTCCCCTTTATAAATTTTTTTTTCACTACCTCTGGTGGATTTCCCTTTCTGTTTTTCCTCAGAGTTCCAAGAAGAGGAGTTTTTCTCTGTAGCAACTTTTTAGCCAGTTCAATACGTGTATAATAATTTTAAATAAACAACAAAAGCAAGCATATCTTTTAGATATAGCTGTTCCAAATTCACATAATATAACACAGACATACAACACAAAAATTAATAAATATTTAGAGCTCTCCGTTGCTATGAGAAATCTTTGGTGTTTAGAAAAAATTTCGATTTTACCACTTGTAATTTCAGCAACGGGAATAGTACCGCAATCTCTTTTTAAAAATTTAAAAATTCTGGATTTAGATAACACATTGGTAGTTGAAATTCAAAAAGGTATATTATTATTATTATTATTATTATTCTTTATTAGCCCAACAGTTGTACAAAACAACCCTTTATAGGACACAAATACACAAAAAAAAGGCTTAATACATATAACAAAAGAACATGAAATTAACCAAATAATTGATAATTAATAACATTTGAAAGAAAATAAACGAAACTATAGTCTACTAACAAGGTCAATCTATAATCTAAAAATACTACCTACAGAATCAGTCTTTATAATTGAGAATACCAATAACACTATCTCTAAACAACATCGGATTTCTACGGAAAATATATACCCCATCACATATGCTATTGTATAAACTACACATTAGAATAATTGGACTTCTGGCTAACGCATTAGTTCTAGGAGTGGTGTACGCAAACGTGAGAGGAAATCTCGTTTCAATACGAGGAACCAAGAAATCGATTTTGCTGAGAATATCTGATAAGTCAATTTTGTTGTGTATGATTTTGTGTAACACAGTTAAGGCAGTAAGATCTCTTCTGATTCCTAGCGGCAAAACATTGAATTCGGACCAGAGTAACTCGTTACGATAACCAATGGGCGGGTAATATTTATGTTCTTTAAAGAAAAGATACTTGAGGAACTTACGCTGTATGTTTTCAATCGCTGCTATGTAACATTGCTGGATTGGATAACAAATTAGAGACCCATACTCCAGTTTGGATAAAATAAGTGCAGAAAATATCGATTTTAAGCAATCACAGTCTCTAAATAACTGGCAGTTTCGTATGATAAAACCCAGGGTAGACATACACGAGGAGGTCAAATGATGAATGTGGGTGTCGAACCTCAATTCTCTATCAAAATGTACTCCAAGATCCTTAACAGTTTCACAACGTTCCAAAGAAGTATTACCAATCGAGTAGACAAAGGGTATTTCGGATTTTTTACGACAATAATTCATAACTTTGCACTTTCTGGGATTCAAATTTAATTTGTTACTGGTACACCAGATGTTAAGCCTGTCCAGGTTTCTTTGTAGGTTGTCAGCATCAGAGAGAGAATTGATGGTCTGAAAAATTTTGGCATCATCAGCATACAACAAAACTTCGCAGTCAAGAACAGATGGAAGGTCGTTGATAAATAGAGTAAAAATCAGGGGACCCAGGACCGACCCTTGAGGAACACCAGAGTTTGTAGCGTAAGGATAGGAAGAAACCCCATGATAATGAACATACTGTTGACGGCCAGAAAGATAGGACTCGAAGAATGCAATTAGTTTATTACTGAAGCCGAACATATCCAGTTTTTTGATGATAATATTATGATCGATCTGGTCGAAGGCCTTAGTGAAATCAGTATAAGTGTCGACCTGCTGTTGTGTATCCAAGGATTCGGAGACGTATTGCGAGAAGGTTAATAAATTTGACATTGTGGAACGGCGGTCAATAAAGCCATGTTGGCGTGGAGAAAATCTGCTACGGACACTGGAGTAAATATAACTATGCAAGACAATTTCAAATATCTTGGAAAAATTCGACGACAAAGATATAGGTCTATAGTCAGAGATATTGGAGGGTTTTCGAGATTTAAAAACAGGGCACACCTTAGATTTCTTCTATTCTTTTGGGAAGCAACCTGACTCGAGTGAAGCATTAAAGATTATCATCAGAGGTTCAACAAGAACATATCGGCAGTCCCTAACCAAAAAGCCAGGAAGTCCATCCGGACCTGATGTCATTTTATTCGGAATTCTATTTATGGCACTAATAATATCGGTCTCAGAGATCTTGAGTATATTGACTGTGGGAAAACAGCTCCAGGCAGCATCAACGTTGTTATGATTGCAATAGGGATCCGATTGTACAAAAGTAGATTTGAAATATGATGCAAATGCATCCACAATATTCTGCGGATCATCTAACAATGTGTTTTCAGAGTACATTCTGCCAGGAATTCTGGTTCCCCCTTTCTTTAGATTGACGTAAGACCAAAAATCCTTCGGCTTGGATTTAATATTGTTCTGAACATTTAACACAAACTGAGAGTGAGCTTTGGAGATATCTTTTTTGGAGGTAGTTCTTAATAGCTTAAAATTTGCAAGATGGAGTTGCGAGCCTGATTCCTTGTATTTCTTCCACGCCTTATGTTTTTCACGGAGAGTTGCTATGATATGTGCATTAAACCACGGCGGATAATTCTTATTATATTCTTATTATATTATTATACTCATGTCACATCGTGAGGAAGTTCCTTAACATTAACACAGAACATAATACACAACAAAGTCAAAATGCGGAGGCGAGACGCCGGTAATTATGTTGATAAGCACTGCACTATTACTTGATAGTAATATCCGTAATAGTGTATGTACTCCGGCAAAATTGCTGTGCCGCCGGGTGGAGGTGGGATACGAAAAAGTCTGTCACTAGAATACGACCAGCATTCAGAAGGTTTTCACTCAATTCTAGCACTTCTTTGGTCGGAACTGATTGACCTGCGTCTGCTTCTTTGCCCTCATATATTTTGATATTTCAATTGTAACCCTTGTTGGAACAGAGCTTGAAAAGTTTTATTCCGTACTTATGGGCCTTTTGAGGTATACACTGTTTTATTAGAAGTCGTCCTCTAAACGGAATAAGGCTTTCATCGATACAAATTACTTTTTCTGGTGTGTATGGTAGTTGAGAGTTTATAATAAATTTGTCCAGCAATGCTTTGATTTTATGAATTCTGCTGTTTTCAACATTGGTTTGGTTGTCGGCAAAATTAAGCATTGGAAGCAATAACTCAAAGCGATTTCGGGACATTATACTGGCGCATACCAAATTTTTATACTTTCTATTCGTGCTCCAGTATTTCGGCAGAGTTGACATTTTCACGAGCCCCATATATCGTAAAATGCTTAAAAACTTTCGGATTTCAGTCTTCGTTGTTGGAACCCACCTATGTACTCAGGAGGATTATTCTACATCTTTTTTTTCCAACAATTGCTGCGTTGCGTACAAATTTGTTTGTTCAACAATTTCCTCCAGAATATTATCATCGATGAGAAGGTGGAAAAAATCGAATGGCTCGCCAGTTTCTAACAATGATATTAACGTATCGTTCACTCCATTTGGGCCAATAAATTCGAATTGCTGACAATTTCTCGGAACTGCCTTATTCTCATCATGAACATCCAGATCAAAGACATCTTCAGTATCCTCTTCCGAACCAGAAGAAGCATCATCACTAGCATTCGGTGGAGGTGAGCTATATTCCATGTAACCTTGGTATCGCTTGGATTGTACAAAGGATTATTATTACTATTATTATTATTGAAAGAAAATAAAGGCAGATGTTTATAAAACCATACATAATATGCGTCTAACGCTGCCATATCAATTATTTGCATGGCCATCGTCTTGTTGCACGAACACAGGTATATTCTCCGGTCATCTTGTCCCCGGTATCAACAGCACCTTTGGTCTTGTTATAGTGTATATTTATTTCCGGTTTGTTCTTCTCATCACCAGTTGTGTCATTACCATGAAACTGAGTGAAGAGCAAAAGAACAGCTTTTTTCTTTTTGGGTACTGTTACGTTATTGTTTTCCACAAACTACCACAACAACAAGAGAAAACTTAAATCTCCCAACTTCCCAGAAACACAGATGTAATAATAATGGTGTTTAATCTTCGTTTCCTAGCTTTACAGTTTGACAAAGTAACTAATTAAATCCAACTTAGATGCCGCTGCGGGCGAAACACTGTCGTCTATGTAAAGTGATACTAGGATACAACCCAAGTGTTATTCCAAAAAAAAAAACAAGTTAAAGTTTTGACCTTTGAGACAAAATAAAACTAACCAAAGTTAACAGTATAAAAGGTGAGGTTAGAAGTGAACTGAAGGTTCCCAAAATGACACGCTGAAGGCGCTTAAATACTAGTTAAATTCACAAACAGTGCCGGTACTAGCAGGCTATATCTCAAAACTTGACAATTCATGAAAAACTAAACGAAAACTTCCCTTACACCGGGCCTGGGGTTTGAAATCCAAAAGAGTCCCTGGAAGAGCGAGCTGGAGGAAGGTCCTCCGAGTCCTTCTTCCGCCGCTGGTCTATCACGCCGTCCGTATCCTCGGAAAGTCCTCGGGGTCCTTCCTCCCCTCGACCCTTCCTAGGAAAAGGCGTAATTTAATCAGGTATATATAATAATGAAGTGATAAAATTAAAAAAAAACCCTTCCGAGAGCCAGCGAGCGCGTCGTTTCTGGCGAGGTCACTCCAGGTCTGATAACTCAATCAACGTAAAAGAAATGAGCCAAGATGGCGGACTGTAAAAGAAAGACGCTGAAGGACCTTGCCCGATATGAGTTGCTCCTGGACTCGGGTTCCTCGGCCGGGGACAGTCCGGTGTGAGGTCCTGTTCTCTGGTGGGATCCTTGGGGGATGACGCCTGCCCAACAGGGTGGTGAAAATAATCCGCTGAAGCGTAGGGTCGATGACCCTCGTGAAAGAAGCCTTTATCCGCCGCGACGTTCGGTTGGAATTCCTCTAGGACGGTTTCCCAGCCGATTCGGTCCTCCACGAGTTCGCCAGCACCTGTTGCACACTGAAAACACCCCCTAATCTCCCCCTTTGAACACAACACTCACACCCGGATCGGTCGTAACCTCTGACCAGAACTAGTCGAGAACCTGTCGAGCCCCTCTAAAATGGCGTCTGTTCCACCTTTATATATTTTCCCCTCCTCTCGCCGAATTGATGCGGTCGGTAACGGAAGTCGGGGTCCGAGAGCCCGTTCTGGAATGTTCTAGAACGTTCTCGCCTTTACGATTTACCGCGAAATTTAAATCGTAACAGTACATACGATACAAGTGTTAAATGATTAGAAAAGCCAAATAAACTAGTATTTTCTGAACGCGATGTATGTGGCAAAAATTCTTTAAGAACTGCACGTTTATTTGTCCGCACTGTTCCTGTAATTGTAAGACGTTGGTTGAAGAGCTCTTGAGCCAAAGGAATAGATGTAAAAAAATTTTATGTGATAACTCCTCTCCGTGAACCAAAATAAGGTCTTACCATGTCCAAAACAACTCTTTGTCCTTGATTTATCTCCCTTTGATTACTTATCATTCCAGTGTAGACTAGGCTGTTTAGTATATAGGCCGTTTTCGAATCTGCGCAAATCCAGATTTTTATCCCATATCGACCGGGTTTACTTTTTATATACATTTTAAACGGGCATTTCCCACGAAATGTTGCCAAACGTTCATCTACTGTAATATTTGTGCCTGGAGAAAAATTTGCAATGCAGTTCTTGACAATGCTGTCATATATTTGGCGTACTGCTTCCAATTTGTCTCCAGTTGCTTCAGTTCTGTCATTTCTAGTTGTTGGATCATCAAATCTGATATGCATATAAATTTCATTGAATCTGTTCTTTGATAAAACAGCAGTAAAGTAGGGTTGCTTAAATAATTCGTTTTCAGTCCACATTTCAGAAATGTGCAATTTTTTCCAGTTTCTACCACCAGCAATAAGAACGCCAATAAAAGCTTGCATTTCTCCTATTGTAACATGTTTCCATTGCTTTAGTTGTTCAGGATGGTGTTCATTCCACTTTGAAATATATTTGTGTCCTTGTTAATTTGTCTGAGTACATGTGTCTGTAAGCATGTCATTAGTTTTGAAGATCTTGAAAGCATCTAAAACTGAAGTAATCTGCAAACTAAAAAATATTTTTCTCCCTACCGGTTAGAAATGTAGGCTGTGGATACCTCATTTGAGGTGAGAAAATTCAACTTTCTCGCTAAGGTAAGAAAGTTAATCATGAAATGTTTATGGTAAAACTGTACCAAAATACAAATGTCAAAAGTGTCAAAAGTGAAATAAGTTATTGATAAATGAACGCCAATTCAATGAAGTAAGTTGGTAGGTCAATCATATAATCTGGAAAATAAACAGATAAGCTAGGTAGGTAGATTATTTTACCCTGTTTATATCAAATTTTCGAACAAACCTCAAATCTTTAAATGCGATGACAAGTTAATTAAACAAATAACACAGCCTACTATTCAATTCTCAAAATTTTCGTTTTAATCACGAATATAACCATCTTTTTTGACTTTTTTCAACAAAGTTGTGCCGGTAGGGAAAAAAATTGTATTCAAACCTTGTTAAGAAAGTGTCCTTGCAGACCTTAGGCACTTACAAACCTTGTCTACGACTCGGTTTATAATCTTTGCCTGCGGTCTGCAAGAAACCACTTTCTTACCTTGGTTTGAAATATACTATTTATAACTTGTTGGGAGTGTTTCTCTAGTGGTCTAGTGTAATAGCATTTTGTATACGTCGCTTTTTGTTTCTACACTCTTCTTTATTAAACCCTTTGCAATTTTCACGGCGGCTTCTGCTTTTCCGTTGCCTTGTTAGTGATTCGGGCTTTAAGTTACATGCTGGAAATTCCATTCTTTTGTAAATCTTTTAAATTTTTTGCTTGTAAAATTCGACCCGTTGTCTGTGATTACAATACTTGGAATTCCTTATCTGCTGAAGTTCCTTTTGCATAGTTGCATAGTATATTCAGTATTGACATGCTTGAGTTCATCAATTTCAAAGAAACCTGAATACTGGTCAACGGTGACTAGGTATCTTCTAGTTTCATTATTTCTGTCCATCTCAGATGTTCTTAATTCGAAAACATCCATATTTACTCGCTGACTTCTTGAATATTTTGTACAAATGTCGCAACTTTGAACTGTTTCTTTAATTTGTGCGTTAAAATTTGGCCAAAAAACTGATTAAAACGAAGCACGAATTACAGAAATCGAGGTTTTAAGTCGCTAATTTTCCTCTAAATTGGTTTTTACACAGGCAAATATGAAAAATCACACTAAAAACGCTCCGAACCGGAATTTCGTCGTGGAACTTGCTCATTTCGGATTGCGGTTGTCTTCGTTTTTGTTTCTGACTTCTCTATGTTGCTATGTATAAAGTCTGGTGTAATTTCCCAGATTGTGGTAGGCATTGAAAATTTCCAATCTTTGCTCTTCCGACACTTCGCACTACCGCGTGCAATTGTTCCCACAAGAAGGACCCATGTTTGCCTTTGGTTTAGTGTCTCCCTTTGCTGTGACGTATTCTTGTCCAGGTTGTCTTCGAAATTTTGAAATATTTTGTTTCAATGTTTCTGGTCTCCTCTTTCTTTTTCAAGACTTTTCTGTAACTTCCGGGTGCTCTTCCATTCCTTCCAAATTCGGCTCCATCTCAGGTTACGCTGATGAAGCACCAGACTCAGCACCACTTGAGTCACTCTCCAGCTCAGGTTATAGTCGGATTCACTGGCCGAAAAATCTGTTTCAGCACTAATCTCTAGAGGTGGGTGACTGGAATTTTCTGTGTCACGTGTACCAATAGCATCTGAAGGTAATATAACTGGCTTCAAAACAACATAATCTGTTTCGTCCTGCCTGTCTTTTGTTGTACCAAAACTGTTTTCGCTCAAAGCTGTGCTCAAAGTATAGTATTGTTTGGTAGTTAACTCAACATATTCTGTGTCATGTGTCCCACTAGCAACTAAAGGCGCTAGAACTGGCTCTAAAACAACATATTAATAACATTTGTTTATTGTCTGATTTTAGAGACATTCAAAAACATATCAATAATTCTCTAGCAAATAACAAAAATTTGAAATTAAACTGTGAAATTTCAAACATAAACATAAATTTCATGTCTAAAAAATAACAAAACAGGTACTACATGAAAATGTAGTCAGTCTGTACTAGTGATAGTCACATGAAGGAAACTTAAATAATACACCACTCAAAGAAATTAGGGGAACACTTATTTCATCAAGTGCTATATTCTAAATAAACGATACACATATTAGGCATTCACGATCTTTTTGGGACCGAGTTGGCTATGATTTTTTCTTTTCATGTTGGACTAACTGACTCAGTGATGCAACGGATGCATTTTTTTTTCTGTCAGTGTCTGTTCGACATTTTCTTGCCACCGCATTGCCAGATTTATTATTTTAATATTCGTAAGGAACTAAATGATAATAAATCATTGTGTAAAAATAATTTAAATTTCCGTCAAAGGAACAGTCAAAATTGCCAAAATAATTTTATTACGATAATAAATTTCTATTAAACGATTTAATTTAATTTAAAAAGGACAGACCAGATTTAAGAGATCCGGCAACAATGTACCTATTCAGAAAACTGAAAACAACCTAACCTAACACAAAAAGTGTCAATTTCCTTTAGGGAATTTACTTATCACCGAGGCACTGCCAACAAAATCACTAGATGGTCATAGCCAACTCGGTCCCAAAAAGATCGTGAATGCCTTATATATAAGTAATTATTACGACTTACTATTCTCTCAACATTACATTACAAGAATTAAACAAGAAAAAAACTTTATTGTAACAGGTATCTTAAATGACAGTTAAAGATTGAGAACAATACGAAAAACAAAATGTGACTAAAATTTGCAACTCTTGTAAAGTTAAAGGTGCAACAGATCGCTTCGTAACTCGCCTATCAAGCATATCCCACACGTGCTCAATCGGATTGAGATCTGGACTCATGCCCGGCCACTCCATCACCTGAATTTCTTGGTCTTGTGGAAAGTTTACTGTTAAATTTGTATTGTGAACTCTGCAGTTGTCCTGTTGCAGGATAAAATCATTGCCAAAATTGTTTGCAAATGGCACATGTTTTTGAAGAATTGTCTCAACATAAATTTGTGCGTTGTGACGTTGAGGAACCACAACTAACTCGGTGCGCCCGTCTACACTGATGCCACCCCATACCATTACCAAACCGCCTCCGTATCTGCCCACTTCCTGTATGGTGGTTGCAGTGTATCTCTCACCAGGACGTCTGTATACTCGTACTCGCCCATCGCAATGAGTAAGACAAAACCGCGACTCATCAGTAAAGAGCACAGACCTCCAATGTCGAAGCTGCCAGCGTATATTATGTTCGCGAGCAAACCTTAGACGGGCAACTTTGTGGTCCCGTTGCAGACGAAGGGCACGCACAAGTCTACGCGGTGTCAGATTAGCTTCCCTTAGTCGACTTCTTACTGTTTGATCAGAAATATCCATGCCGGTCGCACGGTCGCATTACGCAGAAGGTTTTGTAGCTCTCGAGCAGTTGCTGTACGTCGGCAAAAGGGAGATGTAACAATATACCTGTCGTTCTGGTGGGTTGTTTTTCTTTTACAGCCTTGTCCAGCCCTCCTGGAGTAGCTGCCCGTTATTTGGTATCTATGCCAAAGTCTGCAGATAACAAATGGACTCGTGTTGAGACTATATGCAACAAAACGCATTGAACGGCCATCCTCAAGAAGAGCAACAGCCCTTGCAACTTCTACTTCACTCAGTGAACGCATTTTGAAGTTTGTAAATTAGAACTAGTAGAAATTGATAGTTTATTTTATCAGAGCACACTTTGAAGCATTTTTTAATTTGTTAAATAAATAAATAAATAATAATCGTATACCTTCTGGCTAAGGCCAAGTGCTAGATGTTTTCAGGTCGCACCTCTAACATGACCTAACGACCACTACTAAGTAGTTGCCGGGACCGACAGCTTTACATCTCCTCCGAAAGATGGTAGTGATTTGAAAAAACCTGATGATTTAACCGGGAATCGGACCCGGGCGGTTTGGTTGATATAGAAAACAATAGAATAGAACAAGGGTTTATTAGAACTCAAAAACAAATACAAAAACAACAGAATTTGTGAACACACTTATTATAATACAAGGTTTCTGCCAACGGGCTTACCCTTAACATAAAAAAATTCCTTTGCTCAACGGAACTTATTCTAAAAAATGAGGACGCAGCCTCTCAAATTCAATTTGAACAATTAACATAATATATACATAAAGGAAAAGAAAATAAAAACCTTTAACTCGTTCAATCAACTTAACCTAATGACTAGAAAAACCTAAAACTATACAACATACACTACTTACAGGTGGGAGTGGGGATGACAAAAAAAGGATTGGGGGTTGGGGAATGGGGAACGTGTGGGCAGTGCCCTTTATTATTTTTCTCCAATGTTTAAAAGCGTTAAAAACAAATTTATTTTAACATTTCAGGAAGGGTTTTAAAAAACAAATTTATTTTAACGTTTTGGAAAGGATTTACAAGCAAATTTGTTGGAAAATTTCAAAAGGATTATTGTAGTTTCAATTTGGTTGTAGGTCGTAAAATTTTATTGGATATTATGAGCGATTAACGGGCACAATGGTTGGGTTTGAAAAGGTTGGGAAGCGGCGCGTGCCGTTTGCCGTACAATGCAAATATACCAAATGTACAATACAACCCTGCTTAAAATATTACCTGCTGGTGGTAAACTAGGATTTATAAGCCCCGCAAGATCTTTAACTTAAAGTACCATAAAATTTTACGACCTACAACCAAATTGAAACTTCAGTAAAACACAAAAGAAGAAATATATAAATGGATTGTTTGTGTTGACTTTTAAAAATGTTCGTTCTCATGATTCCTATGCATCACGTTGACATAACGTTAATGTTAAATGTGTTGGTGTATTAGTTTGTGTTTGTATCTGTTAATTTTGAGTTGTGGTAAGTCGTGTTCGTTTGGTGTTTTTATTAGTGGATGTGTGTTTTTGAAGAATTTTTCTGTTTGTGTCAGTATGAAGTCTTTAATTTTGGGTAATTCCGAAAGGTCTCTTAAATATTGTGTTTGTGTATCGAGGGACGTTGTGTATTAAGCGCATGCATTTGTTCTGGAAAATTTCTAATGGCTCGAGAGCGAAGTCCGAAAGGTGTGACCACACAGGTAGGCGTAGGTTATGATAGGCCTCAGCAAAACTTTGTACAGAATTATCTTATTTTCTGTACTCAGCTTGCTGTTCCTTTTTATCAGCGGATATATCATTCTGATTGCATTGTTTGCTTTTATTCATTTGTTTTTAATCTTTAATTTGAAATTTAGTCTAGAGTCCAAAGTTATGCCTAAATAGTTTACCGCTGATTTCGGTTTAAATTCGTGGTGGTTAATTTTGATAGGGTCGAAAAGTTTATTGTTGGTTCGTTTTCTAGAAAATATAATTAATTCAGTTTTGGATTCGTTCAATTTCAATTTCCAGCGGTCGAAAAATTTTAAAATTACCCTCAAGTGTAGCCGGTTTTGGAGAAGCACGGCTTGGGCATAAGAAGAATGGGCATACTCATATTTTTTCACTTTGGTATCAGAAATTAGAAAATTAAACGAAGTAATAGATATTAAAAATAAAATACAAATTATTCGGGAGTTAACTTCAAAATTAAAACATTGTCGCGATTCATTTGAACGGATAGAAATAATAATGGAATTTTCCGAAAAACTCGCAATTTAATTCACTCCAAAGGAGAAATACGTAAAGCTGATGACCTAGAATGCAAATGGCATTCTAGGTAAATTAGGAGAACTCAAAGTATTCCTCAAAATGCATGACGTGGACATAATGTTAATAACACATAAGAAACTGAAACAAAACACGTAAACTTTATCAAAGAACTGGCAACAACACGTACAAAATTCAGCTACAAAATTTAAACAGAACAATAAAAACACAACTAACACAACACAAAAATGAGCGGTGGGAAAACATTTTAAAAAAGGCAACCACAAAGGACAATTGCCAAATCCCGCACTAAAAAGAGAAGTGAAATTCCCCCGCTCATTGACACAAACACGGAAGCAATAAGCGATGAACAAAAATCAGAATGCCCTGCTTCCCACTTCCAACAAGTACACAACAATTTTGCAAACAACACTGAACATATAAACATTGAAAACATCATTGACAACATAATTAAACAACCGACACAGACAGACAAAGACTACATTAAAACAATTATAACCAACCCAAATGAGGTTGGTTGTATTTTACGAAAACTAAAAACAAACAAAGCTACAGGGGAAGATCAGATAGACAACATGATACTCAAAAACATCTCACGTAAAACCACAGTACAATTAACATACATAATAAACTCAGTATTAAAATTGAATCACTTCCCCGATCAATATAAAACTGCAATTGTTGTCCCAATTCCAAAAGCGGGAAAAAGTTTGAACAAAAAAGACAATTTTCGGCCCATAAGTTTACTAAATTCCATTTCGAAAGTAATAGAAAAAATTATGTATCGACGCTTCAACACATTTTTGGATGAACACAACATAACACAAGACAGTCAATTCGGGTTCAAAAATCACCACAGCACCACACAAGAGAATTTCGAACGCATCCTTCTAAATTTTAATCAAGACAAAAACACAGTTTTTACACTGCTGGATATTGAAATAGTTATTTACATTAGAGTACGGGATGTGAATTTTCCGGCACGACAACTGGTTTCGGGCACGATGGCGCAGCCGAGTGCCTGATTAGTTGGAGGGCCGGAAAATACGTCCCGTACGACATTTGTATTAGACTTTTCGGCTGACCAAAATGTTAAATCTTTTAAAAATCAAGACTAATTTTATTGTAGAATTTGACATCGTAAATAAAGAATCGAATGCTGTGGAATCAATTCCTTGACGACCGTGGCGGCTCATTTGTTTTTTTCCTAACAAATTATTTGCCGGCTAAATTTTCACGGTCGTGCTTCAAAATTTGATTTTGGTGTATTAATCGAGTGAAAAAAATGTCTAGTATATAATATAGAGTGAGTTAAATGTGACACCAGAGGCAGTACAACTAGTGGCAGGACTAAATTCTGAATTATTACCACAAAAATCGAAACAACGTTACATAGGACAATTTTTTCTCACGAAAGTATGTAATAACTATTCTTTAATTCACAAATTTTTAATAAACCATATTTTATTACAGGCAGTTTTATTAATAGGTGTTTGTGGTGCCTGTCTCCGAAAGGAGTTATATACTCTGAAAATGGAAAATGTCAAGACAAGATATTATATTGATAACTGACACAAAAACCAATATTTGTAGATCGTTTGCCATTACCAATCCAAACTGGGTTGAAACTGTGAAGAAATATATGGAATTCAGGTTAAATTGGTATTAATACAGTTAAAACAATTTCAAATAAAATTGACAAATATTTGAACCTTGATTGCCCTATGGACACAAGATTGAAGTTCCTAAAATGATTTGTGATGACTGATGGCCTTCCTTCAACATTAAAAAGAAAATGTACTGTGTTGTAGCTACAGCTCAAACAATGGTGAGTTGTGTCACAAACTTCGATACAGTGCTTTAATCTTCTTGAATTTTTAGCAGTTGCTTCCAATGTAACCATCCAACATTGAGAATTCCATCATCAGTACCGTAAGAGAAGCACCACAACATATTGACATTCAACCCAGAAGTAATAAAGCTGACAGTTACCAAATTGTTTCTGCATTGTTCTCTAAAGTAGAGAATTGTAACAATAATGTTTACAACTGTAATTTTACAAAATAAATTATGTTAATAATGTTGCAAAGTATTAAAATGTCTTGTACTTAACCACTACTTCCTGGTGAAAACGAATCATCTTTCTTCAGGTGGATACAAGATTTCGGGGTTAGAATGTTTTGTTTATTTTTATTGTCCAGTTGCACTTTAGCACCAACAGCTAGTACTGGATAAAATAGGTACACAAAACCATATATCAACTTCTGTGGTTTAGTTTTATTGTGCAATTTTGCAGATATTTATGAAATACCTGACAATTGTCAAACTTTTTGACATATACAGCTGCCAACCCAATAGGTTGTATTTTGTATTTTCCCTGTCACGATTATTTTCTTTTTCGATCGATATAAATTAAACATACATTTATCGGAAAAATTATACAGGGAAATGTGTTTTTTTACACTGAATTAAAGTAACGTATGGACACTTTAATTTTAAAGTAACTGTGAAAAGAATAAATCAACGGTGTCCGCACATTTTTCCCGTACTCCACTAGATTTTTCCCACATTCCACTAGAAATTTTTGACATTGTACGGGAAATCGCACCTCCCTTGACCTAAAGTGTAAGGTAACGCTATATTTCCCAGATTGGGAGGCCGAAAAGGCCTTTGATCGAGTTTGGATCAAAGGTCTTTTATATAAAATGCACAAAGCTGGGCTTAATGTAAATTTCATAAAAGTAATGGGCACATATCTCAGTGATCGAAAAATTAAAGTTCGTGTCAACAACATTTTATCGTCAGAAAGAATAATAAGAGCAGGGGTGCCCCAAGGGTCTGTACTTGGTCCATCCCTGTTCAATTTCTATATTCATGATTTACCGGAATTTTCGAAAACAAACTTGGCGTTGTATGCCGACGACACTGCTACAGGGTAATGATCAGATGGCAGTTCGTGTAGTGTATGTGCAATTGTGTAATTTGTTATATTTTTTAGTAGAAAATAGCTATTTGTGCAATAAGTTAGGAAATGTAATTTTTTTCCGTATTACGCCCTGTACGGAAAAAATGGATTTCCTACGTATTGCACACATGATTTTTTCTACTGGAGTTTGGAAAATACATAAAATTTGGATATTTTTAATATTCTATTAATTCTTTCTAAATTAAAAAGCGAAATCAAAATTGTTCTGCTTTCGTTACCATAGAGAAACAATTTAGTAATGAAAAATTGTGAAGGCGTTTGAGCTTTTCTCGCAATTAAATACCACTTTTTACGTTACGTATCCCAGGAAACGACCAAAATTGAACTTTTAGTGTTGAAATATTATTTATTTTTCACTTTGGTATAATTGCATGATAACTCCTAGGATACGAAATACGTAAACATGTCCATAACAACCGGGGAATAATACAGGGCGTAATAAGAATAAACGGGCGTAATGAATTTATAACGCCCTCATCAATTCAAAATTGCAAAGATGCCAATTTTTTTTTAAGAACACGTATAGTGAAAAATAAAATCTTGTATGCACCACGGCGTCACCGAATGATTACGTCCATCGAACGATATCCATCTCTCGGGCTAAAGCCCTCGAGCTGGATTCATCGTTCTCCGGGCGTAATCATCGTTGTAACGCCCTTGGTACATAAATAGCTATTATGCACCAAGGGCCCTTAGTAGGAAATGTTTTACTTTTCCTAACTCAAATTAGTATTACAATGTTAAAGTTTTCCAAACTCCAGTAGAAAAAAGTCAATTGTTGAAGGATCTGAGTTGTTACTTGGAGAATTCAACGCACGTGTCAAGAACCAATGAACGTTAAGAACTGGACTGAATAACAGCCAATTACGAGCGAGCTTTTTTGATTATTCTGTAGGTACAAAATAAATAGGCGATTATTCTGCATCTAACTCTTCAATTGTCACCAAATCAACAAATTCGCTTTTGACAGTTTAAATTTGTCGACTGTAATTACACGAGAGGTCTTTTTTTGTCCGGATAAAATTGAATTTTTTCACGATAATTTGGTTGCTTGGTAAATTGACGACACAAACCACCCGATAAAAAAACGAGTCCGAAGGACGAGTTTTTTTATCTGGTGGTTTGTGGAGTCAATTTACCAAAAAGAAACCAAATTAGAGTTTAAAAAATGAAATTTTATCCTGGACGAAAAAAATCTCGAGCGTAATTCGATGAGATAATTTAATGAATAATGATAGGTAGGTAATTATGAAACATTGAATTGGCCATTTTGCACGTCAATTTATTATAAGCTGTGTCAATGTTTAAGATTGTTGGTTCGTTATCATAACAACAAACAATAATTAGGTTCGAAAAAGTTTGCCATGGAAGTTTAAGCACATTTTATCCAGATGCAAAGTTAGGGCTAACTTTATCCGATGTCAAAGTGACAAATACATCGCCGCTTATGGGATTTTTTATACATGAATTAAATTATCATTATAAAAATTGCAAAAATGGAAGCAAATAGATGGTACTGCTAATACGTAATGTTATAAATACCTATGTTAATGTTAATAAATACCGTTTCGTAAATGTCTGTGGTTCTGGTTTGTTAAATTCTCATGTAAAATACAACTCTTGACATGGACATGTGCGGATTATATTTCTCCTAAGTTTTAACTCGTTGCTACGCTTCGCTTCGCACTCGTTATATTTCCAAAATCATAGCAACTCGTAAAATTCAGTCGAAATATAATCGGCAATGTCCATGTCACTCGTTATATTACTACTGATAATGTGTGTGTGAGGACGGGTGATTTATGTTGATGTTGGAACTATTAATTAAATTGTGTAGTGTTATACCGTTTGTGTTATTCGAATTATTTCTCCAATCAATATGTTTTGAATTAAGGTCCCCTCCAATTATTATGTAATTGTGTGTATTACAAATTTTGCGAATGCTTTCAATTTTATATTTGTTGCACGGCCGGTTGTAGACAACAGCTATCACGATGTTGTTGGATAGTTTTATGGCCGTGCACACTATTTCATTTGCAGCCACCTGGCCTTTAATATATGGGAGGCCGCGCTTCACCAAAATCGCTACACCGCCACCCCTAGTGTCTGTGTTTCTCTCCTTGCGGAGTATGTTGTATGAATCTATGTTTAGTTTGTCTGTTTTTAGTAACTTTGTTTCAATTATTAACATTATGTCCACATTTTGAGGAATACTTTGAGTTCTCCTAATTTACCTAGAATACCATTTGCATTCCAGGTCATCAGCTTTACGTATTTCTCCTTTGGAGTGGATTATATTGCGAGTTTTTCGGAAAATTCCATTATTATTTCTATCCGTTCAAATGAAACGCGACAATTTTGAAGTTAACTCCCGAATAATTTTTATTAAATTTTTAATATCTATTACTTCGTTTAATTTTCTAAATTCTGATACCAAAGTGAAAAAATCGCTATAGTTGCTGGGTGGTTGGGAATCACTAGGAGTAGTCGGGACAGGGACCGGGTCTTGACTGCCGGAAACCTCCTCAGCAAGACGGGACCTGACGGACTTCATGTCAGCCTCGGCGGGATTCGGACTGGAGCTGGGAAATTTCCTCGGCGTCGTTCACGCGTTTTTCACGGGAACTGGCGCCGGGACATATTTCTTCATTACCGTGACCCTTCTGTCCACCGCCGCAGCTTTTATCTGCTCCACGTAGGTCCGTCTTGCCAAGTAGGCCTCGCAAAGTTGGCTGCTCGCTAGATGTCCCTGGCCACAGTTGGCGCACTTTAACTTTTTTTGGTCCTCAGCGACACCCTTCTTCAGTGCGCAGTCTCTAGTCAGATGATTCTGTGCGCACTTCAGGCATTTGACGCTGGAATAGCAATTGCTGGCAGAGTGTCCCCAGACTTGACATTTATGGCATTGGACAATTTGTTTTGTATTTATGAGCCTCTGCCACCTTACAACCACATATTCCACCGTCCTTACCTTTGCTTGGATGTCGCGGAGGCTAGTTTTGCTGTCCGTGATGACTACATACAGTGAGGAGTTCGTGTTCTTCATCTTATCCACGTTTACCACCGGTACACCTTTAGATAGTAAGTCCTTCTTTATATCTTCCGGATCCGGATGGTTCTCGAGCCCGTAGGCAACAAACGCATGTGTTTTTTCAGTCCTCAACGTATAAGTATGCCAATCGGCGGCCTTGCTGTCCTTTAATGCGTCTCGTAGGATCTTGAAGTCCTCGACGTTCTCGGTGAGGACGATCGTATTATTCCGCGTAAATTTTAAAAGTACCTGGTTCTTGGCGCTGCTTTTACAAAATTCTAGGAGTCTTTTAGCTCCGAAATTGCCGTGCAGGATTATTGGCGGCGGCTTCTCCTTTTTCCTTTCTTGAGCCAGGGGCTCCTCTTCCTCAACATCTTCCTCCATCTGGCAGTCTACGAGGTCAGTATCCTCGTGGTAAGACAGAGGGTCATATTTGTTTTGGGTCGAGACGCTGGACGATAAATTTGAATTTGAAGTTTGGTCATTGCTCGGAACTGTCGCATTTACTTCCTCATTTGAACTCATGGTTTTCTTCACCTTCCTGTCCACCGCTTCCTCACCGTCTTCCTCACCAGCGTGAGGTCTCCTTCTCTGCAACTTTTCCACTCTTTCCACGACCTTAAACAACTCGAAAACACGAAATTAGCAGACACGATATTTGACAATAGTCCACTCTACTCGCCTACTTTGGCGAGAATGGTTTGGTTGATAAGCCAGTATCTAACCCCTGAGTCATAAATAATCCAGCGACACTTTGTTATTTATTATGACCTTTTTTATATTTTGGCCTTCACAAAGAAAGTGTGTAGAAGAAAAATAGAACTTTTGCTTACTGTTTGCTATTGAATGTCTAAAGAATAACACACCATAATAAAACTCTTGATCTACCTTTTATTTAAAAAATTAGAAACCGTTAAAATAGTGTTCCGCTAGTTTTGATCAGTGTATTTAAATATCAAACAGTTGAGAAACAAGATTATTTTTCTTTTTTCTCCTTTAGGACTGCAATTAAACTTTAAATTAAAGACATATTTTCTGAATGATGTCGTTCAGCCATAGCGATTTTCTGTTCTTGTTGTTCCTTTGTATTTTCAGACTGTTTTTTTTTAACCAGTTTAACATGGTTCCTCTTGGATGATTTCTCACCTTTCTTTTTTTCTGCGGAGGACTTTTCTTTTTTTCATCGTCATCACTGCTATTTGCACTGCGAGTACTGTGAGTCTCAGATCTGGTTTTTAACGCTAAGGTAGAGCATGATGCCTTTGGAGTAATTGATGGACGATCACCGATGTAGTCACTAAACATTTCAAAATACACTCGCGAGCAAAGAAATCGACCCACCTCACACTTTTCAGTTTGAATGCATTTTTTTTAGTCGGCAGGAATCAGATTTAGGGCCACTTTCATAATAAACTTAAAGTCGACTTTATCTTAACGTGACTTTAATGGATTGTTGCAACAATATGTTTCTATGGTAAATGGTAAACTTTAATGTTAAAGCAACTTTAGGCTAATTGTGAAATTGGGGGTTAAACAAATAATATGTCGTTTGAAAGACCGTTTATTAACGTTTTAAATGACCTTAAATTTTCTCAGATTCCTTTTGTTTTCTCAAGTGTAGAGCCTTAAAACAAAAGTTATTGCTATATGTTGTGTAGCGGACATGTGCATGCTCTAACTTCTACGGCAATAAAATTAAGTCTCTGCAGGAAGTTTTTATTACATTTGTTGACATTTGACATTAGCAGCCCCATTAGCCACATTATCCGTGAATATAATGGATACCACACCTGAGGTAGCTGTCCAAGTCGTTGCTTGCACACAACTTGGGCATAGTCAGCGATTTGTTGCTCAACAACTGAATCTAAGCCGATCAGCGGTTCGACGGGTGTACCAGCGATTTCGGGACACTGGTTCCTTCAATCGGAGACCAGGAGCAGGTAGACGTCGGTATACATCGGAGAGAGATGACCGCTTCATTGAATCAACATCGTTGACGAACCGTCGACTGAATGCTATTCAAATTCAACGGCAGCTCCGTGATGTCCGAGGGGTGGTTGTTAATGAGTGGACAGTGAGGCGAAGACTGCAGGAAACGAACCTGACACCTCGCAGACCTGCAACTGGTCCAAAGCTGACTGCAGCTCATCGACAAGCACGGCTTCGTTTCGCACGGGAGCATCTGAATTGGACCTTAGACCATTGGATGTCTCTTCTGTTCTCCGATTAGACCAGGATATGTCTCAACGGCAAGGATGGAAGAGGACGAGTGTACCGGCGACCCGGAGAACGATTTGCCCAGTGCTGTATCGATGAACGCGTCAGTTATGGAGGTGGTTCCTGTATGATCTGGGGTCGGATATCTGTGGAAGAACGAACTGAAGCTGTCTTTATCGTTGGGGCAGCCCGTAGTCGCAATAGAAGGAGTTTGACAGCTGCATGGTATGTCGGAGAGATTTTGGCTGACCATGTGGTGCCCTATGCTGGGTTTTGTGGGCGACCAGTCCATGTTAATGCATGACAATGCAAAGCCACACACTGCGAGAATCACCAGAGAGTACCTTGTGGAAGTGGGACTTCGAGTTTTAGAGTGGCCAGCATGTAGCCCCGACCTAAACCCCATCGAACATCTGTGGGACGAGCTCAAGAGAAGAGTTCGAGCCGGAGTTCCTGTTGGTACGTCAATCCCAGAACTGATGGTTGCAGTGGAAGAAGAGTGGCATAACATTCCACAAGAAAGAATAGTAAATTTGATTAGGTCAATGCCCAATCGCATGCAAGCTGTTGTTAGAGCGAGGGGAGGTAATACGCGATACTAAAATTAAAGAATTGTTGCTGTAGTCTTATTTAATTTCATTTTAAGGCGCTCTAGTTGAGAAGACATAAGCAGTTACCAGAGAATATAGGCTCATTGAAAACGTTAAGAAACAGTCTTTCAAACGGCATATGATTTGTTTAAATCTGATTCCTGGCTACTGAAAAAAAATGCATTCAAACTTGTGTGTGTGGGTGGGTCGATTTCTTTGCTCGCAAGTGTATTTCCAATTTTTATTACTATTACCACTCTTATCGTTGTAATCCTTCGTTTCCTTATATTCTGTTAATAGGGTCTTCATACGCTCCATGCATTGATCAGTTGAGAAATTATAACCATAATTCAACATTTCCTTCGCGATTTCTGCATACATTTCTTTTTTTGGTAACTTTGGATTATCCACTTTTTTCTTTCTGTCTGTTGCTAACTTTATAAACAGAATTGTTTCTGCTTTTGACCAAAATGTTGGCCTCTTGTTCTGCTCAACAGTTGAGGTACTTGGCTGGGGTTATTGCCTGAGGGAGCTGAGACTGTGGTATGGGCTCTAGTTTGCTGTATCTGCTGCATTGTTTCGTCCTCCAGTTCAACTATTTGATATGTTTCAGCTGAAAACAATCAGTTTCAGTTTTCATACATTTTCAGTACCTATACCTAAGTATTATACCAAAGCAAAGAACCATCATCTGCCTGGAGGAGTTCCATTAGATTTAAATCACAGACGATAATTTCAATTAATTAAAAAGAAAAAACACTGACCAACAAAACGTGAATGAAACCAAATTAAACAGATTTTGAGGTTATGTTGGAACGAATCTTGACAGATTTGATCAAAGATTATCGCGGGTTTTTAATTCCCCCACTACTTGTCTTCCCGTTCTGCGATGTCCGCAGAGAAAGTAGACGCGGTAGTATAAGTAGGGAACAATAAAACGACAATCGTTGTCTACTGCGAGCAAAAGAAGATGCCATAAAACGCACCTATTATGTCTTCAAAATCTAGGGGGGTCTTCCGATGTCTCTTTCTGTTGGGGATCATTAACTTGCCAATCTTGTAATTTTTCTAACATGAATTTTGTTAAGCAGTTGTCTTCCTTGGGAACAGCATCCTCTAATTCTTCCTGATTGCAGTCTAGGGGTTTCAGTAAACTTCTTTCCCCGTGTTCTTCAATATTCGTATTCTGTGTATGTAAACACCGCTGCAGAATTCTTTCCTAATATACAGGTGTCTCAGAGTTGCGAAAAAGCTCCATAACTTGTTTGTTATTAAAGATATCAACTTTTTCTTTTTTCTAGATGATAGCCACGCTTCTACTGCATATTCGGAAAATATTGCGGTATACATACAGAGTGTCCCAATATTATAAAAACACTAAAGTTATGTTTTTTTAAATGGAAACTACCCAGTTTGATTTTATTTTTGAACTCTATGCTAATTTATGAATCAAATTTATACAGGTCGTTTTTACTTATCTGCCATCGTTTTTAATCAGTGGCGCTTTTTTTACCAGAATTTCGAATTGCAGGGGTCCCTTCGAAAATTCGTACCTTCCAAATCGTTGCACATAAATTAAAATGATTGACGCTGTTTAATTTATGAATGTTTGCTGCATCTGTTGAGTGTTTACTCAACAACCTGCTCAGTCGCATATGCCTACTGCGATTTTTTAAACATAACGAATTAAAAATGTCAAAAACTCATTTTTTTCAAATGGGACCCCGTATTTATTATTGCACTAGTCGAAAGCTTTTTTGACAAGCTTTTGAACAATATAAGGTTTGTATAGTCGAATCTGAAAATCTAGGGTGCTATCCTAAAATCGCTAAATTTGGTGCAATTTTTCTGTTAAAAAGACAATACAAAAATCTAGTAGGCCTAACAAAAGATAATCACACAATATGGTCACTCCATAAAGATGAATCAACCAACAAAACAGTGTTTAACAATTAAACATTTCATTATTTTAGTGATGGCCCTAACATCTTATATCGAATCTGGCTTTCAAAAACGTCTAAAGACTGGAGTTGTCTTTGTTGATCTCATCGCAGCCTATGACACCGTTTGGAAAAATGGTCTAATACATAAATTGTATAACGTAATACCTTGTGGAAAAATGGTCTCACTCTTAGAAGATATGTTGTCTAACCGTCAATTCAGGGTTTTCGTTGAAGACAAAAGCAGTAAATATCGATTTCTCAACAATGGTTTACCTCAAGGCTCAGTATTGTCACCAATCTTATTTAATTTATATACAAGTGATTTACCCCCCACAAATTCCCGAAAATTCATCTATGCTGACGACCTGGCAATGGCTTACCAACATCAGAATTTTCCTAATATGAACCATCTTCACGTGTATTTGAGGTCTAGAGGAGCAGGATGTTCATTATTAGCTCCCATTCCTCCAACATGTGAGAAAAATTTTTCAAGTATATTCTGATTTAACCATAATGTTAAAATGTATTGTGTTTTATATTTCACACTAACATAGTCATATAATTCAGATAAAGATCTATTTGGCAGTAGTATACCTTTTTGGAAAGGAATGAGAGACTTGTATTTTCCAAGAGTCATGCCTGCAATTAGTTTGTATACTTCCATCAACTTGTTTTTTTTGGTTTACCAAGTCGATACCAAAAGCATTTTTTAGGGGTTATTCGGTACCAATTTTGCACGAGAATGAAATATGTCAAACCAGTCGTCTATTATTTCTACAAATTTTGAGACTGCTTCCCAGGGCACTTTCTGTGGCAACAATCCATTTTTTCCACAATTTCGCAATTGAGAGAGCCTGACAGAATATTAGCGCGGAGCCGACTGCTTCAACCGCATCCACCGAATCGGCCCCGGAACCCGTGATTCTTCCGGCCGACGATACCCGAACTACGCGCTGAACCGAGCTCCCCCACCGCCACAGCCGCGAGTCGTCGGCCGCGCGCAGCCCGACCATCGCACAACCGAGTCCACAAAAGTACCGCGCAGAGCCTGCAGAGCGAGACTACATTAAAAAGTACAGGGGACGGTCGGTACGCGCATGCGTCTGTAATAACCGGTAAATTTAAATGTTAAGTTGTCATACTTCATTATACGGGGTCATTATAAATGTTTGTTTATAACAACTAACAACTAGTGGGCGTAGCGGCGCACCTAAAGCTTAGCGCACAGCCACTTACGATGGTACAATCATTTATAACGACCCCGTATTTTCCTTTCTTTTTTTTCAACGATTAAAAGGTCTTTTAATAGTATAATCCAAATATTTACATCTTAACATCTTATCTTTAAATTTTAAAATGATTGAGCTAATAGGGAAAGTGGAATAAAACGAGTATATTTTGATATTTGTTATATTTATCAGTAGGTTCGATTACTGCTCATAAGAAGAACCTACAAGAAACATATGAGAGTTACTACATAAATACAACATTCATAATATGATACATACATTAACTGTCATCGTTTTTGACCTATGCTATCTTTTTTGCAAAAAAGTGAGGTTGCAGGGCTTCATTAAAAAATTTATAATTCCTGAACTATCAGAAATAAATAATTTATTTTTACTTTACTGACTTGCCAAAGATTTGGCCGCTTTTTTGCGCTATCAACGACATTTTTTTAATGTTTCATACGCCTACTGCAATTTTTTAAAATTGATATGGCAACTATCATTTCTGATACTAGATATAAATGTAAAATTAAATTTTAAGGCCATTTTTATTAACATTATGTATGCCTATTTGCAGCCGTTCAGGCGTAATTTCAATTTTTTGAATAAAATATTATTTTTTATAATCAATTGTTTTATTTGAATTTTTATACAAAAATAGCATTGCAATAAATATTAGATAACAACAAAACAATAAAAAATAAGCAAATTAACAAAAAAATATTTTAATGTAAATGAATTCATTGAAAATATTTTTTTGTTAATTTGCTTATTTTTTATTATTTCGTTGTTATTTACTGTTTATTGCATGTGATTTTTGAATAAAAATTCAAATAAAACAATTGTTTAATAAAAAAAAAACAATATTTTACTCAAAAAATCGAAATTACGCCAAAACGGCTGGGAATAGGCATACACCATGTTAATAAAAGTAGGCTTAGAATTAAATTTTACATTTATATCTAGTGTCACAAATGGTGGTTGCCATTTAAAAAAATGAAGTTTTTGACATTTTTTGGTTAGCAATTTTGAAAAATTTCAGTAGGCGTATGAAACATTAAAAAAATTTCACTAATGGCGGAAAAGATCGGCCAGGTCTTTAGGAATTCAACTAAAAAAAAATCTATTATTTATTTCAGATGGTTCAAGAGTTATAAATTTGTTAATGAAGCCCTGCAACCTCGCTTTTTTGCAAAAAAGATGACATAGGTCAAAAACGATGACAGATAAGTGTTGACAAAAAGACGCTCTAAACTCAAAATTTAACGTAGAATCGAAATGTGAAGTCAAAATGAGACCTTTATATTTAAAAAAATAAAGATGGCGTCGATTTCCGGTATTTCCGGAAGTGCCACCATTTTGAAAATATTTCATTTGAACTTGGAGTAATCGATTATAGTCAACTACCAATTTTCATATTAATATGATTTGGGGAAATCAGAAAGTTTCTAATGAACGGGCTACGTGAATCAGCCTGTATAATGCTTCCAGATTACAATAAATTTTATTTAAAAAAAACATGTTATATTAGTAGCTATAGTCATCCGTTCGCTGGTGGCCAATGCAAATGAATTTTCCTTACCCTTATATGTACTAAGACATTGGCGACCTTGAAACACTACAAGAGAGAATAAAAGGCATTTGCGTGGGAAACGACCTAGGAGGACGCCCTGAGGCTGTCTAGCCAGAAAAAACGCGAAAATTCCAGGAGTAGTTAAAGTGAACAATTACCCATCTTTATCCCTCTTCTTCTCAACATTGTGTTTTCTCAATAAATAAGTGACATCCATCCTACTTAGTAGATTGTATCTTTCAATTTTTGGTGTGTTCAATTTCCTTGCATCTTGCAAAATTCTATCCACTGGCACTCCAGACTTTAATTTCTCTACAACAATTGTCTTCTCCAATGTTGACAGATGTTTGCTTAGTAGTTCCTCTTCATCGTGACCAACATGTGTTGTCCAAAAGTTTACAGTCACTTTACCCCCAAATAGCACAATTATGTTAATCAAAGTTTTTAATAAATACTCATATAAATTAACTTCCCCGTCCTCTTGCAAGCCTTGCTTTTAAATCCTTAAAAAATACCTCATAATAATGTTATGTTGCTTCTGTTGTATTCATAGTGAATCTCTTTATGACCATTATTATTAAGTACTCTGTTCTTTGCATAATTTGTCTAAATTTTTTTAATATTCTTCCACATTTCATACTCCTGACTACTAGAAAATTGGAGTGATAAATTTTCAATACTTACCTCATGTTTTTCTTCAAGATGTTTCCTCAAATTTTCCTGCGTCTTCACTTCGTTTCTTTCCTCGCACAATGGACATATAATGTGACTCTTCCGACAATTCTCCACAACTGTCTGATGTACTCTCTTAAAATGCCTGTTCTTCAAGTTGCTGTTGCTGGCAAAACTTTTAGAACAAAGGTGGCACGTCCCCGAAGCTCCTTCTGGAAAATGATCCATTTCTTTTGTCTTCAAGCAAAACCTAAGTGTAAGCACTTGTAATAAAGATAATAAAACGTATAAAAATTAATAAGTAAATAAAGAAATAAATCTGCAACACGCAGATTGATGGCAATGAGACAGCAAATATCAAATTAGCGGTCCAAAAATCGTTTTTAGCTATAAATTGCGAACACTTTACACCAGTGTGAACTCTTGTCAAGTAGCAAAACAGCATAATGGCAAAAATTTAAAAAAGCATGGCTGTACCATGTACCAACAGAATATCACAGAAAATTTTAGTAAGTTACCAAATCTATTCTGTTGGCGCCCTGAACGTCCCCTGTGCTTTTTAATGTAGTCTTGCAGAGCGCACTCCGATTCCGATCCCGCTCCCGATACAACCTCCGACTCGGGCTCAAAAAATAAAAATGCCACACAAATGTTGCGTACCCAATTGCAAGACAAATTATGATTCAAGCAAGTCTTATTACGTTAGCGTTTTCAAATTCCTATCGAAGAAGATTAAAATGCAAGAATGGATGCGGATTTTGGAGAAAAATAAAGAAGACTTATAAAAAATGATTTTACTTTCAGTTTAAATTTGAAGATTTAATTGACCATTGCTCCCTTACTAAGTATTGTATTCCATTGAGCTTAACACCGTTGGATTTCCCTCGTCAATTTGCCTCTTTAACTTTATTACAGTGGGACACGTAGGCCTCGTGGTTTGGGTGAAAAGTGAAGAAATCTAAAAAATTTGCAGATTTGACCATGGTAAATGTTTCTTATTAGGATTTAAAATTCTTTTGACCTGACCTGGTGAAAAACATGTCAGCTTCGTTGACATTCCTCTCATTTTCCCTTTCAAGTCAGATTTTTCTTTTTCTAAAGCTTGTAGCGGCGTCGAGGAATAATTCGTTTAGCTTTAAACGTTTATTTACACAAACTTAGCATACATTCGATTCAAGATAATAAGAAGAGCCTAGATGCCTAGACGTCTACTCGGTCGTATCCTAAAGTCCCAGAGGCCTGGAAGCTGAAGGAGTCGATGAGAATCTCGCTGATTCGAGTCGAGCGCGAGCTTATATAGCGGTGGTTGACGCGGAGAGGGAAATCGGCCGATGGGAGGGGCCGACTCGAGGTTGGGAGTCTGCTTGCAGCGCCACCCGCGCCTCTTGTTGAAAACATGGCCACAAATCTCCCCCTCTGGACCAGAAATCGTCACGATCCTGGGTTCAGGACTGTGTTGTGGACAGCTTCTTGCGAGGCCGCCCTCGACGTCGTAGTGGAATCACGGGTTCTGGGAGTTGATCCTTGGGTCCGTAATACGGCGCTAAGGCAGAGACGTGGTACGTCCCTAATGGAGTATTTGGGTCACGCAAGGATGCAATTACGTAACTGACGGGCCCTTTGACTTGAAGGATGGTGTAGGGTCCGTCTCGTTTCGGGGCTAGCTTGGAGCTGTGCTTGCGTTGTGCGTTGCTTAAGGTGTGACTAGTCACCCAGACATAATCTCCAGGGCGGTGGCGTGGACCGGGATGTCTTTTTGTGTCAGCATACCTTTTGCGGCGGTCTTGCTCCATTTCGCGGATCTCTTTTGCATGCTTCAGAGTGTCGCTTATCTTCAGCAGCCGTGGGGTTATCTCGGAGATGAAGTTTTCTGTTTGTACCACCTGTCGTAGATCTCGTTCGACATCATGGGGCGATCTAAGCTCTCGGCCAAATGTTAAGAAGGCGGGCGTTGATCCAGTGCTTTGACAGTTTATTGTATTCATCGCGAAGCGAATTGCGGGTAGCCGATCCGGCCATTCGTCGTGACCTTCTTCTAGTTGTAGTGCTAGCTGGAACTTAAGATCTCTGTTCTTCCTCTCTACCGGATTTTCCGCTGGATGATAACTTGGGGTGAAGGTATGAGTAATCCCTAAACAATAGGTAACTTGTTGCATCACCGCGCTAAGGAATTGGGTCCCGTTGTCACTTATCACTCGTCGCGGGGTGCCATAGCGAAGATTATTTCGTTAACTAGTGTTAGGGCGCAGACAACGGCGGTGGCTTCCTTCAAGGGAAATAACTCAACCCACCGGCTGGTGGTATCTTCAATTATGTAGACCCACTTTAAATCTTCTTGTGAAGGAGGCAGAGGTCCTACTAAATCGATGGCAATAACTTCGAAGCGTTGTTGCATCACCGGCGTCTGTAGTAGTCCCGCAGGCTTACGATTCTGGGCTTTGTATCTCTGACAAGCGACACAATTCCTAACATAGTTTTCAATAAATCTATACATGCCAGGCCAGTAGAAGCGCCGTGATATACGCTGGTAAGTTTTTTCCGCGCCATAATGACCAGCTGTTGGTGCGTCATGGTACTCTTGGAGTATTTTTGCTCTTTCTTGGGCCGGTATCACGAGCTGAGCTTCGCTGTTGTCTTCGTCATCTTGATACCTATACAGGCAACCGTCAGACATTAAATATCCTCGGGCGGACCATCGGGTGCACTCCTCTTCTTGTTCTGTCTGGTCGAAACAGTCAATTATCTTCTTAATTTCAGGATCTTTTAACTGTTCTTCGTGGACTACTCCAGCACCAGTCCTTGTGATATCCATAGAGATGGTACATATTCCGCAACTTTCTTCTTCTCCTGGTTCACAAATGGGCCTAGAGAGGGTGTCGGCTACTACATTGGTTCTGCCTGGGGTATAGCGGATTTGGATGTTATATGGCTGTAGCTGGAGGGCCCAGCGAGCAAGTTTTCCCGTAGGTGACTTTATAGACATTAGCCATTGGAGTGGCTGGTGATCGGTCACGATGATCGTATTGCTTCCTTCAATATAACCGCGGAACTTATTCACACTCCAGACTAGCGCGAGGGCTTCGCGTTCAGTTGTTGCGTAATTTCTTTCTGTCTTGGTCAACAGTCGGCTTGCATACTCGACGGGGTGTTCTTCTTCGCGCTCCCCCTGGACCAGAACTGCTCCGATTGCGTAGCTACTGGAATCACATTTAATTACGAAAGGTTTTATTTCGTCGGCTTGCCGTAACAATGGTGCTGTCGTAAGTAAGTGTTTCAATTGTCGATAGGCTTCTTGTTGTGGTTTTTCCCAGGTCCAGACAGCATCCTTCTTGGTTAATTTGATGAGTGGTCTGGCGACATCGGCAAACCGGGGTATAAATCGACGATACCAGGAGCACGTTTGTAAAAATGTCTGGACGTGTTTTACGTTTCGTGGTTCTGGGATCTTCTGGATGGCCGCTATCTTTCCGGGGTTTGGCTTCAGTCCGCCTGAAGCAGAAATTACACTTGGGTCGGTTTATCTTCAACGTATAACTTCGTAATTTCTTGAATAAATCGCCTAATCCTTTCACGTGATCTTCGAACGTAGGGGATAATAATATCAGATCGTCAAGATAAGCCAGTAAGTGCAGGTGCGGTAGTCCATTCTTGACTCTGTCAATCAATCTTTGGAACGTTGCCGGGGCGTTTCGTAGACCGAATGACATCCGTAGAAATCGATACATTCCGAAAGGGGTGATGAAAGCTGTTTTGTCGCGATCCTCCTTGCGGACTCCAATTTGCCAATATCCACTTCGTAGGTCAAGTGTCGACATGCACTTCGTTTGTTTGGCGGCGTGAAGTAAATCATCTATCCTGGGCAGTGGATAATGGTCGTGTTTTGTTATTGCGTTTAGTTGTCTGTAATCGATGCAGACACGGACCTCTCCTCCAGGTTTCGGGACCATCACTACTGGTGCGGCCCAAGGGCTATCGCATTCTTCGATAATACCTGATTCCAACATTTTTGGAATCTCTTCCTCCAATTGCTTTTTCCTTATTGGCGAGAGTCGGTATGGTGCGTTTGCGATAGGGCTGTGGTCGCCAGTCTCAATACGGTGTTCTGCATATTGCGTGGGGCTTGTAGCTTCTTCGAAGAGGTCGATATGATTCTCTAGCATTTCGTTTAGCTGAGATCTAGCGGCGCTTGTTAGCTCAGTTCCTTCATCGGTTCTGTGACGGATAATTTCGACGTACATCAAAGTTTTAGGCGTCGCGGACTGATAAAGAGTGTATTCTCCTCCGATGTGTCTACTTCCATCCAATCTCTATGGAAATTGATCTGTTGTTCCCTTCGGTATCTGTCGGATGCGAGAGGTTCTCTAGGGCTGAATTCTACGGGACTCAACCTCCACCGGCGCGGCGTATTTGGTAAAGGACTTAAAAGAATCGGCGGCCCATAGTTCTCCATTATTTCTTCGATTTCGGGAGTCTTTGGAGTGACCTCTTTGATTTTGACGCTGCACACCTCGTCTTCCGGTGTTGGAGTGTTTGGTGTTACTAAGCCTTCCTTGTCCATGTATCCGAATTTCTGATGGGGGTTGTTCGCAAAGTGCCAATTTTCTTCTGCAAGATTTATTACAATGCCTGCGTCGGCTAGGAAGTCTACTCCCAGGAGAGTTTTCGTAGACTGGGTGTTGGGGAGGAATACACGAGTTGTGTCAATCAGTGTTGATGCTAACGTAATCGGTACTGTCGCCGTTCTGACACGAACGTTTCGCCGCTTACCCTCGGCGAGTGTAATGATGGTGTCCGCAACTTGAAATGGGTACTCTCTGTCAACAAGGATCTCTTCTAATTCGTGACTACCGATACTGATGCGCGCCCCTGTGTCCAGAAATGCGGTTCCTGGGATCCCTAAAATAGATAAATTTACGGCAGGCCGCTTACGGATTCGCATGAAGTTGGCGTTTATAGCGCAGAAGCTTATTTTCCGGGCAGTGTCGGATCTTGGTGATTTGTTGCATTCGGGACACTCTTTTCGCACAAACCTTGGCTTTCCACATCCATAACATCGGAGACCTGGACTCTTGTTGTGATTGCTGGACTTCGGCACTCCCTGCTGTTGTGTCTCGGCGGCTGTTCTTTTTCTGCATACCGAGGTGTCGTGTCATTTTATGTTGCAGAACGAGCAACGTGTTTTCTTTGGTTTCCTGGGGGTTTCTTCATTGACATTAGACTTTCCTTCTGTTGGCAACGTAAAAATGGTTTGTTCCACAATTCTTGCCTCCTCTAAAAGTTCTCTGAACGTCGTGACCGCGCTACGCCTTACTCTTTTCTTGATGTCATTGCAGAGAAGAGCATAAACCATGTCAATTTGTTGGTCTTGACTATGATTGGGTGAAAATTGGGCGAGTAGTGCCCGTTTCGTGCATACGAACCGATCCGTAGGGGTACCTCCCTCTTGTTTCGACGCGAAGAGTTCCAGGTATAATTGGTCGTTGGTCTTTTTCGTGCCGTATGTTTCCTTTAATTCTTGGATAGCGCGTACCCAAGTGTCGGTGGTGTTCTTAATACCTCGCCACCATGTTGCAGCTAAACCCTCCAGGAGCATTGGCAGTCCTCTTAGTGCATTTTCGTCATTCACCCGTGCGCAATCTTTGTATGTGGACACTGCTTCGATGAACGTGTACACATCTTCGTCTGTCCGTCCGGCGAAGCGGTTGGTGCATGTAGAAAAGTTGCCATCTTCGTGTCTTGGTTGTTGAATGTTTAGGAGCTGTTGGAACTGCTCGTTTGTTAGTGTAATACCTGACATGTTGGGTCCGGGTATGTTTTCGGTATTCATCTTCAAACTGCTGTTTTTTGTTTGACTCCTGGTGATTCGTCGTTGCAGTTTTCTATGTTCTCCGGCTTCTGATTGTTGATGTTTTTTCGAGCCGCACGTTGGGCGTTAGTTGTAGCGGCGTCGAGGAATAATTCGTTTAGCTTTAAACGTTTATTTACACAAACTTAGCATACATTCGATTCGAGATAATAAGAAGAGCCTAGCTGCCTAGACGTCTACTCGGTCGTATCCTAAAGTCCCACAGGCCTAGAAGCTGAAGGAGTCGATGAGAATCTCGCTGATTCGAGTCGAGCGCGAGCTTATATAGCGGTGGTTGACGCGGAGAGGGAAATCGGCCGATGGTAGAGGGGCCGGCTCGAGGTTGGGAGTCTACTTGCAGCGCCACCCGCGCCTCTTGTTGAAAACATGGCCACAAGCTTTAATTTTATCTTTGAATTCTAACAATTGCTCTTCTATGTTTCTGGAAATTAAAATACCATTGTTTTAGTTACAATAGCTAATTAATAATTATTCAACAATATATACATACCAATGTATCGGATCATTAATTTGAGCCTCTGGTATCTTGTTAGAAAAACACTTTATCAGCAGTATCACTGTTGTTTGAATATTGCTCATTACTTTGAGTTTGTAGCAGAAGTTGATAGATCATCACTCATCAGTATGTATCATTCGTCTTCGTTTAGCCAGTTGTTCGGTTCTTTCTAACATTTTTTCTTGTTTTAGAAAGATTTTAAGTTAGTACAGCGCTATGCTTAAATTTTATCCTGTTTTTTGGATCCGGTTGGGTTCGGTTCGATTCCAACAAATGTGCGGACTGTGATTTAAAAACATGTAATTTGTTTGTTCCGAATTTTTGCGGTTCGATTCGGTTCGCCTCGATTCGGTTTGATTCAGCTCAATGGGCGACAAGCCTAAATGTTGTCACCCACTAAAGCCGAATGGAACCGAACCGAATCGAACCGAAAATACTAGACCGAACCGAATCGAATCCCTACGTGCCCACTTGTTTGTACCTTCGAGTTGTGAAATTTTTATTTTAATGATAGCCTTATTTTAACTCATTTAAAAAATGTCGACTTCCACAGAGCGACGTTAAGATCGTAGCGGCTTTATTAGCCGATGAAGATGAATTAAAAAAAAAGAAAAGAAAATTTTGGTTACATCCCATTAACGAAATAATTACTTCCTCTTACCTCCCACTCCCTATTGTAATGTTTGTCACCAGTACTGTAGTTTCAATTTGGTTGTAGGTCGTAAAATTTTATTGGATATTATGAGCGATTAACGGGCACAATGGTTGGGTTTGAAAAGGTTGGTAAGCGGCGAGTGCCGTTTGCCGTACAATGCAAATATACCAAATGTACAATACAACCCTGCTTAAAATATTACCTGCTAGTGGTAAACTAGGATTTATAAGCCTCGCAAGATCTTTAACTTAAAGTACCATAAAATTTTACGACCTACAACGAAATTGAAACTACAATATTATAAAGTTCTTCATACTTTTTCACTTCCAAAATTAACTTTTCTTCATCCATAATGAACAGAAAATTTACTTTATTGAGCAAAAATCGTGGACACGTGAAATGCACGTTTTGACTTGTTTATGGAAGTTTCGGAAAGCTTACAAAAGTTGAGGAAATAATAAATTCGCTTCCGAATTATTCGGCTGGGTAGCTCAAGCAAGCGATCCAGCCGAATTAATATAGTTCGATCCGGTTCGGTTCAGTTCGATTCGAACAAACGTGTGGACTGTAATTTAAAAATACACTCACCGGCAGAAAAAGCGGAACACCATTATTATTTAAAAATCTATCGTCCCGGTGTGTGGTTGCTCTTTTTCGACCAGATCCAGGTCTTCTTGTGTACTGACCAGTCTCTTGAAACCTTCTAACAGCTCTGTGACCACTAGCAAGAGGAGCCTGAATAGCATTAGCTGCATAACGGAAGCAACAACAGTCTTCAAATAAAGCTACTGCTCTGGCAATATTTACACCAGCTAGAGGCATTTTTTTACGTTCTGGACTTAAATTCGAAGTCAACAACAATAAAAAATTACAAAAGTTATAAAAATCTAACCAGGTTACTTGATTATTATAAAATTGGTAAATTTAAGAAAAGAAGATTTTTAAGCAAAAAATTTGTTTTTATGCGAAATTGCTAATAAAATAGCCTATGCTAATGCTCAAGGTTATGTTTGCTATCATTGCCTGGTCAAAATACATCAAAATAGGTATAATGGGAATAAATTTGTTGTTGACTAATTAGTGTTCCGTTTTTTTTTGCCGGTGAGTGTATATAATTTGTTTGTTCCGAATTTTTGCGGTTCGATTCGGTTCGCCTCGGTTCGGTTTAATTCAGCTCAATGGGCGACAAGCCTTAGGGGGTCATTCACGAAACTCGGTAAGGCTCGATAAGGCGTTGCAAATTCAAAACCATGACAACCGACACTGTTGAAGCATTGTATTTACTGTTTCGTTAACGATTTGCAAATTTGCAAAGTTTCGTGAATCTCTCTAATAACAATAAGTCACAATAGATACATTCGTAACGTGAATACAACGTGTAATCTGTCGAAAACTAGTCAAATGACTTTCACAATATGCAATAGCGCTAGACTTCTGGGTTGTTCGTGTTTCTGCTTCGGTGTGACGTCACTGCGCAAACTGGACACGTTTAAGCTCAGAGTCTCTCATACCGGTGTGAGTGTATCATGACCAAGAAGAATATTTTTCTGTGCACAAGCGTCACCATTGTGTAAAATATCAATCGGTACTGTGTCCAGATGGCATAATAGCTAGCCTGGTAGGGCCTTACCTTGGTAGAAGACACGACGTAAGAATATTTAGGAAATCTAATTTATATAATCAGTTGGAGCAGCGTGCTCGTTTTGGAGTCAACGAAAAATACGTGCTTTATGGAGACCCTGCATATCCCATTCAAGAGTTACAGCAGAACAGATTCCTGATGGCGAGCGGTGGGGATGTGCAGTTGATACCAATCAGCTGCTCTATCCTGACTGGTCGTGGCGGATCAGTGGTGTAGGTGTAGCATTCGTGTAGATGTAAATTTTGTGGAACTTATTCATTGTAAATAGTAAAAAATGCCTTCAAATAACATCAAACCTGTTATTCGCAGTCAAGCACGTCAAATTCGGCCGTCTTTATTTTGTATTTTTCCCAGTTTCGATATTTTTAGTTTGAGTAAACGTTTAACTACACCACTGTCTGTGGGCTCAATTCGTTTTAAGCAATCGTCTGTAAGTTGGACGGAGCAAGCTCTGCGCAAAGTAACCCCCACCGCTCGCCATCAGGAATCCCTTCTACTGTATGTCCTTCCTGGTAGAAGACTCACAATAGAGCAACAAAATTTTAACATCCGCATGAACTCTATGAGACAAGCTGTTGAGTGGGGATTTGGAAACCTTATAAGCGAATTTGCATTTTAAATTAAAAAAAAAGAAAAACTATTGTTGCAGGACGTTGGAACAATGTATAAGACAGCAATGGTCCTTGCAAACTGTCACACCTGCTTATACGGTGGACAGACTGCAAATTAAAAACACGTTAACACTATATTATTATTAAAATTTTGAATAAAGAAGTTTATCAATTCTTGTTGTATAATCATGCATTGTTGTCTTTATTCACTTGGAACTTCCATAGGTACAGACGCGGATGTCACGGTTGCAGCTGTCGGCCTTTCTGACGTACTCGGTAGTTCTATTTCCTCCACTGTTATTGCGTAATTATTATAAGTGGGACTGTCCTGGTTCTGAATGTGGTCTACTGATTCTGCATCTCCCATTTCCAAATTATCCACAATGTCAAAATGAACCTGAGATCCTTGATCATCATTATTCGTGGTGCTTTCTTGTATGTGAACTGAAACTGCAGATAAGTAAGAAATAGTATTGCAAGAAATTCCTATCTTAGTTTGTGTCGAATCACTATCAAAGGCAGCGACATTTCTTGCGAAAATAACTTCCGCTCTTGAAGCACTCACTCCTTTTTTGCAAGCGTTCTTTCTTCGTATATTACTCTTCGGTTCCAGATCTAAGGACATACGAACATTTTCAAACATGAAAAATCTTCATGTGATAGGTGGACGGTGTGAAAGTAAGTTGGAAATGATAAAATCCAGTTCCAAATCTCAAAATTTCCTCATATTTATTATATGCATTTAAACCATCTTTAACCCAATTTTAAAATTATTGTACCGTTCCAGAATATTTGAGGCGTGACTATACAGGGTGTTAGGGAATGGTCTCCCGAGAATTTCAGGGTGAGTCTGTGAGAGAAAATGTGGTCGAAAACCTTAGTACAATTTTTTCCTAACATGAATGGTTTTCTCAAAAATAAAAATTTAAAACGGTGCCCCACTGTTTGGGAATTTTTGCACCATTTTATTGTTTTGATAATTAAATAAATAGTTAACGTTTTGTAATTAATGTTAATTGCTTAGCAACCAAAAACAACAATGACTATGTCAGATTTTATCGAGTACCTACTGTCACAATGACGTTTCGATTTTAAAAGTCCCCTTGCATAATATCTCATCAAAAATTCATGTTATTCTGTTTGAAATTTCCGCCAATTTCAAATGGCGCCGCCTCATGAGGAGGTGTCAGTCAAGGAGTATAGAATAATAGGGAGGGGACATACGCAAGCTTATTGGTGCGGTAAAATGATGCGGTGAGGGACAAGGAAACGGGCGCAATTTAGTATATGCAACCCGTGAGGTACGCCCCAGTTAACACTTGAGATGTCGGGAATTAACAATAAAACTGCAAGAAAATAAGACACTATAATTTTTTTTGCATTACAAATGTATTCAGAGTATATGGTTTGTCCAGCGGGAGATTGGTCGATATAAAAATCACTAAATTCTACGCAGAGAAAATAACGTATGGTCCGAAAGTTTTGGGAAAAAATTCAGTGGCTGACAACTCTTATAAAAATAGTTCTATATTTTTACCAAATTTTCAAACAATTTCTCTTAACTATTCTTATTATAAAACAACATTCAAATAATCGACAAGGGTCCGTTATTTTCGATTTGCCTAAGTTTTCCCCTGACGCGTTGCATCATCCTTTGGACGACCACAGCGTCGATTTCTCTAATTTTTCTGGATATACGCCGTCGCAATTGTTCCTCGTTTTGTGCTTCCCATCCGTTATTATAGATTTTCCGACTCAAAATTGCCCAAAACTCTTCAATTGGGCGAGCCTGAGGTAGGTTAGGGGGATTGTCTACTTTCGGTACAAAATTGATGTTGTTGGCTTCATACCAGTCCCTTGTGATTCTTGAATAATGGCATGTAGCAAGATCTGGCCAAAACATTATTTCATCATCCGCATGATGCGTGTTCAAAAACCGACGCAGTTTAGAGAGACATCTCTGGATATAGCGCTCTGCATTTAAAGCTTCGCCCCGAACAACGCCAATGTAAGGCTGCGAGATGAAGCCAGCCTCAGAAATTGCGCACCATACCAAAATTTTGTCCTCAAACTTTTTTTTGTTCTTGAATCTCACATCATCAGGGACATTCTGGTAATTGTCCGTGTAAAAGCCATCATTGCCCTTCATCTCAGAGTTGGACAAAGTGAAATATTTTTCATCGTCCATCACGATCAATTTGTTGACGAAATGCACTCGCCTCAACGTGCGGCAACATCTCGGAATTCTCTCTAATTGAGCCTCTGTATATTTTGGAGCTTTCCTCCTTTTCCGGAAGACAATATTATCACTTGATAGGGTTCTAAACACCGTAGTCTTTCCAACATTAAATCTCCTAGCAAGTTTTCGCTGTGAGATCCCAATTTTGTGTTTAGCTGCTTGAATCAGTCTTCCCTGTCTTAACTGGTTCAAAACCCGCGGCCGACCGCTTTTAGGTAAGTTAACACATGGTATCCCTTCTTCGCATTCTTTGATTGTGCGATAAATTGTCGATTTGCTTATATTTTGCTCTCGATAAATATCGACAATGTCTCGTTTCGGCATTCGCCCAACCAGATTGTAAATACCTAGACGAAGATTAATTTTATAAGACATTTTGCAAAGCAAAAGCCAAACACTGTTGCATTGTTTATTTAGATGACATGACTGGTGACATTTTACTTCCATGACCTGCTTCATTACATGCATTTTGTCACTCAATCCAACAAAGTGAATTTTTTCCCAAAACTTTCGGACCATACGTTACTACCTAGCGTAAATCATTTATTTATTTACCTTCAAGCAGTAACATTTTTTGCCCTGAAATTATTCTCTAATTAATGTATTCTAGTGCATTTTGTAGTGTTGGGTTAATTTAATACAATTTAAAATCTCCCATTCTCTCGCTGGCCGAAGTTTACCTACTTAAAAAAAAGCTCGACACTAAACTCCACTAAACAATACTAATTTATTAAACAACTGCCGCTTTGAAAGTGACTTATCTATCACTGTCTTGGCAATATAATGCAACCTAATGTCAATATATTTTTTGGCAATTGCTTTTATTAAAAGAATTACATGATTATCTACTGGAGATTGATTTTTAGAGTGTATTCGCAAAACATCGAAGATATCTTTATCTAAATAATAATGGAGTACAGATGAAGTTAAATACTCTCCTGTAAATTTCTTTTTAAGAAAACTACCACCGCTTTCAGACAGTGCTTGTTTGATAGTTTTTTCACTAATTTCGCATACATTTTAACATCTGTTGAAGGATACATTAAACCACTCCTATCTTTGGTGGCAGTTAGGAGGCAAATACTTCGATTTGAATAATCAATTAACGCACTTACACATTCATCACATTTAATGGTTTTAATTAAATGCTTTACAACAAAGCCTCCTACATACCGAATGATGTGTTTTGACACCATAGTGAGTTCTTGAAGAGACTCTAAGTAAGTATGATCTGTCTCGCTTTCAATGTTAATAAGTTTATCTTCTTCAACACGATAACCAGGAGTGCTGAAATTAATCCTTTGTTCAGAAGATAAGACTTTACAATGCAAAATTGAAATTTCTTGGAGAGGTATACAGTTACCCTTATCGTGCGCTTTGAGTTGCAAATGAATTACATTTTTTCTATAGGCAGAAATGAATTGTTTCGCTGTTGGGTTGTTATTGCTGCCACCATGTAACCTTATAATACCAAAAAAAAGTTCTAGGTGATTCTGGCTAAGTTTGTATGTTGGTATGTAACATAGCAACTTTTCTTTCTGGCACACCTCAAGAAACATTGCCTTCAGACTTTGGATACATATTAGAAACCCCAGAAAACCCGTTTTACGACCACTCTTTACCAATAAGTCACCATCTCTATCAGTTTTTAACTTTATAATATATTTGGTGCAAAAATCTAGATAGGAAAAAATGTCCTCATAATTATTATCCTGGAGAGATTTGTTAAAACCGTTCTGTACCTGGCCTTTTGAATTGAAAATATCAAATAAGTTATTGAAAAGTGTTATAAACCGGATTGTAGGCCCACAATCTTTAAAATCGGATAATTTTAAGTCATTCATCATTCATGAACGGCTAAGTACTTGTGTTGCGAGTCTAACCTTCATTTTTTGTTTATAAAAATTAACGTGGAGTGCTTTGACTTTGTTGGCCAAATGTAAGCCTTCAGCATCCTGCAATTCGTGTAGTTTCTTAATATAATCCCACAAAATTGGATCATTATTGTCATCAAATATGATACCTTTTTCCCCTAGAGTATTGCGGACTAATTTGATCATGTGACAGGGATCTGGATATATATATACATTCTTATAAGTCACAGGGTGTGAGAAAAAAGTTTTCAAATCTTTAGACACATCCAATTGACATCTCATCAAGGTAGCCATGGTCAAATTACTTGATAGACCATCAAAAGTCAAGGTGAGAATTCTCAACCCAGTCTCACATATATGTGAAAGGCACTGTTTAAGCAAATTACACCTTTGTTCTGAATTAACACCAATCAACAAGGAAATATCCAACTGGTATTTTCCAACTACTATTAATACTAACAACCATAAACACCAATGCTTCTTTTGCCAGAGGTCTGTCATCTCCTTCAAGTCCAGTACGCAGGTCTACATACCCTGTTATATTATGACCGTCATAGTCTAGATGCTTGCGGATTGCCACTTCGTCTACCAATAACGCACCAAACAGCTCATGATTTCTCTACCATTTGACGTATCGCATGAAACGATTCTTCTGTAAAGCCGGGGTTTCCGTTCACTGTTTTGTACCACCGGGAAAGGGTTTTGGGATGCGGAAGACAGGTATTGAAGCTTTCTCGAACAAAATTATACGCCCTAGGTGAATAATAGTGAAGAGTGAGTGCAAATTTGCGAAGTTCTGGACTATAAACTTTAGCAAGCCGTTGACGTGATTTAGCAACTTGCCTTTTCACAATCTGCTTACTTGGGCCTGATAAGGTATTTAAAATGTTAATATTTTCTTCCAAAAGTAAATGTTTTTCTTTTAGACATCTGACAATGCTCTTCATAGTCATGAGTTGTTTTTTTTTTTGTCTTCGTTTTGTTTGTTGAAGATTTCTAATCCTTTTCCGATATTGGTTAATTGTGTTGTTAAATTCAAATTTACGTTTTGTCGCAGTTGGGGATTCATACCTGTGCACTAAGTACATAGTAAACTTGTTCTCAATAAAAATTAATTTTATTGTTACCTGTGTTTTCTATCAGGTGAAAATGAAGTTGTCTTGCTGAGCAACTGCCGTATTGATAAAGAAGTCAATGCTACGTCTTCAACTGGTTGTTCAGTTTCCTTGATGTCAGTTGAAGTTGACGGAACTGGCTCTTCCGAAAATTCAGGAATGTTGCTTAATGGAGGAGGAAGGCTTGATAATTTTCTTATAACCAGTCTTCGCTTGGGTGCAGTGGGCTTTATACACAATAAAAACAAATAAATATCCAAGGGCCCGATTTCAAGTTATGATGGCAAATAGATGCTGCAGCGCAAATTGTAGCTATCTTTGTGCTACACATTAATTACCAATATGCGTCATCTTTCTCTCTTGCGCCGTTACCATGACAACAACAAGTGCGACAGTCGCAAGTCAACTTGAAATCAGCGTCCAAAACTGCTTTAAAAACTTACCTTTTGTAAGTCAGCAGGAAACGCTGGGAAAATTGTTGGAACAGCATCTCTATGAAGCTTGGTAATATTGCAAAAAGTCCGGTCAAAACATTCTTCGGCAAAATGTACGGAACAAAGTACAATCGCGGCCATCCAAAAGTGAACGATAGCTTGCGAAAATTTTCGTATTTTTCGTTAGATTAAATCAGGCTGTATTCATTGGCGTTCGTGCAGCAGGCGTTACTATTTTAATAATAAAAAGTTGTAATAATAAAAATGAGACAGAAGTAATTAATACATTATTAAAGTGAAAGTAAACTTTAGTAAAGAAACCTTTCTAACACCTATTCGCATTCGCAAGCCTGTTTTCTTGCCAACCCCTCTTTATATTGAAGATGCAAGTCTTACTGCAATGTAATTCTCTCGCCACAGCAGCCAACGACCAATTTTCTTCTTGCTTTGCAATAGCCCTAGCTGTCTGTATCGGAGAGAGATGTGGCATTTAAAAAAAATAGTTTCAATAAATTTTTTATCGCTAGTGTCAAACTTTGACATTTTAGGACGCCTATGATTTAAAGTAAATATCAAACTATAAAAAAAAAACATTCACTTTTGGATGGCCGCGATAGTACACTTCTGGTACTGGGAGCCCAGGAATCACGCCTAACAGCTTTCACCCAGTTCTCCCGCATTTCCTTGTCCTTTGGAAATCTAAGATTTTACGGTGTCAATAATAGTCTCTAACACTGTAGCTTTAATAACTTACTGATGAAAAGTTATTTTAGGGAACTGAGAGCCTTTGGTTTCTTTCCTGTCGGTTCTATTTGAACAACCGTAAGCAGCACAAGAAACCATATTTATGAAAATTGTAATTTAGGTACACAAAAACTTGTTGAAAAATCCTTTCCAGCACAAAATAGTCAACCGCACAAAACAACGGAAGAAAAACTAGAAAACCACACCAAATATCACAACGAAATTACTTTTTTATACAACTGACATTAAAAGTGACGCTTTTAGTGGAAGCTAAACTTACCGTGTTAAAAGTATTTTTTAACACTAGTTATTTTTTATTTATTTATAAATGTTAAAGTGACTCTATTTGCCGCTTTTTCAATATCTGTGGGAAATCTGTCGTCCATATCGGCATCGTTAACGTCGTTTTCTTTGCATTCCATGTTTACGAATGCAATAATGTGGAATTGAAAGTGTTTTACAAATCGTAATGAAAACTTTTTTGACGTTTCTAATAAACAAATGTCAATACAAGACTAGCTACGTAATTTTTGCCGCAGAAATTAAAATAAACATCAAAAATACGACTGCGTTTTTTTAATGCAATGCATGCATGTATAAAAAATACATGTATGATGGACGTGTTAAAAGTGATTTTATTTTGTTCGTGGGGTTGGTCAACTCGCTGCGCTCGTTTCCCAATCTACCCCACTTACAAAATAAAATCTCACTTTTAACACTTACATTATAAATAACTATTATTCACTTTCTTGGGGCGTACTACCGCGCACATGCGCATCAAAGCGGCTTCACTCGGCCGGCCGCATGTTCCCTCCCTATTATTCTATACTCCTTGGTGTCAGTAAGAAAGACTCCATCATCCATCTGTCAACAACAGATACGGGTGAACAAGATTAAATTTTCACTGATCTCAAAGAAAAATCACTAGTAACAATAAAACCGCGCGGTCATGACAATAATCGGTTTTCTCAAGAGGGACTCATGTAAGTGCAAACAGTCTACATAAAAAGAATAGTGTAGTTACTGTTTAATTATAAATAAAGTATCTTAGTATTTTGAAAATATTTATCTGTATTTACCACAGCCTTGGGGTAAGTCCTCTTTTATTGCTACAAAGAACTGAAATTATTTCTACAGCTTCATTTGTGATACAACATCTAGGTACCTTCAACTATAATGAAATTCGTTAATTTCTGTATAAACTATTTATTTGTATTGAAAAAAATAAAAAACTCATAGTAAATGTTCAAAATGTCCCCTGTTTGCCCTAATACAAGCATTAGCACGTCTTAATAATGACCTGCTAACCCGTGCTAACTCATCTTGATCGTTGCGAATTCGTTCTGCAGCCAACATGATTCTGTTTAAAAGATCGTCTTGAGTATTTACTGCAGTTCTATACACCATAGATTTCATATAACCCCATAAATAAAAGTCGCAACTGTTGATATCAGGGGAACGAGGTGGCCACGCAGTTGGTCCGCCTCGTCCAATCCATTGGGGTCCGTATGAAACGTTTAAAAAATGTCTTACATTTAAAGTAAAATGCGCCGGAGCACCGTCATGCATGAACCACATGGCCCTCCGAATCTTCAAAGGAGTTTCCTCCAAAAGACCTGGCAGATCAACATTTAAGAAATTTAAATAATTTTCTCCTGTTAATCTTGCTGGTAACACAAACGGTCCCATCAGATGTGTTCCAATAATCCCGGCCCAAACATTTATGGAAAAACGATGCTGGAAACGGCCTTGGTGAATGACGTGATGATTGACGTCGGCCCAATGGTGAGGATTGTGAAAATTTTGAATACCGTCCCTCGTAAAGCGGCATTCATCAGTTATAAGAATTTGGTTATGGAATAAAGGATCTTGGTTAAACTTTTGCAATAACCATTCGCAAAATCTTTGCCTTTGAGGAAAGTCATGTGCGCTTAGGCTTTGAACTTGTTGGAAATGATACGGATAAAGAAGAGATTCCTCCAAAGTTCTCCACACCGTCCAATGACTAACTCCAAATTCCCTAGCAATTTGTCTGGTACTTATTGAGGAATCTTCATCAACTCGATGCAAAATTTCCTCTTCCACATTCACCATTCCTGCATTCCGTCCTCTACCTACGTTTTACTGGTTTTACTGCCTGGGACTCTCCGCTGAGGAAAACGTTCCTCATACCTTCGGACAGCAGCATTGGCATTTCCGCTACATTCCCCATACACAAAATGCATATCTGCATATTCCTCGATGGAGTATTCGGGCATTATAAACGATTGTAATGATTGTTGGTTGAGTGAAGTGTAGACTTTGACAGTAGTAAATTTCGAATCGTCACCAAGCAATCATTTTTAAATCGAAACATACAAGATTTTTTCGTGCACAAAGCAATATTTCAGCAGTCCCAAAACAGCAGGGAACAATTTCATTTTCAGAAAACTGTTCAGTTTATCCAAAAACGGTATAAAGGTTTTCGACCACATTTTCCCTGATAAACTCACCCTGAAATTCTCGGGAGACCATTCCCTAACACCCTGTATACATATTTTCAGTAAATAAAATTTAAAACCTACTTTGAAGATTGATCTATTGAAAAAAACAAAGAAAACAATACCTACTTATTTACATAAAAAATTGATTTTTACTTACTGTCTTACGTTGGCACGATCCTTTTTAACACAGTTTAAGTAAATGTTCCCGAACTGAACGTATACTGAAATTTTTCCCACAAAAGATTTGCATGAATTTGTTTCCACTCGGAAGGTCCTTTAAATGGATTATGTCTCATTACATCCCGAAGCAAAATTAAATCGTCTTCAGTTGTAAAACGTAAACGAAATTTGAATTTGACCTCTTTCGCCATTTGTGCAAGCCGGGCTGTCAATTAATCCAAAAAGTATTCTTACGTTATTGTTTAGACTTGCCGTAAAGTGTAAAGGGACGGTCACGTGATCTGCGCGCAAAACCAATTTGTGTGGACGAGTTCATTCGACAGTAAATTGGGGAGATTTGTCAGAGCGTTGTTCATGTAGTGCAACTTTATTTACGACTTTGCTTTTTATGCTCACCAAGTTCACCCAAACACCCAACCGAACACTAATACGATTATAAAATTTAATAAAAAGATGATTTTACGTGTAATACTTTTTTCTCCAACCGTCTTAAAAGTGGTCACCTTTAATAGCGTTTTTGGTCATTAAAGTTGATGTTTTCGTAACTGTACAAAAAAGTTACGTGGTTACTAAGGCAACACTTTTGCCTCCTAGTATTAAAAGTACTTTTAATACTAGACTTAAGAATTATTTCAAAATTATAAAATGAACTAACTAAAATTACTAGTTTTTAATATTAATATGAAAAGTACAGTTCGAACAACTTTGTAAAAAATTAATCAAACCCGATTTGTCCTTTACATATTTGGTTGGAGAAAAAATAGTATGTGTCATTCGTATTAAAAGTGACATTTTTTGACTTGCAATTATTGCAGTGGCTCGGCTACGCTTCGCTTCGCCTCGCTATGCAAACAAATAGCTCGTCAAAAAAAGTATCACTTTTAATACTAATAACCAGTGTTAGGACAGAATAGTACCAGACAGTCGACCAGTACAACTTTGCGTAATCCCTCGCTCGCACATAAACACGATTCAGCTGGTTCACCTGTTATTTAAAGCGAACCAGCTGAATCGTATTTATATGTGAGCTGGGTATTACGCAAAGTTGTACTGGTCAACTTGTCCGGGACTATTCTGTCCTAAGACTGCTAATAACACAATATACTATTATCCACAATTCTGCATGCATAAATGACGTCAGTTATGATAACCTATCAGTAGTAATATAACGAGTGACATGGACATTGCCGATTATATTTCGACTGAATTTTACGAGTTAAGTTGATTAAAGCTAGAGGTAGCCAGCAACAAATGATTCTATTTCCGATGGAAAGAGGCCGCAACACTTTGGTTGCCGGATTAACTAAATTACAAATTTAACTTATCCATTTATTCGACATTATTAAATTAGATTCTTTACGTCATATTTGAGTGTAACCATCAGTCAGGAATTTCGAAACTTAACAAGCAATCATCAATTTATAACTTAATCGTTCCTGAATTTTCTCAACTGTTGCTCTCAGACCAGATCGAAATTTCGCATTATAAACTTTAGGGAGATAGAATGATTGGTTGCATGTTCAATATAGGGTAGAGTGGGGCTATTTCTCTCTCGCGTCGTGTTTAGGCGATCAAAGCAAAAATATTGTTTTGCACCAATTGCACCTGAAATTATAGGCGCGTTTGTCGGCTACCAACGATGAAGAGAGTCGTGGTTCCCGGGGACCCCCTTCTCCATCTTTACTAGGTCTAAGACACTGTGCCAGGTCGTAGTTTCCGGCAGTGGACTTAGAATGGGCGTCGTAATTCCCGCTCCAACGACATCTACCATGTATGTGTGGGCTACCACGAGGACAAACGAGACAAAATAACCATCCCGGTTACCTGTAATAAACTGGTGTCGCGCACGGCAAAGTTCTGAACAAGTCTTTGTCGAAGCCCGTGTACGAAAATTTGTGATAGAAATGACGCCTACAGTCATTCAGATTGATTTGCGAGGACTTGCATATGCGGGTTTTGTTCGGAAGTTGTGATTGGTGTTTAAGGACCGGACTTTTACCGGAAGAGGTATTTCGGCACTAGGGCGTAATAGTTAAATGCGATTCCGTATTAAATGCCGCGAGCATGTTACCTTCCGACTCTGGTAAAAGTGTAACTTAGTAAACGCGGTAGAGACTGGAGGAAGCAACATTCAAGGAGCAGGAAATAGAGAAGATGGTGACAGAGCTAAAGGAAGTGATCGAGAAAGCGACGAAGAAAAAGGAGGTGATAGTAAGGGGAGCGAAAGGGGCAGAAAAGAAAAATGGATGGTGGGACAGAGAATGTGAGCAAGCAAAGAGGGAAGTGGTAAAGGCGCTGAGAGGATGGAGGAGGAACGAAATTGACAGAAGCAGATTCCTAGAAGCAAAAAGAAGATACAGAGAGAGATGTAGAGAGAAGAAGAAGCAGAAGAGGGAAAGGGAGGAGAAAGAGATAAAAGAAATAAGAACAGAGAGGGAGGTGTGGAAATACATAAACAGAGAGAGGAAGAAAAAGGAACCTGTGAGCGAGAAAATAACAATACAAGAATGGGAAGAGTACTTCATGAGACTGCTGGAAGGGAGGAAAGAAGAAGGAAAGGTGGGAACACAAAGGAAAGAGAAGCAGACGGTGATGGAGGAAACAGAAATCACAGCGGAGGAGGTGGGAAGACACATAAGATACTTGAAAAAGAGAAAGGCACCGGGATGGGACGGGGTGCAAAATGAAGCGTGGATGTATGGGACTGAAAGAATGGTAGAGAGAATGGTGGAACTGATGAATGGGGTATGGAGAGGAGAGGGATTCCCGGAGGACTGGAGAGAAGGCGTAATCTGCCCAATTTTTAAAAAAGGAGAGAAAAATAGAGCGGAAAACTACCGAGGAATAACTCTCCTGAACACGGGGTATAAGTTGTATGCGTCTGTTTTGAGCGAAAGGATGAAGAGGGAAATCGAGGAAAAGGGAGTGTTGCCGGATAGTCAGGCAGGGTTCAGAAAGGGAAGGGGTACTGTGGACAATGTGTACATCCTGGACCATTTAGCAAGGAACGAATTGAGGAAGAAAGGGGGGAGGATGTACGCATTGTTCATAGACTTCAAGGCGGCGTTCGACAAGGTTGACAGAGTGAAAATGTTTGAATGTATGAGAGAAAGAGGAATAAGTGAATGGCTGGTGCGGAAGGTCGAGGAGATATATGCGAGAACGAGGAACAAGGTGAAGGTGGGAGAGAAAGAGGGCGAATGGTTTGAGACAACAAAGGGAGTGAGACAGGGCTGCCCGCTCAGTCCCCTGCTGTTCACGATATACGTAGCGGATGTGGACGAAATGTTGAAGAAAGCGCAGGCGGGGGGGGGGTTGTAGTGGGTAGGGAGAAAGTATGGAGCCTGGCGTTTGCGGACGACATGGTGATTGTGGCAAAGAGTGAGAGAGAGATGAAAGAAATGATGAGGAACCTGGAAAAGTATGTGAGAAAGAAAAAGCTGGAAGTGAATGTAGAGAAGACAAAAATGATGGTGTTCAGCAAGAGAAAGAGGAAGAATGAGGAGAGCGAGTGGAAGTGGGAAGTAAGCAAGATAGAAAGAGTGAGCGAGTTTAAGTACCTGGGCTACACCTTCAACGAGAGGGCCACAGTCAGGGCGCAAGTGAGAGAGGTAGTGAGGAAGGCGAACAAGGTAGTTGGATGTGTGTGGGGAATAGGAGAGAGAATGTGGGGAGGCGAGTTCGGGAGGAGAATGATGATGTTCGAGAGCATGGTGGAGAGCGTACTGATGTACGGAGCAGAGATATGGGGATGGAAGGAACGGGAGGAGGTGGAGAGGGTGCAAGAGAAATATTTGAGATGGGTGCTAGGAGTGGACAGAGAAACACCAGGGTACATAGCGAGGGAAGAGTGCAAGAGGAGCAAGCTGAGAGTAAAAGCGGGAAAGAGAGCGGCAAAGTTCGAGGACAGAATGGGCGGAAGGGAAGAATGCAGGATACTGACTGAGTGCTATAGAGAAAAGAAAAAGAACGCGGATGAGAAGGAGAGAGAGAAGTACTGTAGGAGGAACGGGTATGCCAGAGAGGAAGTGGAAAGAATGAGAGCGGAAGGAAGATGGATGTGTGCGGAGCTGAGCGAGAGGGACAGAGATACGGACAAGCAGGAGAGAAGGGAGAGAATCAAAGAAGCGAGGTACAACAGGGAGTATGAAAGGTGCGTGACAGAGGAGGTTCCGGTGTATCTGGGGAGAGAGAGCACGAAAGAAAGGAAAATGATGGCGAGATTTAGATGTGGGAACGAAGAGAGAGAAAATAAGTACAGGATGGAGGAGGAGGAAAGAATGTGCAGGATGTGCCGTGAGGAGAGAGAGACGATCGAGCACATGTGGAGAGGATGCGGTGAAATGAGAGAAAGGGAGGAAAAGGAACGGGGAGAAATACTGAACGAAGACGGAAGAGAGATAGGATGGATGAAAGAGGTATGGAAGAGGAGGGAAAGGATAGAGAAGGAGAGGGGTGGGGAATAAAAGAAAATGTAGGTTAATTTACAAAAGAAAAAAGAATGATTTTGGAATTGTAAGTTTATTTAGAACTGTAAAGTATAGGAATCCTTTAAAGCCCGTAGGGTAAAATAAAGTAAAGTAGTAGTAGTAGTAAACGCGGTATTAAATGTTGCTTGGGTGATATAAGTTCGAACAAGTTAACTGAAGGTTAGGGTAGATTTGCCGTACGCAAATAGGGTTGTATAAAAATTGGGGGTTACCGCAAAAGTAAACTTTCTGAAATCGAAATTAGATAATCAATCATCTGTTTAAATTCATGATCACAATTACAAAGAAAGTCTCTTACGAATTTGATTACAACCATAGCCTCAACAATAATTTTAACACAGTGCAAAATTTGATCAAACCCGCAGAACTCATCCAAATAATTGTGGGGAAACTTGTGTTTAAATCCCTTCTTCCATGCGTTTTGACACTACTTTGTCTCCGAATTTGTGTTACGACTACTGAGTATTGCCTAATAGGCCTTAAAATGAAACGTCATCATCACTATAATGGTGACTATCGACGAAAAATAAACACAACGTAGATAAGTGAAAATAATAAGTATAAAGGGTTACTAGACGGGCCAAATAAATTTGTAAATCAAATTGAGAGTTTAAAAGATAGATTAACAGCTAAAAAATGCGATAATTTACGACATCATCACGATCACAATGGACGGTCTCACTACAGTACTTAATTAGATTAAAAACTTGATGGTCAAAAATGGTACTTACGGAATACAGTTCGGTATTAACTTCAGGACGTATAAATTCTTCTGAAAAATGTTTTTCGCATATAAAATGATTGCTAGTTAACACTTTGTCTTTGCGTGGAATAAGTCTTTGCCACTCAGACACTTTGTCCTTGGGAACACGGTCACTTTTGCACATAGGCACAAAACACGTTTTCATGACTGATGTAGAGGCCCGAATTACTTCCAGGAGGAAAATAATAACTGATGAAATACAATGAAAATTGCGGAATACGTGCAGTTTAGGTGCGAAACTAATCGAAGAGCGAAACTCCTTATAGCTATCTTTCATAACTTGTCTCTCTCGCACATCGTCAAGCACTCGGCTGCCGTGATTCCACATAGCGAGCCACTGTTGTCGGAATACCTGTCTATATATATTACCGTGCTCTGAACATACTTATTCACTATGTTCAATTTTAAAAAACACAGATCAATGCATTGTGAGTTGCTATGCAACCAACTATACCGAACACCAGAGATTTTGAAATAATGTTAAAAATTGTTCCGATTGATGGAATTGGTCTATCATGTGTTGCATTGGAAATGTCACGCACATTTCTAATGCTCTGATTGACATAGAATAACTGCATTATGTGTATTTCTTCTTCAAACAACTTGACCATTTTGTTAAACGGTCAAGTACTTATTTTCGTAACCTTGGTTACGTGATTACATACATGCATTGACCTGTGTTTTTTAAAACTGAACATAGGGAATAAGTATGGGCTATGTTCAATGTTAAAAAAATGTCCCGGTATATTCAAGGAGTGATATCTTTTGAAACCTACATCATGATTCTCAAGCACCGAAAAGAATACGTACGATGAACCTTTCGTAATAAAGAACACTTTTGTTTAGATGTACTTAGTGACTCGGAGTGCAAAATAACTTTCGTTTTAGTAAACAAGAACTAAGACGTCTCTATCCTTATGTCCTGCCGACTACCAAATGGAATAAAGTTTTCAGGATTCGAAACCTTACTAATTATGCTACGAAGATTTTGTTATCCGAATCTATTATGTGAACTCGAGAGAATGTTTAATAGGAACCTAACGGTGCTTTCCAGGATTGCAAACTGTCTTACCAGATATATATTCGTCAAGTATCGACATCTTCTTTACTCTCTTTGCAGTCACCAGTGGCTGACAACAGACTATCTGCGAAGATTTGCCGATTTAATTAATGCATTACGTTGTGCCTATCCTAATATTGTTGGGTTTATACACGGAACAGCACGATGTATATGCAGACCAAAGTATAATCAGCGTCTACACTACAGCGGTTACAAGAAAACACACGTTCTTAAATATCAATCGGTAATGTTCCCCAATGGAATTATTGGTCGTTTGGATGGTCCTGTCAATGGAAAACGACATGATTCCGCAATCTTACACATTACGGGATTACTACATGAGCTGGAAACAAAGTTTGTCAAGCAGGACGGTACGTGGTTTGCTTTTTATGGCGATCCAGGTTATGCCAATCGGAAATTTATAAAAACTGGCTTCAGAAATTCAATTCACACTCCTCTAGCACAACGTCAAAGATAATTTAATTCTGATATCTCATCACTCCGTGTTAGCGTGGAGTATGGTTTCGGAAAAATTATTCAACTATTTGCACTTTTAGATTTCAAAAAGAATCAAAAGTTATATATGCAAGGTATAAAGGAACACTATGTGGTCGCAGCTATTTTGGCAAGCTGCCATACATGCTTGCGAAGAAGTCAAGTTTCAACTTTTTTTTGTTGTAATCCTCCAGATCTAGAATTATATTTAAGCCTGAATTTAACAAAGCTTTATTTGTAAATGTAATAATAAAAATTATAATTCAGTTGCTTAATTAATTTTATAATAAATAAATTATTAAAACTACCTATGTATATTACAAAATTTAATTATTTTTTGGAAACATCTTCATAACCAGCTGCATGGTTTGCTGCGTCCCACGCAAAATTTCTTGCGTATTCATCGTCTCTTCCGCTAATCGTTTTTCTCTGGCTAAGTCCATTTCAATTCTTCTACTTTCGTTTCTTAATTCAGCCCGTTTTATTTCGGCTTTTAATTCAAATCGACGGTTTTCAAGTTCCATGTCATGTCGTAACTTAATTGCTACGAGGTCTTCTTCTCCGGTCTTGGCGCGTTTTCTCCGTGCAGAATTCGGATCGGGTGGTGCGTCGGTGTAAATCTGCCTGAATACCACTTCTCGCTCTTGATCAGCCGCCGCTCTTTCACTGGTTCTTTTATTAGTGCTGATGGCACTGGCAGTAGATACCTGACGATGATCGTCTTGGTCATCATTTCTTTCACTAGCACCGAATTCGGTGTTAGGAGGTGCTTCTTGGCTTTCGATCATTGCGATTATTTCTGTTAGCAGAATTCCTCTCTTTGACCGCTGCTCTTCTGTTCCCGTTTTGGATTTTAGTTCATCGTGTTTGAACTTCTTTACCCGAGTATCCACTCTACCACGAAGAGTTCTGGGTGAGACCATGTACCCAGATGTTTTCCTTAAGTCTTCACACACGTCTGCCCATTTAACTCTACCCAGCTGGAGGTTAAAGTAAGAGGAGGGAAAGCGCCCTATGCTGGTAATGCATTGAAAGTGATGCCAATCGTTCCTTCTCCAGCAACCTTTTATGACCGCGAACGTCCTTGAACGGCCCACCGGGTATCGCATCGCTTTGGCGCCAGTGGCGTTCCTTTAACCCCCGCAACAAGGTGTTAAGCGTTTTTATGTTACAACAAACGTTCCAGTGCGCCCCGTCATGTACTTATAGTTTTTTGTGAATTATAAATTTACGTCTTTTATTTTTGTTAAGTTTTTTCATGTATTTTATGTTACAAATTACAATAAATGCATCTGCGCGCCCCGTCTTTTATACGCCACTGGTACCATCCCCACCAACCACCCTTGTTTAGCAACCTTTTATGGCTCTGCACGATTTGGCGGGTGGCATCACTTTTTCAAACTGGCTTTCCCTCCTCTTACTTTAACCTCCTTGGTTTACACCAATGGCAGATTCTAGGAGATTTATATCTCTTTCAATAGTGAATATAAATCACTGCTGCTAAAATATCATAAATTGAAGAAACGTGTGTTTCATATTTGTTATAAAACTTACTTTTTGGTTGCTTGAACAACCGGAACCAGCTATTTTGCATTTTGTTATGAACGATGAAATATTCAAACGCACGAAAAACGTAAATATGATTGTAAGGGTAGCGTCTGTGGTGGTCTGTGGGTAGCGTCAAATTTTTGTTGAAACAATTGCCAACGTGACTTGAAAACGTAAGTTTGACGCTCAACGCTTGGGTTGGTTTTTTCGCAAACAACCCATACCGTAACGCAGAAACTTGAACGTGTAACGTGAAATTGTACGTTTCTACGTTCTTACGTCACGGTACGTCAATTTTGCCAATTTTCTATTAATCTAATAAATATTAGCGCTCATACAAGTATTATTTGTTAGAACCAAACGGACTGTTTCGGAATGATGGAAAACGCCCAGATGGAATGACTTTAATACCAGGGATTAAAGGTCAACCTTTAGTTTGGGACGTTACTGTTGTAGATACACTTGCAGATAGTTACGTTTTGAAAACATCTGAAGTTTTAGGTTTTGCCGCCGAAATGGCTTCCAAACGCAAACATAGCAAATATAGTTCAATTACTTCGTCAAATTACGAGTAGGTGCATATTTAAAGGTTTAGCCTTTGAAACCTTAGGCCTTTGGTGCAAAGATGCCATCGATTTCATTAATGTCATCGGAAAGCCCCTTATTGCGAAATCAGGCAATTCAAAATCAAAAAAATTCCTTTTCGAGAAGATTTCCCTTGTCATTCAACGTGGAAACGCTGCAAGCATTCGGGGCACTTTTCCAGATTCCGCATTATTATCGGAAATTTTTGTATTGTAAAACAAAATTATTACGAGTATGTACATTAGTTAATAAATATAACACGTTATTTGTTAATGCCTTCATAGCAACTAAATTCGGATTCACTATTATATCAAGAGGCAGTTAATATTGAATCCTTGTCTTTGTTTGTTGATAGTAATATCACCCTAACTGGGGGTGACCGTCTGATAAGTCCTTTAGACCTTGGCTCCTCTGTTGCGTCTGCCTCCAATAGTGTACGTAAGCCTGAGCAGATCTCATTCTTGGTTCAGTACCTAAATGCTGGTGGTATGAATACTAAGATATCTGATTTTTTTGAATCAACTGGTGGTTCTCAGAGTGACGTCATTGCCGTGTCCGAGACTTGGCTATCTGATAATGTTTCATCCTTGGAAATTGCTGATAATAGCATTTACGACATCTACAGAAAGGACAGAAACTTTACTGATCTTGGCCTCGTGCGTGGTGGTGGCGTTTTGCTGCTAATTCACAAATCTTATCGGGTCTTTCAACTGAATCTTGACCATATTATTGCCCATTTGCCTATTATTGATATAATAGGTTGTAAAGTTGTATTGAATTCCCAATCTTTTGTGTTCGTTTTTGTTATTTATATACCACCTCAAACCTCTGTTGATGACTTTGCCACCCTGATGGAGTTTTTGGAGGTCTTGGATTACTTGTATGAACACGATGTACTGTTTATAGGTGATTTTAATGTGCCTAATTATATCAATAATAATGGTTGCAGAATAGACTCTAAAAACGAACTTTTACTTAATTTTTTTAGTATTTTAAATCTTATACAATTCAATTATATTACGAATTGTGATAATCGTTGTTTAGATATAATACTATCAAGTTTTGATTGCAGTGTTATGCTCGATTCCACTCCCCTGTTAATTGGAAGTGCGCTTCATCCTCCTTTATTTTGTATTTGTTCTCTGAAGTCGCCTTGTCGCAAGTTTTTCAAAAGTTCCAAAAGTTGCCGCGGGGAAGAACGATTTAATTTCCGTAAAGCTAACCTCTTGGGTCTCTACGATTGTATTGCGAATTGTGACTGGAGTTTTCTGCATGCTGTGAACGATGTGAATGTGGCAGTCGGTTTATTTTATGAAAAGTTTTATGACATGTTTCGGCAGTTTGTACCGCTGAACAGAGCGAATTCTTCACATTATCCGGTCTGGTATACAACCGACATTATCAGGAAATTAAAGCACAAGTTTAAGGTTTTTAAAAGATACAAAAAAACTAAGTCACGCTCTACATTAATTGAATTTAGGACCTTGAGACGTGATCTTAAGATCAGCATTAATGCAGCATACCATGAGTATATTTCTACGGTTGAACAGCAACTAACTCACGACCCTCGTTGTTTTTGGTCATTTGTGAACCATAAAAGGAAATCTAGTACTATTCCTTCAGTTATACAATTAGATGAGGTCGAGTACTCCACCCCGCATACTATCGCTAACGCCTTTCTATCCTACTTCGAAAAGAATTTTTCGTCACCATCAATGACGGATTTTCAGTTTAATAATCCTTGTAACAACAATTATATTCATTTGCCAAGTATTTCTACTGATGATATCCTAAGGCATCTTTTAAAACCGGTTACCTTGGCTTGATGAGCTTCGCCATTCGCATTGGGGCCGTATGAGGAACCAGTCTGTGGTGACAGTGACGTGACATCCCCGCGGCGGCTCTCCTGTTGCAAAGTTCGGCATAAAGATGCGTTCACCTTTCGCTCAATATGTTTGTCCAACAAACTTTCATAAAGCTGTTGTTCCTCCTCCACCTCGTCCGTGGTCGGTTCGGGGTATGAAGTACCCGGAGGTGTATAACCATTACAAAGGAACCGGTTTAGACGGTCAGCACTACCTGGCATTCTTCAGGCAGTCTTTACAGGCAAAATATCTTGTCCAAGCACTTATCCCTAATAGCCAGCCTCCTCGTTATGGGGACTGAATACATAATCACTATATCTCCGTGGCGACTACACTAGCCCACTTCTGACTGTAAAATATTTGGGGTCGACAAATAATTAAATGTGGATAAGTAAAGTTTTATTACAAACACACAGAGCTAGCTGCTACAATAACAATAATCATTTCCACTGAAGTGCCAGAAATGTATATAGTGTCTCAGAGTTCCGAAAAAGCTCCATAACTTGTTTGTTGTTAAAGATATCAAATTTTACTTTTTTCTAGATGATAGCTACGCTTCTACTGCACATTCGGAAAATATTGCGGTATACGAGTATATACAGCGTGTCTCGATATTATAAAAAAACTCAAGTTACGGAACCTACCCAGTTTGATTTTATTTTTAAATTCTACGCTAAATTATGAATCAAATTTGTACAGGTCGTTTTTACTAATCTGCCATCGTTTTTGATCAGTGGCGTTTTTTTTACCAGAATTTCAAATTGCAGGGGTCCCTTCGAAAATTCGTACCTTCCAAATCGTCGCACATAAATTAAAATGACTGACGCTGTTTGATTTCTGAATGTTTGCTCAATAACGTGCTTAGTCGCGTATGCCTACTACGATTTTTTGAATATAACAAATTGAAAATGTTAAAAACTATTTTTTTTCAAATGGCACCCCGCATTTATTATTGCACTGGTCGAAAGCTTTTTTGACAAGCTTTCCAACGGTACAGGGTTTGTACAGTTGAATGTGAAAATCTAGGGTGCTATCTTAAAATCACTAAAACTATTAAATGTTTAATTATTGTTAAACACTGTTTTGTTGGTTGATTCATCTTTATGGAGTGACCATATTGTGTTATTATCTTTTGTGTCTTTTGGGTAGGTTCCATTTAAAAAAACATAACTTTAGTGTTTTTATAATATTGGGACACTTTTTATACAGGGTAATTTTGAAAGTTGTGCAGATATTTTAATCACGAGCTATTGGCTTCATGTAGAACTCGGAAAAAATGTTTAAAAAAGATTATGTCAAAAAATAAAATGACATTTATTTTTTGAGCTACAATTTTTTTTAATTGCTTTTAGTCTTCTACGTTGTCAAACAACCTCGTAGGTAAAATTTCGGCACATTTTAAAAATACACCCTGTATACTGGCTAGCCAGTAAAATTTTACATGCTTGCTAGTATCATTTTACATGCTAGCCAGTTAAGAGACATTTTCAAGGTGAATACAGTGACTTGATAAACTGATGTTTACAAGTAGGGAACAAATAAAATAGTTAAAGTTCTGAAGTGAAAGTTAATTGCTTAGCAACTAAAAGACAACAATGCCTTTATGTCAGATTTTATCGAGTACCTACTATCACAATGACATTTCAGTTTGAAATACTTCCGTTGGATAATATCTCATGAAAAACTACCAGGACTGCATTTTTTTAAGGTCAAAATCAATAATTCATTCGAAATATGTATCTAGATTCACCGCAACCTTGAAGTAAGTCCCCTTTTATTGCTGCAATAAACTGAAATTATTTCTGCAGCTTTATTTGTGATATCACATCTCGATCAACCTCTAAAGGGATTTGAAATCGAGCACTAACCACCTAAAATACTATCTACTAATAAGATTCGTTAATTTTTGTGTAACTTTATTTGTTTTTGTATTGAAAAAAATCATAATAAATGTACCAAATGTCCTCCGTTTGCTCTAATACTATTGGGAGCACGGAATTTCGGGCAGACTTGAAATTTGACTGATATAAGATGTGAAATAGGCTTTAGGTGCTAGACGTATTAATAACCTCATAATATCTACTATTGTCACATATCATTCTGACAAATTGCATTCATCAATCCTGAAAAGTTGCAAGTCCTTAGATGTGATTTTCTGAAAACTGAACAGTTTTATTAAACTTTGGAAATCAATAACTAAAATGAAAAATAATTGTGCACAATCGTGACAGTTTATTTTGAAGTTCAGTCAAAATTAATTATTATGACATTTATGACAATAAAGCTTAGACTACATTGGGTTTTTTTAAATGACATATAAATTGCTTCCCGAAATTACATGCTCCCAATAGTACAAGCATTAGCTTACCTTCGGACAGCAGCAGTAGCCTTTCCGCTATATTCCCCATACACAAAATACACATCTGCATACTCCTCGATAGAATATTCGGGCATTGTAGAGGTATTTTCATATTTGGTGGCGGAGACAAAAGACTGACAAATGTCACAAAAATGTATTGTCAGTGTCAAATTTCTAAATAAACGCCGTAAAAAGGAATGTCTAGGTAAATTTAAATTTTCGCTAAATAGATTGAAAAAACTAATTCTAAGGAAACCAATTTTTGTCTGTGCTTCAAAAGGAAAAGTTATTCTCATATCAAACGTATTACAAATTATTTCTCTATTTCGATGATGAATAACTATCTTATTGCCAATTTGCTGCATTTCTGTCGAAATCACGAACGTCTTTGAGAAATTTGACACTGACAATACAAATATTTGACATTTATCAGTCTTTTGTTTCCGCGATCAATATGAAAATATCTCTAATCGATTGTAGTCTTCGCAGGCGACGCATAAAAGATAGAACAAATTAAAATGTAATCTTTGAGAGTAGTAAATTTCGGATCGTTACCAAGCAATCATTTTTAAGTCGAAACATGTAAGATTTTTTTTAGTATACTGTGCTGGTAGTAGGTGTCTACTGCCTTGACGACGAGTCCGGTAGACACATGTTTATGGTCTAGTGTCTAGTCCGTTTTACTTTCCACGGCGGCCGGTAGGAAATGTGTTGAGGTCCAGGAGTTATTTTGATGAATAAAAATAACTGGACAAAGGACTCAATATGATATTTTATTTATATAGAGGTGAAAAACGAAAAACATACAAAAATAACAAGGACTCAATATATCCTAGTAACAAAAACAAAACACAACTGGCGCAGCACATTTGAAAGTTTTTAAATACTAACGCTTCCCCTAAAACGTCAAATTTACTGTTAAACCCATTTTGTCCCGTAATCTTCGAAATTGTGTGCTCGGGATCGGTTTTGTTAGCAAATCAGCAACTTGGTCCTTGCTGGCGATGTGTTCAATGATCAATTTTCCTTCTTCGACCAGCTCCCGAACGAAATGGGCACGAACATCAATGTGTTTTGATCTCTTGTGAAAAATAGGGTTCTTCGCAAGCTTTGTGGCGCTTGCATTGCCGACCTGAAGAACAGGAGTTGCATCAAATGGAGCGATCTCATTAACTAGTCTTGTAAGCCAAACAACATCCTTGGCGGCCTCACTAGCAGCCACATACTCAGCCTCCGTAGTCGACAAGGACACGCTTGCCCAAACAATGGCTCCGCCACTGTACTTGAAAACTATTCCGCTGACAGATCTTCGAGTGTCTGGATCACTGGCAAAATCTGAATCGCTGTAAGCTTCGAGCTGAGCATTTCCGAGAGCATCGTATCGAATTCCAAGCGCACTTGTGCCTCGTAGATACTTAAAAATGCGCTTTACTGCTGACCAGTGGCGTTCTTTCGGTTTTTCGAGAAACCTTGATACATAGGCAACGGCGAAAGCAATGTCAGGTCGTGTCGCAACAGCCAAGTACATCAAACAACCCACAGCTTCTCGATACGGTGCACTAGTAGAGGTAGATTCTTCTGTGATGCCCAGAGGCTTGCATTTCTCAATTGGGGTTGACACGGAGTTTGCTGAGTCCATGCGAAACCGACGCAAGACGTCCTCAATGTACCTCTTCAGTGTGATGTTAATAGTCCCATCGATCGATCGTTCGATCTGGACGTTTAGAAAACAACCGAGAGTGTCGACTGTAATTTGAAACTCCTCCTTCAGTTTGTCCTGGAATATGTTGATACTCTGTCTGTTTGTTGCAGCTACAATCCCTTCATCTACCTACAGAACCAAGATGATTTTGTCGTTCCCGGTTATACGGAAATACAGACAGGGATCGGCTGTGCTTTCCTGAAATTCAAGATTCATTAAAACATCTTTAAGTCGTTTGTTCCAACATCTCGGAGACTGTTTGAGACCATAGAGACTTCTCAATAACTTGCAAACACGTTGACTTCCATCATTGCATCCCTCTGGTTGCTCCATATAAATTTCTTCATCAATGAAACCATGTAAAAATGCGGTTTTTACATCAAACTGTGATAACTCGAGTTTTTCATCTGCAGCTATACTCAGTAGAGCTCGAATTGTGTCGAAACGTGCTACTGGACTGAAGGTTTCTGTATAATGAATTCCTTCTCGTTGCGAAAAACCACGAACAACCAGACGAGCTTTGAATCGAGTAACTTCACCAACAACATTGCGTTTTTTGCGATAAACCCAACGATTAGAAATAACTTTCCGTCCTTCAGGTAAGTTGTGAAGTTCCCACGTTGAATTTTCTTCCAAACATGCCATCTCTTCATTCATCGCAGTTCTCCACCGTGGCGCCTCATCTGAGGTTACAGCTTCTGCGAAGTTTTGGGGTTCGTCACTTTCAATAATCATCATTTCAACAAGTCGTTTCGGTGTCTTCAAAAACCTTCGATCATGAAGTGTCATGCCAGCAGATGGAAGTCTCGGAATCGGGACCTCATCTTCGTTTGACTTATTCGATGCAGACGATGATTCACCGGCTGTTGCATCGGCAGTTACTATTGGTTCGTTAGCTTCTTGATTCGGCAAAACCTCTTGTGACTCAACAGGGAACAAAGTCAAAAGCTTCCCCGTGTTCTCAGGCTCAAAAACAACACATTCGAAAACCTTCGATATCTTCTGAATATCCGACAAAGATACCCCGCTTCCCTTTTGGGTCCCACTTCTTGCGTTTGTCCTTGGGAACATGGACATAACAAGAAGTCCCGAAGACATGAAATTTGTCCAAATGTGTGCTCTTACCGACAAAAAGCTCAAGCGGTGTTTTGCCTTCAATACGACTGGGTCCAGTTTGATTTAAAGTGTAAACCACGGTATTGACCGCTTCCGCCCATAGAAACTTAGGCAAGTTTTTCGCCAAAAGCAATGTTCGAGCCATTTCGGTGATTGTTCTGTTCGACCTCTCAGCACAGCCATTTTGTTGTGGGGTGTAGGTAAGGATTTGTAACAACAAGTTTTGCTCCGTTTAATGACATGAGCTTTTTCATGGTAGAGTTATCAAACTCGGTCCCTCCATCGCACTGAAAAATCTTCATTTGTCGTCCACAATGATTCTCGACCAGCTTCAGCACTTCTTCTATCTTCGATGACGTCTCGGACTTTTCCTTGAGAAAATACACCATCCGATATTGAAAAATCACATGTGATGCACAAGAAATACTTTGCTCCGCTTAAAGAAGCACATTCCATAGGGCCACATAAATCAGCATGCATAATTGCACCTGGTTCTAATGCACGCTGCTTTCTTTCCAGAAATGTGTTGGAATGTTGCTTCCCCTCGACACAAGCTCCGCAAAAACTATCCTCGTCTACGAAGTCGATCTTATAATCCCTTAGGAGCTTGCTCACATGACGCTTATTCTGGTGTCCTAATCTCTCATGCCAGATCTGCAACGTGTCCTTCGATGAAGCTGTGTTTGCTTCACTGAAAACTGATAATTCAGGATTAACAATACGGATAATCGACTGTAATTACACGAGAGGTCTTTTTTTGTCCGTATAAAATTGAATTTTTTTACGATAATTTGGTTGCTTGGTAAATTGACGACACAAACCACTCGATAAAAAAACACGTCCTTACGAGTCAATTTACCAAAAAGAAACCAAATTAGAGTTTAAAAAATGAAATTTCATCCTGGACGAAAAAAACCTCGAGCGTAATTCGATGAGATAATTTAATGAATAATAATAGGTAGCTATTTATGAAAAATTGAATTGGTCTTTTTGCACTTCAATTTATTACAAGCTGTGTGAATGTTTAAGATTGTTGGTTCGTTATCATAACAACAAACAATAATCAGGTTGGAAAAAGTTTGCCATGGAAGTTTAAGCACATTTTATCCAGATGCAAATTGAGGGCTAACTTTATCCGATGTCAAAGTGACAAATGCATCGCCGCTTATGGAATTTTTTATACGTGAATTAAATTATCATTTTAAACAGATGCCCAGAACGAGCACCACGAGCCTTGACAACATCGTCTCGAATGAATTTGCACTCTTCACTGTTTGATGTAAACGACATCCCTTTGTCTACTGCTGATATGACTGAGAACAAATTTCTTCGAGCCTGAGGTACAGTCGATGGACAAATAAAACTGGGACAAAAATGACAATCACATAAGTCAAAATTTACAAATTTGCATCGCTTAATTACGGCTTTACCACAAATAGGTTAACTTTGGTATGACATATTATATAGACACTGACAAATTTATTGACAATTCAATGGTCTGATTTACATAGATTAAATTTTTAGTGTCCCAGTTTTATTTGTCCACCGACCGTACATATAATACATTCTCCATATAGCAAGGTTTTCAGCAGCCATTAACAAGGGCCTCGAAATGAATTATCCCTTTTCCGAGTGCATCCATCGTTGATTTGTTGCCGATGTGTACTTTTATAGGCACTTCAAAGAACTTCAAAGCAGAAAACAATTCCTTTCGATGTGTCACATGATCTGTTGCTTCGGAGTCTGCTATCCATACGTCGTCTTGTTCTGCATTCAGTGTCTCACAGATGAATGCCTCGTCCTTGGACTCGTCTTTGGATGCGGTCGAACTTGACTTTCTCTTCTTACAATTACGACGTATGTGTCCAATATTCCCACAGAAATAGCATCGAATTCTGGAGACTTTATTTCCATTATAGTTACTTGTTTTTTTTTGTTTCCATAGAAGGGTTCTGATTGCTCGTTTGGCCGCGTTCATTTTTACCTTGCATTTTCGCTTTACTTGCAAAAAGAGCGACTAGGTCATCCTGTTTCTCGGCACGTTGTTGACGACGCTTTTCTTCCGATATCAGTACTTCGATAAGGTTGTCTACCGTCTGTTGACTTTCTGGTCGAGCCCACCATGCCTGTCGAAGACCTTCAAAGTCATCAGGAAGCGAGTCCAGCAGTTTGACCATGAGCGACGACTCATCTGGCTTTACATTCAACCGGACAAAGAACTCAATATGATATTTTTTTTATACAGGGTGGTCCCGATATAACCTGCCAGAAGAAATCCAGTAATAGGTGACGATGAGTAGAACTCACACACAAAAAAAGTTTCTAATAAAAGTCTTTTCGTTTTCGAAATAAAAATAATTGAAAATTTGGTCAAAATTTGCTGTACGCTAATGAGTTAATCGGTTTAAAAAAGGTAATTCTGGTTACTTGGCTGCGATTTCTTTAGCAACGGTACCTGCAACACCTATGACATTTGTCAAGTTTAATTTTAAATTTGCGAATCCTTCAAAAAGTTATGAAATTCACGAAACAAGAATACGCCGATTTGCATTTACTCTATGGCGAAACACGTGGTAATTCAAGACCGGCAAGGCTACCATACGGCGAGCGTTTTCCTGAAGGAGTCCTTCCGTCTCGTTGTACTTTTGTGGAGCTACATCTGCATTTATGTGAGGTTGGTTCTGACTGATTCCAATACGATGGCGTCCCCGATCCTCCATTTAACCCCTCTGGATTTTAATTTTTGGGGCCAAACGAAAGATTTGGTATACGAAGTTGAAATAAATACAAAAAGCCAACTCCAGAAACGCGTAACAGACGCCGCGAACCAGATTAGTAAATACCCAGAAATGCTGAATTCTGTTTATGAAAATTGGTACCAGCGTACTCAAATGTGCTTAAATGCCAACGGAAGGCAAATAATGTGTCTAGTCTAGTTTACCTTTCATTAGTTAGTAGATATTCTCAGTTAGAGTTGAAAGTACGAATATGTAAAGTGTAAATAAATTTATTCAATACATTTATTTAACTACAATTAAGACGATACTCTTATTACACAGTTCTTCCACAATTTTGCACACACTACCTCTACATTTATTTACACATTGAGGAACACCACTTTATTTATTACTCATTCATCTCAGTCTACAAAATCAGCTTTTGTACCTAAATAAGCTGGTGAATTAACGCACGCAGTTACAGCGTTTTCAATAAATGTCATTAATTTAGTTTGTCAGATTTGAAATTTGTCATAAACGATACAGGTACCTATGTTGCTTAGATACTGCCATCCTTGCAAACACCAACAATTAATTCCTGAGTAGGTACGTATTTTTGTGGTCAGCAGCGTCGAATGGGTGTGGATAGGGGTTAATTTATCCCCATTATTTTGGACCTAACGAAGGGGGGTTTTTTGGACTTGTTAGATCCTTCTCATGACCCAGAATTTTTTTGGCAGGTTATATCGGGACCACCCTGTATAGAGGTAAAAAACGAAAAACATACAAAAATAACAAGGACTCAATGGGTCATATGCATAAACCATTAGCAAATGTTTTTACTTGTATTAGTAAGAGATAGAAATACATGGACTCTAGTAGATAGAAAAAGACCAATATATAGTATAAGCAAATGCTTATTCTTATTCATACGAGTAATTATATCCTAGTAAGAAAAACAAAACACAACTGGCGCAGCACATTTGAAAGTTTTTAAATACTAACAAAATGTCAAATAATTTGTCAGATTTATTGGATTTTATTTCTATAAAAATTAAATGTACAATTATGTACTATGGCGGACATTAAATTTAGGCCGGCAAATTTCTGACATCATTTCAAAAAAGTCAATGCAAGCGACCATTTATTGTCATTATGACTGATGTGTCAATTTGTCAAACTGAAGGTTTTCAAGCTGTTTGGCGTTTCCTTCGCCCTTTTCGTAACTTACAGATCATGACGGACTAGCATAACTGATTTGTAGTAACACTTCTCTCTGGTGCACGCTTCTTTTCCCAATTTTAATTTTTATTATCGCTGTCACGATGACAAGAATGACAAAAATCGAAAATGGGGTTAGTTGAACATAATGCCAGCTTCACATTTTGATGTCAACTCAATGACAGGCCGGCCTAAATTTATTGTCCGCCATAGTACTATTCCGGACACGGAATCTTGGCCAACATTTTTTTGACATTTCTAAAAAAAATGATGTAAACCAATCATTAGTGTCATCAATAAATGACAAAATCCCTTTGAAGTTTTTCTTGTGACATCAAAAAAGCAGAGAAATGGCATTATCGAGTCAAAAGTTGGGTTATATTCAATAAAGGCCAGTTCACACATATTTGTCAGTTAAATGTCAGTTGTGGCCAAGATTCCGTGTCCGGAATAGTACTTATATCATCGAAATGGTTTTCTAAAGGCAAGCATTACCCTTTGATCAATCCAAACAACTTTATTTCGTATTCTCCAATTGTAGAACAACTACTCTGTACTCTGTCAAATATCTTCCCGATGATTTTTGGAGCAATAAGTTTGATCGCGCACTATCTACCTTCTCCAAAAGGTGGTCTGGGAAGAAAACTTGACTTTTGCTTCGGTTCGGTTGTGAGAATTCATTTTATTCAAGGAAGTTAGCGCAAATGAAAGAAACCACATGAAAAACTTCGACAGACTGAATTTTGATGAATCGTTTGTTATCATGGTAACAAGGCATAGCAATCTTTTTCAAAGCCAATTTTTTTTATTTACATTTATTTTCTTTTAAATAATTGTCTCAGTTACTACCGGTCTTGTAACGTAAATAGCTATTTTCGTGGACAAAGCAATATTTCAGCAGTGCCAAAACAGCAGTCTGTTATTAACAGTCTTTTTCAACACACAGGAAGACTTAACATTAAAATGAAAGAAAATGCAGAAAAAATATTTTCCTTTTTTTTTAAATCTAATGATAATTGAATATAAAACTATTCTATTAACTATGCGCCGTTTTCTGTACATACATACATAATTCAACCCTGTGTCGAAGTTTAAGCTTCTGAACACCCAGGCCTGATACATAACTGTTGGGAAATTTTTCATTAGATTTTGTAATTTTGTAACAGTAATAAGTTGCTTGTCAAAAAACCAGAGTCAGTAATTCAGTGTTCCTGTTTAATTCTGTTTGTTCCATTTTTAATTGTGTTTGTTTCTTGATGTTGAGGTTTATTATTGTATAGAGTCAGTAATTTAGTGTTCTTTTTCAGAGTTCTAATTCAACAACAAATTATGTACACTTCTATTAAAAAAAAAGCGTACTAGTGGTGAGCACAATTTTGGTTAGATTGCCATATCGTGAACCTATCTTTTAATTGTTTTTACTTAGACACCTGTAACAAAACCCCTGATGATAGCTGGATTTGATCGATTATTCTTCAGAGATTTTAATGTGTAGGTTATAAATGTTTTGCCTTATTTATTAGGCAAGTATGTATTACCAATTACTACAAACACAATTCAAACTTGTATTTACAAATTTATGGAAAAAGGCAACTCTCAACAATCTAACAATTTGAAAATTTATAAAAAACAGTGTTCACACATTTGACATACATACAAAATGCCAGTAATACGTTTTCTTGGAAACGATTAATTAATTTTATCCCCATTTACAATAGCCCTCAATACGTGTACGCTTTTTTTTTCAATAGAAGTGTATATTCGGTCTGGTCTTAACAAAAATCTAAATTTAAACATTTAAAATTATGGTGGAAAAACGGAAACTGTAATTTCAAAAGTTCTAGAGATATCGAGATGGTGTCGCGATCGGCAGGGGTAACGAGTACCTACCGAGTCGTACCGAGCTGATTGGTCACTTTGGTCAAGTAGGGGCTGCGAAAGTGGGGTGCCTGAGAAATGATAAAACCGAACGCGGAACGAAAAACAAGCCTTTTTTGATTCACTCGGGGTTTGATCTCAAAAGTAGCCGGAGGTACAGTTGCGGCCGTTGAAGTCTCAGACAGGAAAGATTTAAACACTCTGTATAAATTCCGAAATTTGATTAGCGTAAACAGAATTTTTATCAAGGATTATAAAGTCAGTGTCAGTATTTGACATATTAGGTCAGAATCGCGGGTAACTTTTGAAATGCCGCAATTATCTGATTTGCAAAAATGTGTTAGACTGAGGGACGGTGTGAGTATAATTGCCATTGTGAGAGAAATGAATGTGGATAATGTTTGAGTGACATTTTGAGAAACGTCACTTTCAGTACCATTAGAAAGCCAAAAGTTTGGCGTTGTCAAAGTGTCTGAGTTTTCAACGGCCGCAACTGTACGTTCGGTACCTCCAGCCTCCAGCAGCCATTTTGTGACCACGTGCTTTACATTTACAAGGTAAATTATTTCTCTAATTCTTGTACATTATTTGTAGTCGCGATTTAATTAGTCAAACAGCATTTAGTTCTTTATCGTTCTAAAGTAAAGATTATGTTATTTTCTTTGAGCATTTGACGACCACGTAACTCTTTAGAACCTTGAATTAAATTCATTATCGCGAAGTAGGTACTGTTACGTTATTATTTTCTCCTGAACTACTACACCAACAAGAGAAAACTTAAATCTCCCAACTTCACCGGGGGAAATTTAAATAACGCTTTCTGAGACTGGTTGGTTCCGGGTCTGGCACATAAACACACTTACGTCTCGAGAGCGAGGCTGTTGAAGTAGAAAATGAGGCTACACAAACACGGTGTTATACCAGGTGTTGGATAGAAACACAGAAGTAATAATAATGGTGTTTAATTTTTGTTTCCTAGCTTTACAATCGACACGTAACAATTTAACTCCAACTTAGATGCCGCTGCGGGCGAAACACAATCGACTATGTAAGGTGATGCTAGGATACAAACTAAGTATAATTCCAAAATAAACAAATCAAAGTTATGGGCCTTGAGACCAAATTGAACTAATTAAAGTTAACTATACAAAAGTTAGGTTAGGAGTGAACTGAAAGTTCTCAAATTAACACGCTGAAGGCGCTTAAACTCTAGTTAAATTTACAAACAGTGCCGGTACTACCAGGCTAAATCTCAAACTATACAAATGACCGTTTTATGAAAATTAAACCAAAACTTTCCTTACACCGGGCCTGGGGCTTGAAATCCAATAAGAGTCCTTGGGTGAGCGAGCCGGAGGAAGTTCCTCCGAGTCCTTCTTCCGCCGCTGGTTTATCACGCCGTCCGTATCCTCGGATAGTCCTCGGGGTCCTTCCTCCCCGCAACACTCCCTAGGGATAGGCGTGAATTAGTCAGGTTTAGCCCCGGTGCAAAAAAATATAAAATGATAATGAAATGATAAAAATTAATAAAAAAACTTCCGAGAGCCAGCGAGCGCGTCGTTTCTGGCGAGGTCACTCCAGGTCCGACAACGTGAATCTACGTAAAAGAAACGTGCCAAGATGGCGGACAGTAAAGAAAGACGCTGAAGGACCTTGCCAGATATGAGTTGCCCCTGGACTCGGGTTCCTCGGCCAGGGACAGTCCGGTGTGAGGTCCTGCTCTCCGGAGGGGTCCTGGGGGATGACGTCGGTCCAACAGGGTGGAGAAATTATCCGCTGATGCGTAGGGTCGTTGACCCTCGTGCAGGAAACCTTTATCCGCCGCGACGTTTCGGTTGGAATTCTTCTAGGACGATTTCCCAGCCGAATCGGTCTTCCTCCACGGGTTCGCCAGCACCTGTTGCACACTAAAACACCCCCTAATCTCCCCCTTTGAACACAACACTCACACACGGATCGGTCGTAACCTCTGACCTGAACTAAAGTCTATTCATTTTGTATTGAACTTTTCAAGGTCAAATTATAATTTTTTTCAATCATGTGATTCTGACTTCGAAATATTTTGCCTGTTTACAGTCACTAAACGTCCCGATTTAGTAACTAAATTTTTTGACAATTGACATGTAAACATCAAATCAGTTTAACGGTTAAACGAAACCGTGACACCTGTGCGTGACACCGCGTGGACCGTGTGTTGTTGTGAGATGTTTGGTTACAGAATTCAATAATTTATAATTATTGTTACATGCATTTATGGTTGAAAATTACAATAAATAAACTCATGGCCCTTGAGTGTACATGGAAACAGTAGTTGTTTTGGTAATGATTTAATAACATAGCATGTACAACATACATACCTATTACATGAGACATGACACTCTTCAAGGCAAGTAAGTATCTTGTGCATGGCGAGAATTATATCACGAACAAGGAAATATTGTAGCGGACAAGAGGGAATCTTGAGAACCCCGACAGACGAGAATATGAGGACAACTTCAGGATGCTGACAAGCAGAATGGAGGGTGCTAAGCGGAATGGCTCTTGATACCCAACATTGAGATTTGGACAAAAAGAAAGTGTAGGACAATGTATTTTCATCTGATCCAGGCACTAAATGGACATGGATGTTTTAATAAGTTAATCCAGAATATGAAACAGAGAAAGCTGGGTATGCAAGTGAAAACTGCCATTGGATGAGACATTATCTTGGACTACATAGTTGCCATAATGCTCCTGAAGAAGAAAACTGGAGCTATATGTGATATTGATGGTGAAGGTAGATAATGGGTCATAAGACAAAAACATACTACTACTGTTTCGAAGGGCATAACTGAAAGGGAGAATTTACAAAGGATCCTAAGAATACTTTATTTAGTATAAAAGAACCATTTTCTGAATAAAATGCATTGAAGAAAAACATCCTATTTATTTGCCAAGTGACATGTACTAGGAACTATGAACAAACAAGTGGGAACAAAATTAATATTTAAACTACTTCAATGAATATTCTTTCAGTTGTCTCATCACTATCTGAATCTAATGGAGTTTGGTCTAAGTGGAGATCATCATATTTTTGACGTTTTTCATTGGAGAGCGACACAACGCTGATGTCTGAATTTGAATCATCAGATGATTCTGCCAAATTTACGATGATTGGTGGCATATCTTTTATTGGAAAATTGCCCATCATTTTATTCCAATCACTTTTAATTAGGTTCTCGCAATGTTGAACACTGTTTGCCCACATCTCAGGTGTATAGTTTACTAACGCTTCTTGCCACAATCTAGACACCGTATTTTTGCAAGCAGGTTGTGATCTAATGTTTTTGTTATAAAACATTTTACAGAACCCCCATACCATTTCGATCGGATTGTATTGGCAATGGTATGGGGGTAGACGTAAGACATCATGACCTTTTTTTGCCAAAATCTCGTCGATGACATACCTCCTTGTAATCTTAGCGGCATCCAGGTGTGGTTTTATTATATTCCAAATATTCTTTTTTGTCATTGACTCGTCGTATGCAATGTTTTTTTTTTTGTTAGCCACTCCTGTAGTTGACCCTTTGTAGGTTTCAATGTAGGTAATTTATCTGCAACCATGGAGTGGTACGGAGCGTTATCCATAATAACAACAACTTTCGTATTTATCTTGTCTAAGGCGGGTATTAGTTGTTGTTCAACCCAAGTCTGGAATAATTGACCGTTCATCGTGCGATGGTAATCCCGGTGTTCTATGTTGCTGTCTAAAAGATAACTACACCCTTCCAGGAAGCCACCTTTATGACCGGCGTGGAGAACTGTAAATCTTTTTCCTTCCGTTGGTATTTTGGAAGGATTTGCCTTTTTGTCAACATCATGAAACCATAAACGGACCTGACTTCCGTTTTGGTAAATCCATGTTTCATCAAGGTATATAAAATGGACATTGTCATATTCTAAATATTGTAAATATTTTTTAAGGAAACAAATTTTTTTGGAAATAAGGAATTTACTTTCCACTAAGATTTTCCTCTCGTTTACTTTTTTATACTTGAACCCCATAGACCTTAATATTTTATACAGTGTAGTTCGACTCAAAGTGTAATTTAACTCTTCTTTGGCGAAATTTAATAAATCATCAAGTGTAAAGTGCTTGTTTTCTTTATGGAAAGAATAAATTTTTCTCGACAACTCTTCTTTAAAATATACATTTGTATGAATTTCACTTTTTTTGCGAGGTGGTGGTTTGGAATCGGTCAGTTCCTGACCATTTTCATGGGCTCTTATTATTCGTTTAACTGTACTAACCGCGACCTACATGGGAGAGGTAGTTGATATGACAAATTAATTATTAGAGGAGTATTCATTTTTACCGAAAAAATACGGGATAGTTTTTCATGCAAGACAGGAACGGGATAATTTGGGTACGCAATCTTCAACTCGTCAAAGCAGTTAATAAGGGCTGTTTTTAAGGCAGCCGTCAATAACATTTTCTTTTTTCTTTCAGCCATTATAATACGAGTATGTTCGATATATTATAAATATATTTGATAGTTGCGTGATTTTTATTGCTTTAATTTTGAATTCAAAGTTTGATCTGACAGCGCATGTCAGATTTTGAAAACTTAGTGACATAAAACCTCATCGTCAAAAAATTCCTAAATATTCGGATACCAACATAACTTGAAAACGTCAAAGTTCAATACAAAATGAATGGACTTTAGTCGAGAACCCTGACATGGCGTCTGTTCCACCTTTATATATTTTCCCCTCCTCTCGCCGAATTGACGCGGCCGGTACCGGAAGTCGGGGTCCGAGAGCCCGTTCTGGAATGTTCTAGAACGTTCTCGCCTTTACGATTTACCGCGAAATTTAAATCGTAACAGTACCTATGTGATCTTCTTGCATTTACCGATTGGGGAAACGTGTTCACGCCAAGGCGATCTATTGCAAACTTATTATCAAGTAGCTTCATTAATTATTCATTACTTGGGAGCCTTTGCCGTCGGGGAAGCTACCGCCAGTGTCCGTCGCACTCAGTTAGCTGTGGTCCGGCGTAAGTGCACAAACGGCTGCGTCAGTCGTAAACGGGACAGTGACCAAATTAGGCCAGCTGACACGTGAAGAGAGGTACCCTATAAGTCTGTTAGAACCTTTTTCCATTTTATTTTCAATCACCGAAGTAGACCAGGCTTTGACTAAAGGTTTCCAGGGCATCGCGTACGGTTCAATTTAATTGGGGAAATAATTCAAATCTAAGTCGGATCACATTGTTCGCATCTCAAACTCGTATAATGCTGTTTGCGCCCGAAACTTCTGTATTTGCCCAGCTCAGTCATTTATTCATGAGTCATATCTCAATTCACGGGACGAAAGCCAAATCTCATTGAGTCAAATATCCACCAATGTCTTATTAAATTCACGGATTTATTCACACTGTTTGTTGGGACCAAACGCCACCACACTCGATTATTTGTTAAATAACATTGAAGTGAAGTACCTATGTTCAATCGTTTTAATTCTATTTTCTGAAAAACCTTCCGAAGGTACGGCCTCTCGTTAGAACCTAATTAAGCTAAATAATAAACAAAACACAACGCAGGATCCATAAATATTTCTTTCTCATTATTTTTGTTTCGTATTTTTCCGCAAAAATTTCATCCGAGGGAATACGGCAACCAACAATACACCAAATGGGGGAGGAAAGTTTTATCGAGGAAAAGTCGAGGAAGTCGAAACGTTTCAGTATCATTCATAATTGGAATGGCCCATCCGATTTCGAATCATTCATAATCGCCCATCCGAATGTCATTAATAATTTATTCAAAGCAATTACGCATGCGAATCATTCATAATCGGACAATCCGAATGATCATTCGATTATACAAAGCGATTATTTCGATACATAAGATTATGCCCAACACTATTTATTGAGGAATTAACACCCTGTAAGTTATGCAGCCTGTAAAACAGGGCCCTCATGAAAATGCATATATTTTTTAAATTTTCGGTTGTAACTTCTGAACAAGGAGGTTACTTACTTTAACCTCCTTGCTTGTGAATATACAAAACTGCGGGTTGTTTCGTTGTTTGTAGCATACATAACCTTTTTTTGTGTTATTGTTGTCTCGGCACTCGGCGTTCTCCGAACGGTAATGCACGTGTTTGTGTGGTTTAAACAATACATTCAGGTGCAAGGAGTGAGAAATCGTACTAAAGTAATCGTGCTGTGAAAAACTGTTTGGAGGCTTCCAAATTTCGGTGCGAATCTCAAATAAACTCCAAGAATGCAGATAGATTGCGAAGATCTCAGGTAAGTAGGGTAACGGGTAGGTACAGTGATTGGCCACTTAAGCATCTAAACTTTGACAGATTAAAACATAAAGTGTTTTATATACCGGGTGTAGAATTGGTTTACGAGACATAGGATTTTACATGTAAAAATAAAGAGTTTCAATTATTGGCTCCCCTAATGATTTTACGGCAAAATAGTTAAAATGAAAGTTGGAGAGAATTAAAATTGCTGTCTAATTTTAGTCTTACTTTTTTTCTAACATCTTGTGGTACTGAAAGAAAGGCAAGAAAAAAGTTGACACAAAACAGTAAAAAGTGCTACTAAGCATGAAATTGTATTTATTTCTTTAAATGTTATGATGGAGGATCTTTTTTTAAGCAACTTCCAAGCAACATTTGCTTCAGGTTTCCCAGACCGATCAATTCCTGCCACAGAAACAATTGGAAGAATTGTAGAGAAGTTTGAGCATTTAATGGAAGATATCTTTTCATTCATCCTCTAGTCCTGTACGACTTCATTTGAAGGGCAAATTAAAAGACAATTAAATAATAGAGAAACCATCCGACAAATACATAGGTAGTATTTTAAAAGTCAAATTTCATGGCTAGTGCTACTTTTTAGTATTTTTGTGTTAACTCCTTTCTTACTTTTCTTTCAGTACCACAAGATGTTAGAAAAAAACAAAGAGTGGAATTAGACAGTATTTTTAATTCTCTCTAACTTTCATTTTAACTATTTTGGCATAAAATTATTAGGGGAGCCAATAATTGAAACTCTTTATTTTTACATGTAAAATCCTATGTCTCGTAAACCAATTCTACGCCCGGTATACATATACAGTGCGTTCCTAAAGTTCGGAATCAATTCGATAAAATTGTAAGTATTAATTTCTGAGAAAAATAAAAAATTGTTATGTAAGGTGTCAATTTTTTTCATTGATCGTTTAGCTAGTACGAAGGTGTACAAGAAAAATAAGAACGAAGTTGACCTGCTCAAGGATTTTTCTCAGAAATTAATACTTTCAGTTTTATCGAATTTATTCCGAACTTTACGAACGCACTGTGTAATAAATAGCACATTATACGCCAAGAATTATGGAAAACCAAATAGTGCTACTGCATTTACTCAAAGTGAATGTTTTCATAACAATTCCAACACATTTATTCAAAATTGCACAATGTTAAGTTATTGGCCATCAGGAGACAGGTATTGGCATACGTCTTGTACCGGGTGTCCCATCACTTGTGTCCCGTAGGAAAATGATTAAATTATATTTATATGAAGGTATTATAGATGCATAAATACTGTTCACCGCCACAAAAATTGGGTATTACTTTTTGGTTAAAATTAATTACAGCAGCAAATTACAGCAGGCAAAAAACTATCACTTTAAAAATTAAATTTTGTTCGATGCAGTTCAAATTTAGTATACGAATTTAATTAAAATGTTTTGATGTAAAGATATTTGGTTAATTTAATTACTTTAAATGAAAATTTATGACAGAAAAGTTAAGTTTTTGGTTATTACTCTTATCCCCAATTACTGGTACGAAGAAACTGAACCTCTCATAAATCTTCGTCTGCCATAAATGGTATAGTGATTGGCCATTCGATATTTAATCTGTTTTTTGAAGTTACTATTAATAAGGCCCCTTCAGAACTCTTTGTTTTTTTTAATGATTTTGCCCTGTTTTTAAAGGTATATTTAAAAGCAGATATTTCAAGGATTCTGTCCTGTTTTTATAAGGTAGAAACCATGCTATACAAACTCATGTAGATGGGTCTGTTCAGCACAACAGTTCAAATTTAATGATTCTAGAAATCAACCCATTGAACAAAATTTTAATAAAAAATTAAACATATAAGGCCCCTTAAGAACACTTTGTTTTTTTACAGGTTTTGACATGTTTTTAAAGCATATTAAAAAAACTCATGTAGATAACGATTTTAAAATGAAAATTGATAGATTTTTCCGACGGGTAAAACACCCTGCCTCTAAAATTGATGTAGAAACTATATTTGTTAATGAATTAGGATTATATGCGATTTTACCATGTTTTGAATTTTGTACTAGTAGGCCCCTTCAGTACACACCATTCTTTTATCAAATCGACCCCGTTCTTCAAGGTACTGTTGTTAAAAGTTAAAATTCGCTTTTTTGTCCTGTGTTTCTATTGGGCTAATTGAGCACAAAAATGAATACGGTTTCGTCCAAACAAATTCGGAATGTGATTCCTCATGAGCGTCCACAAAGTGGACTAGTGCGTAGCGAATTCACAGCCCTGTTTTTAAGGTAGAAGAACTGTAGATAACGATTTTAAAAGAAAATTGATATATTTTTAGGATTCCAGGAATTTAGAAAGAAAAAAACAGTTAAAAAAACACATTTATAAAGAAAATCAGATGTCAATGAAAATCAAACAATTTATTTAATTACAAAAAATTATATTATCAATTTATTTCTATGGATGGATCATTGGACTCAAATGAGTTGTCTACTCCTTTGGTCCCAGTTGTTCCTGAGTCGGAGGAATCCGCAGACGATGACGTCCTCGAACAGAAAAAGTCAGAAAAAAATTAAAGTTGAAATACCTACACTTACACATTTCCGTCGTTTTCATAAGTATTTGGACGGGGTTTTGGCTGCAGTTTAACTTTATCTATGAAATTCTCAACACCAATGGATCCCATTTCAAAAACAATCTTTGTATCTGGGAAGTTGTTATTGTCCTTGAAGTATACAGTAACCTCATTATTTATACTTTCACCATAATGAAATAAATCCAATGGCAGGTAATTCGTGCTGTAAGTTAAATGCAGCGTTCCATTACCATTTCTTAAAATTACCGGCGCTTGCTGTCGCTCTTCAACCTGGCCTCTAATTGTGAAGGCCCTAATTATTGTGCCTAATCCAATGACAACGCCTTCATCCATTATAAGTTTTGTTCGTGTTTTGAGAATTTTTCGTAGTTCATTAACAACTGACTGCAGAACACTGAAAAGATAAGGGTACAAATTAAACGCAAGGTAAATGAATGGAATGCACGACAAATTTATTCGATTCGTATTTGCAGTTGTACGATAATTTATTAAACGCTAGATAAAATATTCATTTATCCATAAAAAAAATGAAATGCTAGATAAAAAAGAGTAAACGCACGGTAAAAAAAGGATTGCTAGATAAAAATACGAATTGCTAGTTTAAAAAAAATTACGCTAGATAAAAAAAGGGAACGCTTGGTGAACAAATCAATCTCTAGATAAAAAAATTAATGCTCGGTAAAAAAAGAAAACGCTACGTAAATAAAGTAAAGTAGTGGTTTGAAAATGAAGGGCACGATAAAAAAAGTCACTAGGTAAAAAGATTAAACACAAAGGAAAGTAAACTAACGCAGTTTAATTAATTTAAGCATATAAAGAAAACAAAATTGTCACTCTGATTATCACTATTCTATAAAATCTCTGAATAAATAATGAGAACGAAATCATCATTCTGATTGTCACTGATTTATAAAATGAAAATATAAAAAAAGAGAAAAATGTCTGACGTGCATTGATGATGGATTGCAGAGTGGAATAATTTCTACCCTAGAAAATGGTAATAGGATTATTTGTAATACTATACAATGTATGTAATGGTAATAGGATTATTTGTAATACTATACAATGTATGAAAAAATCCTTACCGTTTACTGTATTATTAAGGCTTTTTTGCCTTAGCCGGACGTCCCCTACGCCTCTTTGCACCAGTAGGGATCGCTTTAGCTTCTGTCGGTGGTACAGCAATTTTCGTCCGTATAGTCACCCCAACAACATGCTTACAAATTCTTTTTTTGAAATACGCATGATAGTTGCATTTCCCATCTATCCATTTCTCTTTGTCAGTTGGTAAGTTGGTGGTCCAAATATTGAACATCGCTACTTTATATTCATTAAAAGAGTTGAACTTCATTTCTTTATTTATTTCCATATTATTATCAGTAAAATCACGTTTGTCTTTTGCAGGACTGTAAAATATGTGGCAATCTGTAGTATTTTCCGTTATGATTGTTTTCTCTAACTTCGCCCATTGATAAGCTGCAGTCCATAGAGGAAGGTCTACTACTGGTTGATCATGCATTATTGTCACATTTGCTTCATAATTGTTGGACCAAGTTTCCATATATTGCGTCAACATAGCAGAAAATTGTCCAAGTGAGAATCTTTCTCGCAGTGTATTTTCGACTGTAATTACACAAGAGGTTTCATTTAGTCGGATAAATATTTTTTGCAACGAAAACGTATTGCTTAGCAATTAGACGAGAAAAATTGGCACGATAATTTAATTCATGTATAAAAAATCCCATAAGCCGCGATGCATTTGTCACTTTGACATCGGATAAAGTTAGCCCTAACTTTGCATCTGGATAAAATGTGCTTAAACTTCCATGGCAAACTTTTTCGAACCTGATTATTGTTTGTTGTTATGATAACGAACCAACAATCTTAAACATTGACACAGCTTGTAATAAATTGACGTGCAAAATGGCCAATTCAATTTTTCATAATTACCTACCTATCATTATTCATTAAATTATCTCATCGAATTACGCTCGAGGTTTTTTTCGTCCAGGATAAAATTTCATTTTTTAAACTCTAATTTGGTTTCTTTTTGGTAAATTGACTCCACAAACCACCAGATAAAAAAACTCGTCCTACGGACTCGTTTTTTTATCGGGTGGTTTGTGTCGTCAATTTACCAAGCAACCAAATTATCGTAAAAAAATTCAATTTTATCCGGACAAAAAAAGACCTCTCGTGTAATTACAGTCGATAAAAGCACGACGGCCGTACGCCGGAGTTGATTTTATCGTGCCAATTTTTCGAGTCTAACTGTCAAGCAATTAGTTTGAGTTGCAAATAAATATTTTTCCTGACTAAATGAAACCTCGAGTGTAATTCGGCGAGACAATTTAATGAATGAACAATACAAATTTAATTTTTTTATTTGATATTAAAGGTATTAGATGCCTAGCAACTAAATGTATAAGTTACCTGAGTGTTTTTGCCGGATAAAAGTTAGGGCAAACTTTTATCCGCTGTCAAAGTGACAAAATCACAGCGCCTTATGAGATTTTTTATACATGAATTAAATTGTCGTCCTTAATGACTCTATTAAATGCTTCAAGAGCATTATTGGTGCAGGGCACTATATTTGAAATACGCGACAAATTTCCGTTGTTCTTTCCATTTTTCAATAAAAAAATGTGACGCCTTCTCGAATATGTCTTCAGTTTTACTTAGTTGAAGAATATCTATATCATTGATTATTTTGGCTACATCTGATTTAGGATGTACAAGCTATTCAACTTTTTTTTGTACGTTTTTCTTCATATGAAACCAGCACATCACAATTACTGATTCTTCTCCGAAAACTTGCTTAAACGCATTCTGAATGGCAGGGGAAGCATCACAAACTATCGTATTTGGGCAAATTTGATTTAGAACACTTTTGCAGTTCCTAACTTCAATGCTTCAAACAGAAAAACAAAATCTGCAGTTTGCTCATTCGAGCATATGCACAACCCAAATGGATGAAATTGTCTAATTTTATCTGTTGTACCTACTACCAATACAGGATAACCCTGCCAAATCAGTTTGTAGGTAGCGTCTGCGTGAATATGATTCACATTAAGAGCTAACTTCAATAAAGTTTTCGACGAAACAAAGAAACGAAAATATGACGGTTCATCGTAGTTTATTTCGTATGAGACAATAAAGCCCTTATTATCATCTTCGGAGACTGTACAGTGGTCTATTAGAAACCGTTCTAATTCTCCAAGACTCACAGTGTGGGGTCCAAATTTTTGTTTTCTTAACAAACTCAAATAATTTTTCAAATCTGTCATATTTGGTAACTCGAATTCCTTTTCTTGCAAGAGTTCCAATATTTTTTTAGGTTTCAGTTTGTTATCAAATTCAAATAAAACTTTAATCTCATTTCTTACAGTTTCACTAATTTTTTCTTAGACTTTGTGGGTATTTTGTCACAGGTATGTGGAAGACTGGATCGATACAGGATTATCTCCGTGTTATGGCACGGATAACACAAATAAACACCAGATTGGCACTGTTCTCCTCTAAACTTGACTCTGTTACAGCGATAAATATTATCAATATTACCGTCTTTGTCCACATTTTTGTGATAGAGGCTCCATATTCCTTCAGATTTCACCACTTGCTCAGCAAATTCTTTGGTGTTAAATGCTTTTTCTTTTTTCCACTGTTTGTCCGTTTTTTTTCTTCGTTTTCGAGTAGAAGGTGCAATATTTGAATCTTCATCCGAACTACTAACATAATCCGGTAACTTATCCAATGTTTGTTCTTTTCCAACACCCACAGAACTTACACCGACTTCATCTAACTCCATTGTTACTAATGTTAAGTCTAATTCACTTATTCTATAAATAATTTGTGTAGTAGGTACACTGTAAGAAACGTGAGCAAATTTTTTTTGGTTATGTAGCAACTACCTACATAATATCTTACATGTCTGAATTTCCATCATGCAAAATTTGTCAAATTTATCGAGCACAATTTATCATCGGCCAAACATTATTTTTACCGTGCTAAACAGAACGAGCTTTACCGAGCATTTATTCATTTTAGCGTGCAAAATTCATTTAAATACGGATCATCACATACTTGCATTTCCAATATTTTATAGAAGATTTTGAATATTTTACTTTGCAAACCCGTTTTAAATATCGAGCGCTTTATTCCAACCCTTCAGCAATTAACTCCAGAAAACCGCCGGTGGCATAAAATCGCAGTGTAATTAAAATCTGCGCACGTGCATCGAGAGATTTATTTCTACGGGTCCTTGGTTCAATTGCGTCCCCTATTAAATGAACTAAATTTTGTTAAGACGAAATCTTTTCTTAAACTCAACATCATCCTGAAGTTCAAATGGATTTTCTCGATCACGTATGAATCGAATTCGTCGTGCTGGTCTTCGTGGTGGTTCTACGTCATGTTCATCACTGGATGTAGAAGACAAGTCGGATAGCATCATGTGTTTGTATTTTTAAATTATTTTCAATAAATACAGGGTGGTCCCGATATAACCTGCCAAAAAAAATCTGAGTCATTAGAAAGATCTAACAAGTCCAAAAAACCCCTTTTCATTAGGTCCAAAATAATGGGGACAAATTAACCCCTATCCACACCCATTCGACGCTGCTGACCACAAAAATACGTACCTACTCAGGAATTAATTGTTGGTGTTTGTAAGGATGACAGTATCTAAGCAACATAGGTACCTGAATCGTTTATGACAAATCTCAAATCTGACAAACTAAATCAAATTAATGACATTTATTGAAAACGCTGTACACTGTGTGCGTTAATTCACCAGCTTATTTAGGTACAAAAGCTGATTTTGTAGACTGAGATGAATGAGTAATAAATAAAGTGGTGTTCATCAATGTGTAAATAAATGTCGAGGTAGTGTGTGCAAAATTGTGGAAAAACTGTGTAATAAGAGTATCGTCTTAATTGTTGTTAAATAGCCAAAATAATGTATTGAATAAATTTATTTACACTTTACATATTCGTACTTTCAACTCTAACTGAGAATATCTACTAACTAATGAAAGGTAAACTAGACTAGAAAAAATATTTTATAATAAATGCTCTGTGTGCCTTCCTTTGGCATTTAAGCACATTTGAGTACGCCGGTACCAATTTTCATAAACAGAATTAAGCATTTCTGGGTTTTTACGAATCTGTTACGCGTTTCTGGAGTTGGCCTTTTGTATTTATTTCAACTTCGTATACCAAATCTTTCGTGTGGCCCCAAAAATTAAAATCCAGAGGGGTTAAATGGAGGATCGGCGACGCCATCGTATTGGAATCAGTCAAAACCAACCTCACATAAATGTAGATGTAGCTCCACAAAAGTACAACGGGACGGAAGGACTCCTTCAGGAAAACGCTCGCCGTATGGTCACCTTGCCGGTCTTGAATTACCACGTGTTTCGCCATAGAGTAAATGCAAATCGGTGTATTCTTGTTTTGTGAATTTCATAACCTTTTGAAGGATTCGAAAATTTAAAATTAAACTTGACAAATGTCATAGGTGTTGCAGGTACCGTTGCTAAAGAAATTGCAGCCAAGTAACCAGAATTACCTTTTTAAAACCGATTAACTCATTAGCGTACAGCAAATTTTGACCAAATTTTCAATTATTTTTATCTCGAAAACGAAAAGACTTTTATTAGAAACATTTTTTGTGTATGAGTTCTACTCATCGTCACCTATTACTGGATTTCTTCTGGCAGGTTATATCGGGACCACCCTGTATACACGTAAACACAGGATAATAGAAATTAATGTTTGGTTAATTGCCCAAATGTCATTTATTACATTAATTAACTTTTGTGCAACCGGGCATTAAATTGTAATAAAATACTCAAAAGAGGTGATAAAATTGTTGACGAAGGTAACAAAATGATTGAAGGAGGAAATAAAATAATTGAAAAAGGAAATAACAAGATTAATATGTTTACCGGCAAACATTGCCCAGAGATGGGGATGATCCAAAAGGGTAATCAAATGATTAAAGAAGGTAACAAAATCATAGAAGATAGCAGTAAAGAAAGAACACAGATGTGGGTGGGAAAAATGTAGAAATTGCCATAAAGAGGTTGAAATACTTAAACATAAATGTTATATGCAGTGGAAACGGCAAAAATGTGGAATATGTGAAACAACAATGAAAGACAGTGATAAAAAATACAAAGCAAAAGGTTGTAAAAATTGTGATAGAGAAGGTTGTACAGTAACTTTTCTTGATAAAACAAACAAAAGAGTAAAATATCACATTTATCAATGTAAAGAATGTAAAAATTGTGTTAAAATACCAACAAAGGACGAAAACGGTTATCAATGTCTTAATTGCGGATGTTTATTTAATACAACTAAATGCACTTACACACAAAAATATTTATTCTTTGATTACGAGGCAATGCAGGAAACGGGGACTTATGAACCTAATTTAGTTATAGCTCATGATTTTTACGGCAATGTTGATTCCTTTATAACTAACGAAGATTTCTGTAAATGGTTAATTTCTAGAGATCATAAAGGATACACAGCTATTGCACATTATGGAAAATGTTATGATTCTCACTTTATTCTAAAATATTGCGTTGAAAACGGTATCAAACCTTTCTGCATATACGAGTATAATAGATCTAAAATAATGTTAATGGAAATAAAATCAATTAATTTAAGAATTATTGATAGTAGTAATTTTGTTCAAGGAGCTTTAAAAGAATTCCCTAAAACATTCGGATTAAGTGAACTTAAAAATAGTTATTTAAGATATAAGTGTAAAAAGTTATCCTTTATTGCACGAACGGGTTTAAAATACGACCGAGGTACGAGGGAGTATTTTAAAAGATGTGAGTGCAACAAAGGAACTTTTTACACGTATGTCTTACAACATTTTATCTACGATCGTGAGATCATCACACCGGTTTCAACATAAATTTGTATAAAATAATTCATTGGTTCAATATTTCATGAATAACCAAAGTCGTTTGAGAACCACGTCGTTTAGCAACCTAAACAATGTTTCCAACAAATTAGATTGTTGTATTATGACGGTTCTGTGCCATAAAAGCGAGAAATCATGCTCTAAAACTTTTAGAGAACGATTCCGTCAGTTTCTCTAAACGTCAACTTTGACAACGATTTTTAGTGCAAAAAGTGCCTACTTTTTACGCGATCGTAGATAAAGGATATTTTCCACATTTCTTCAATACAACAGAAAATCAGAACTATATTGGAAAAATACCTGATACAAAATACCATGGTGTTAATTCTATGAAAATAAAAGAAAGACAAGTGTTTTTAGAATGGCATAATCTGAAAAAAGATAAATATTCTCACTAATCAATTTCTTGGTTGAATAGTTTTCATAATCCAAGTATAAAACATGCATTAAATGATGATGAAGTGAAAATATGTGGAGCAAAAGTTGATGGTTTCGATGAAAAAAGTAATACAGTGTATCAATATCATGGTTGCTTTTGGCATGGATGTTTTAAGTGTTACAATCCAGATTTTATTAATAATAAAAATAAAACAACGATGGAAGATCTTTACGAACAAACAATAGAAAGAAGTGAGCAATTAAAACAAGCTGGATACAATTTAATGGAAATGTGGGAATGTGAGTGGAGGAAGTCTGGCAAAGCCAGCCCAGAGGCGAAGCCGAAGTCAAATGAATATAAAAACGAAATGAAACAAATTAAAAAAGGTTTTCGAGAATTAGAAGAATTAAACCCAAGAAACGTACGCATGCCGAAAACTGTAGAATAGTGAAAAAAAACTTTTTTTGCAGACATAAATGCATTAATAAAATCTCTAGTCGAAATACCAGAACGTCGACAAGACAACCAAATCACCATGAAACTTGCCAGCGTACGTGTGGTAACTTGTGACCGACAATACTACGCTAAAGTCAATATCTCGAGCGAAGCAATTGTAATTGCTCCTTACGATGTAACAATTTGCGACTCTCATTTTCGCCCCGTGCAATTGAAGGGTTATCATGAAGTGGGGGACAGAGCCATTAGGATGAACCTCTACAATAAAGGACATTTGTGTTACATTTACGGACAAAGCAACAAATGAATCGAGCATTGAAACGCATAAAAATACTTACCAGGTACATAACATTCTAACCTAATTAATCTAATTATTTAGGTGGTTTTTACAGTTCTGAGACAACATCAGACTCTGTCACTACCGACTGCCACATCCGATACATCTTATGGTACGTTTACATCTGACATTTGTATCCGGACATTTGTGTCCAGTGTCGGACACACAATTTCAAGAACAATTTCCATTAAGTGAAATAAGCGATAGAAATTACATGACATAAATGTCGGCAACAAGCGTATGACACCTCTCGATGTCCAAGATTGCAATAAATATCAAAGCCGTTTAGATCTAGACCAGCGATTTATGTAGCTACACATCTCGCTCCTCTCTCAAAATTCGCGAATTCCCAATTCAGAGCGTGGTAGGGAAGGACCCGGTGGAGCTTGAAAAATACTTAGAAAAAAAAATCGCTCTTCCTGAATAAGATGTAAGCACTTTAATTTTGTTCAATACATAGCAGCCTTCATATCTATAGTGACAAAATACTATTATAGCTACGTTGCCGTTCCATTTTTAAGATAAATTACAAAAATTTAAGTTTTTTTTACTCCAAAGTAAAGCTATTCTTCAAAAAATTGTTTTACGTTATTATTTTCCACAATCATCTACCCCATAAATAACAATAAACACTGAACTTTTCAGCCTGTATTTGAAGAAAACGCAGTTCAAAGAGTGCACCTTCAGACCAATGTATCTTTGTGGCGCGAGTCCCGATTTTTTTTTATTTCCATATTTGGACTTCTGAAGTGATTTCCTACAACGCTCTGAATTATTCGGAATTGTAAATTTGTAGTAGAGTGTGAACAGGCAGTCCTACTTAATCAGAAAACATTTTTATTTGTATTTACATTGATATATACAATAAAAATGTTATTATATTCTTCAGCTGACGTCGCAAATATCTCCGCCATCTCGACCAAAGCATCCCTTTTTTTTTAATTCTATCCCTGTAGACTTTATCTTTACGTCCCACAGGCTTATTGTGGTACAAGTCAATTAGTTCGTCCATTTCTGATTTTATCCACTCTTTTTTTTTCGCTCATTTCAAATAAATAAAGCAACAGTGATAATAAATATCATTCATAAATTGCAGTGAAATGCACTTAGGGCCGGTTGCACCAACGCCAGTAAAAGTTAACTGTAGGTTAAAATGGTTCGTTACTTTGGTTACCTATTGTTATAACAATGTTTTCGTATATTTTAAATTGTAGTTAAATTTAACTCACGTTGGTGCAACCGGCCCTTAGTACTTATTGCTCGACAGTCGACATAAAAGTAGACCGCCAATCAACTTTAAAAACTTATCCCCGACATTCATGTGTCTGCAAAAAATACCCGTTTCCACTTATGCCTCTGGAAGTGTCGATAGATATTGCAGAAACACGCCACAAATGTACCGAACAGAAATTCTACCCCGTTTACATTAAGCTATAGTTACTGTCCGACATAAATATCATACAATAAGTGTCAGATGTAAACCTAGCATTAGTTCTATTAGAATAAACTGTCATGTATACATTTCATAAATATTTGTTTTTTTTTTTAAATATACCTTTGAAACGTATTTCGACGTATTCATATGTGTGCTGAAGTGGCCCAACAGAAAAACCGGACAAAAAGGCGAATTTTAAGTGTTTTTGAAGGGTGAATTCGCTTCGCTCATGAGGACCTTGTCCGAATTTGTTAGGCCGAAGTCGTATTCATATGTGTGCTGAAATGGCCCCAATAGAAAAACAACAAAAAAGCGAATTTTAACTTTTAACAAAGGTAGGTATTTTGAACAACGGGTAGATTTGATAAAAAAAAATGGTGTGTGCTGAAGGGGCCTTATATGTTTAATTTTTTTATTAAAATTTTGTTCAATGGATTGATTTCAAAAATCCTTAAAATTTGAACTGTTGTGCTAAATAGACCTACCAACATTATTTTGTATAGCATACCTCCTACCTTAAAAAACAGAACAGAATCATTGAAGTATCCTTTAAAATTAGGTCAAAATCTTTGAAAAATTTTAATTTTAATATAGGTATACCTTAAAAACAGGGCAAAATGTTTAAAAAGACAAAGTGTTCTGAAAGGGCCTTACTAGTAGTGAAGTTTTTTACTACTTTTATTCTATGAGAGATTCGAACCCACTAGCGCCATTTCCATTTTTTCATGCCAAAATTCGGGATCCTTAAATATGGTTTCCGATGAAAAGCCATGAGGGGTCCAAACAATGAATATGCAATATTTTCTGTCGGTGACGTCAAGTTGTCCCTGTATTTGGTAATGATAAGGATGATTTTTTTTTAGAGATAGTTGATTCTTATTGTCAACATTACAAAATTTAATCAATTTTTTACGAACTGCTTCAACAGGAGAAAGATGTTTCCACTAAATGGACACTTATACTCCATTCTTTATCTTGGTGAGTGGTCTTTGGGAAATTTTCAGCCGTCAAGTTGAATTTAGGGATCTTTGAAAGTTCCAATGGAAAAGTGCGTTGGTAGTTGTTGAAAAATATTCAAATATTACAATAATGTACTTACAGAGACGCCGCAAACTCTTTCTATTTATTATTTTCCGGGTTAAATTGCTCATCATTCGTACGCACCGAGACGACCGAGACATAACCTCAAACCTGTCATCTTCATATCGCATCGTTTTCTAAAATTTTAATAACTTGCTTGGGAATTTCAAAATGTTCTAGGCCGGCCACACACTTTCCGGTCAAATTTGGTCCGGTTTATGGTTTAAGAATCCGGTTTATTTCTCACACCCAAACTTCTTTGCAATATTGCCCGGCACGGGACGGGAATAATGTTCGGTCGACGGCGACGGTCGGATTGACCGACGACGGACGCCGATAATTTTCATATCGAGAACGGTTAAATTTAAGAATCGATGCGTACGGCTTATATATTTACATTTCGCGACATAAGATCGTGAGATTTGGACATGAATGCTTGACAAAGATTCTGAATCTGAATGACAGCGATGACAGTTAATATTTGATTTACACGACACACAAATTTGGTGGAAAAAGTAAAACTTACAAAGCTACCCATGGCTTGCTTGATCGCATCGACCACTCACCAAAATAAAGAATGGAGTATAATTTCAACTATTCCCTCATTTCCTACTAGAGCATCAGGAGATGTACCTAAATAGGGCAATATTTTGTGTACAAACATGCCACATTGTTCATAATTAAAATTTAAAACTGTAGACAGACGCTTCTTTTAATGCTTTTAACTCATTATGTTGACCCCATCTTGTATACTTATTTCCTTCAAAATTTGAATAAAGTAAATTTTTTAGAACCGTTAGCCGATTGGTACTATCTCTCAATTTGCAAACTTTACCAAAATTTGAGGCAGTCAATCGTTTGAATCTTTCGTTGTGCCATAATTTATTTTGGTGTTGACTTCTTGTAGATTCTTGTATGTTTTTATGTTTGGATAGTTCAATTAAAAACTGAGATGATTTTTGTTCATATTCCTCTTCATCCATTAAATTCGTCACTCCACCGTGATCCTCGTCTGCTCCAGTTATTTTTGCTCGGGATGTTTTTTTTTGTTCTTTCAAATTTTAAAGACCGTTTGCATTTGGCACTCAGTTATTTGCAAAAGGTTTTACGTATTTTCCGGGACTGCGATGTGTCATAGCTTTATTAATTTTAGAGTAAAATGTTCTTTTGTTATTGAAGGATACAGCTGCAGCTTCACGTGTACTTTTGTAGAAACCTCTCTAGACAAAATTGCATCGTTTCCCACCAATAAATTTAACAATTACCGAATTATAGCGTTCACAGTAATTATTGCTAACGTTAAAAATTAAACTTTTCACATTTTTAATTAGCACGGTATTTATCAAATGCATTACAGCATTCCATAGTTTAGAACCGTTTAAATTATCAACAAAGTCTACATCATTTTCAGGATACTTAGGATTAGTGCTTGTTTGCAAACAGATGTCGTGTCTACCAAAAACATGGTTTGGGGCATTCATAAGATCTTTCGTCAAATTGGGTTGCTTTTCATTTTGCTCAACGGAAGAATCTGCCACTGTCGAAGTGTTGTTTTATTGGTCGCGGAAGATTCTCTCCGAGCATCTCTCTTTTCTGCCATCAAATTAGATGGCAGACAAAGCAGAAAAGTTGCAAGGTTGCAAAGAGTCAATACTGCAACCGAACCGACAAAAATGTTCATTTAGCCACATCCTCTGCGCAGAATTACGGCTGCCTTTTGTTTAATATGTTGTATAATATCATATTGTTATTGTTATTAATCAATGACAAAAAAGTAAACACTTATTAATAACGCGGTTATGTGTGTCTGTGGACTGTCAAAGACAATGCAGCAAGAAAACGTCCGATTTAGCGACTGTGGGAAGTTTCTCTTTTGGAAGAATCTCCAACTTCTAGAAAATTGCAAAAAAACGCACCCATAGACTCGTTGTAACGTTTTTTGATTGCGGAATATACACCGATCCTCATGCGATCCAAGTTTTTTGATAGTAGTTTTCGCATTTCTAGTGGACAAGTTCTGTCTTTCGATAATTCTGGTAAGCGTTTATTAAAATTCCGACAGACGTGATTAGTGCATTCAACTTTTTCAATTGGTGAATCTACACCATAAGGTATAGCCATCCTCAGTTTTTCGGTGACACTACTGTCACCGTCACCTTTGAAAAAAGCAAAATAAATACGAATTGAATAGAAAAGTAAAATTTTTCTAATTTGGATATGTACCTATAATGTAGTCATTATATTGTACTGTTGCGGAATTTCAGTATTATTCTGTCACTTTAACAAAATCTCTGTAAAGCACCTTCTGCTGTCATCATAATCATGACTGACATTAAAAAAATAAACTTTTCTGTGTCTGTCACCCAATCAATTTTGAATTTTGAGTTTTCAGTTAATTGCACTGATGCCCGTTTGCACCACATATCAGTTTAATAAATATTAACTAATGTAGTATTAAATTTAATAAACACCTAAATAATTATATTATTGCACCATCACAAAATGAACGAGTATTAACTTGTAGAGAAACGAACTTTATAGAAGAATTGGCTTTATTTCTGACAAGTCTCGAAACTATAAATATAACAATAACAATTGAATTCCCTACCAACTTCCTAAATCTAGCCTACTTGCTTCGAGGGTCACTGCATAGCTCCCCCCTGAGTGATAACGTAATCTTTTAACAAAAAAGCTGGTTTAACTCGATCAACGGAAACAACTTTTGCACTATTTTTGATCTGGATGGTGAACGTTTTTTCATTCCTGGAGATTACTCGATAAGGTCCATCATAAGGGTGTTGTAAAGAACTTCTCACAGCATCATGACGGAGAAATACGTGGGAACAGGTTGCAAGAGCCTTGTGAATGAAAACATTCGATCTGCCGTGATGAGCAGCGGCTACAGGACGGAGAAGTTGCATTTTGGTCTTCAAATTTTCTGCGAACACTGACTGACTGACCTCTGATTTCAAATCAGCCAAAAATTCTCCTGGTAACCTGAGAGTATCTCCATACACTAGTTCGCTTGTTGAAGTACCCAAATCTTCATGTAAAACTGAACGAAATCCCAATAAGATAAGTGGCAATCTTTCTATCCACTGAGGTGTAGCATGACACATTATAGCAGCTTTCAAAGGTCTATGCCAACATTCGATTGCTCCGTTTGATTGCGGGTGATAAGCTGTGGTGTGGCTTGTTTTAGTTCCAAATATTTTGGCTACCTCTTTAAAAAGTGAAGATTCGAACTGGGTTCCTTGGTCGTGTTTTATTTCAGCAGGTACTCCGAAACGCGCTATCCAGCCCGACAAAAACGCTTGCACCCAGACACCAAAATCAAAAGCCCACGACTCACCCTCTCTGCCCTGGAAGACTTCGAAGAGATGGTTGAGTCCTCTGTAGCCTCTATGACTGGAACCTTCGTTACTCGGTCCTGGAGTCGCTAGTCCAAATTATGGATATCTCCTCGTCCTTGACTGGAATCTCGCTCTGAATGTCGTCAGTATTGGTCTCCTCTTCTCAGGTTTTCGATTTTACAGCCAACAAAGAAATACTTTAATATTGTATCTATTTCAATTGTTCCCACCAACTCTGGGCAATACCGTGGCCTCTTCACTCTCGAGGCGTGTAACCAATAAGACCGAGTCAATCAGTCAAATAAATCCCGGTTGAGCCCCCATGTTACGTTATTAAAAATCTTTTTGTATAAATTTTCCAACTTTCACTTGGGAAAATTTAAATAACGCTTTTTTCTTCTTGTGACTAACTGTCTCCTCGGTCTTATTTACTCACACCAACGTCTCGAGAGCGAGAAGAATGATGAAAAATATAACGTCTAACAGGCACGGTAAAAGTCCAGGAGTTTGATGGAAACTCAAATGCAAGTTGCAAGAGTTTAATTCCCCACGTTAGGTATTACAGTGTGATTTTTCTTTTAAGGCAACTGATTCAAATTCAAAAATATCTTAATTCGATTTATCCCAATTCGATTTTATTATGCAGGTAACATAAAATTGTCTAGTGCAAGTGCTACATTTAAGTCCAATTCCTGCTTGATCATTGATGTTTTTAGCACAATTGTAACACAAGCCGCTTAGTATTTTTCAATTTTTTTCAATCTGTAATCCAGCTTCATCCATTTTATGACAAAAACGTGTATTTTCATTTTCATCACTAAGTTTGTTGTTGATGTCATTAATACGATACGTACCTCCGATAATACAGGGTGACTGACGAAAAACCTTTGATGCTGTATCTTGCTTATTTTTTATCCGATTTGAATAAATGACACATCAAATGAAATAATTTTGAAAACACTTCAATACCAACTAAATAAAAAAAAATTGCGTCCAGTTTTTGACAGATGAACATCAGCTTCTTTTTTTCAAATAGCCCTGTACATTTTTTTTTATTCAGTATTGTAGAGATTTGTCTTCTGAATATAAAAATGCAAAGAACTATGCCCATTCATTAAACAAAAGTCAAGAAATTAAAGAGTAAATGTACAAAATTTAAAAATCAAGTGACCAAAATAAACAAGAGAGAAGTTTGTCCTAAATGCTCGAAATTACTAAGTAAGCTCTGAATATTCATTTGTCAAAACAGTTTGATAATAATAATAATAATGTTGCTGTGGAAGAAAATTTCCAAAGACGATTTAGTGTTAACGTATGGTGTGGCATTTCTGGAGGCGGAATGGACTAGTGGGTCCCTTTTTTATTGATAGCACTCTCAATCAAACTCAAATATCATATTATTTATTATCAAACGAAATAAGCAACTTTCTGGATGAGATACCATTAGCAGTGTTGAATAGAGTCGTGTTTCATCAGGACGGCGCCATACCACATAATGCACGCATTAATTTTGTATTTTGAAATCATTTTGGTGAACGATGAATGGGTGCTCATGGAGCTATTCGATGGCCCGCTAGATCCCCAGATTTGAATCCATTGGATTTCTTTATATTCATTCGGAACTTTCGAGACAATGTTTATTGGACCCCACCAGGTACCCAAAAAGAGTTAAGAAAAAGGATAGTGCGGTATGTCAAGAAAAAACCCGACATTTTTTACTGAATAGATAGAATAGATTTTGTGTTGTTTACAAATTTGATTACTTCATTTTTGATTTTCAATTTTTTTCAATTAAAATACATTTTTTGTTTTTTCTTTTAATGTACGAGTATTCAGAAGAAGGTTCTTTATAAGAACGAATAAAAATAGTTATTTGGATCACAAGTCCAGAAAATGATATTTTGCGAGTGTGAGTGATATTGCGTAGCCGAGGCGGTTTAGCCGAGGCGAAGCAACACGAGCACTCGCAAAACATTTTCTGGACGAGTAATCCACAAAATTTTAAATCATTTTTAAAAAGTAAAAAATTTGTTTCACAAGTGGAATCGAACCCGCGACCCTCGCGTCCCTGCGCCGAAACGGAGTCCGCTCAATGCTGCCTGCCCATTCTCTAGTCAAGGTCACTTTTGTAAGTACTAGGCCGGGAATTTTACGTTCCCGGCGGATTTTGAATCATGCAAAACCGTCGATAACGGCCGGCGGCATGAAAAATATATAGTGTAATTTGAAAAAAAAAAAAGTTGGCTATCGTCTGTCAAAAAATAGATGTCGAACAAAATATCGAATAGGATAATAATAAAGTGTTTTTCGAACTATTTCATTTGATGTATCCTTTATTCAAATCAGATAAAGAATAAGTAAGATACAGCGTCAAAGGTTTTTCGTCAGTCACCCTGTATATTAATCTTCTCTATATTTTTTTCTTCAGTATTAAACAGCATTTTAGTTACCTCCTGTAGTTTTGTCTTTGGTGCATTTCGGACAGGGATCTTTTTGCATTTTTTCTTTGTTGGCTTCTGTTCCTTATTTTTTTATTTTTAGTCTTTTTTCCTTTCTTTCCTCTTTCTCACGTTCTTTGTGTTTTTTGATGTCGTCTTTATCTTTTTTAATTTGTTTCCATTGGGTAGAAGTTAACACAAAAGGAAGCCTTTCAGTCTGTCTTGTTCCTTTTCTAACTGGTGTCACAGGCCATTGCAATACATTTTCCAAAATGATTGCTGACGCATTGCATACATTATCAATTTCATTATTCTCATTGCAATTCCAATTAGGCACGTTTTCGAAGTCAAAACTGTCCTGATCATTCAAAATTTCTATGTAAGCGTTCTCCACTTGATCTTCAGCATTTTTGTCATTTTCGTGTTCTAACTCAATGCTATCCATCTCATCAGTTCTTTCAATATTGTCTCTTAAGGATAAATCTGGTGCAGTTTCTATTTCTTCGCTATTATCAATTATTGTATTTGTAAATACATCATCCTCTAATTGATTGTCGCCGTTAATTTGGACAGCAGTTTGGAATCCGTGATTTTTTTCAAATTCTTTCCATAACTGATACAATACTACATCTTCATTGGGCAGCTCAGGCTCTAGGTCATCCGCTGTCTTTGTATTATTTCCTCCCAAACATTTCGTGTAGTCTACCGCATTGCCATCAAAAGGATAAAGTCCACACGCCCTGAAACCATGTTGTATTGTTTCTTCTTTGGTATACTTGTCAATGACATTTTTTAGAACTGGTGCGAATTTGTCTTTTGTTAGTGAATATGTCATATTTTGTCTTCTCCAGTCCAGTCTACTCCTTCCTTCCAACCTGTTTTTATGGGTTTAAATGCGGCGACGTTGCTAATAATTGTGCAAAATCCAGTGAAATTATGGATGCAGTCGGCAGTGCTGACGAAAAAATCATGATTATCTGTGCATTCTTCAGTGCATTTGTAAATTTTGAGATCCTTGAAAAGTTTATATTTCTCCAACTTCTGTTCATCGTTGACAATTTCAAAAAACATCTCAAGCATATTGTTAGCCATAGTCTTTCCGAATCTGGGAGGCAATGTCAGAAGTATTCTACGTGTCTTATCCTTCATAATGGATCTGATAAGCATAGACTTGTCCACAAAAATTAGTTCCCATCGGAGAGCCTCGAAATCCAAGTCACGATCCTGAAAAAGCAAAGCATAACAAATTGTAATTTCATAAATTCCTATCTGAACATAAAACAAATTGTACAGTTTGTTCGAAGCAAGTTACTTACCGAACTTCCACTGTCATTTAAGCTTCTGGAAGTGCCCAAAGATGTTACATCATCCAATAAATTTGATCCAACTAATTAGCACTGTATGATTTTCATTGTAGGAGCTTGTTTCCAATATTAAGGCCCGGTTTCTGGAAAAAATTTTATCGGGCCATTTAATTAACTCCGATAAATACAAAAATCATGTAATGTGATTGGTTACTTTCTAGCGTTTCTATAGCAACACTTGATTTAACCGGCCTGTTAGTTATTGTGTCGTTCCAGAAACCGGGCATGAATATCTGAAGTAGAATTTGTCATTTTCTCAAAAAAATTGTTATGAAAAGTACCAATCTTATTTTCATCGTTTAGGTAGTAGGAAGGTCTATCAGAAAGAGAAGAAAAAAATGGGGGTTGTCATTTAAAAAAAAATTGTGTACCGTCATAGCTCTAAAATGGATGACGTCATGAACAAATTAGCTAACTTAAAATAAGCATTATGAGAAATGAAAATTAACCTGTTTCAGAGTTTTCGATAGATATTAGTTTTGAAATTACTGAATTAATTCCATAAGTATTTTCCACACTATAGTTTTATAAAAATACTTACCAGGTTTCAACGTGTTCTGCTATATTTTATGTACAGTAAATACTCTGGTATCAACTGAAATTATTATATACACTTGCCACCAAGCTTTTGCTTATCTCACAATTTTCAATCTTCGATAAGAATGATTAAAACACCGTATTTGAAAATGTAAACAAATTTTGACGTTTGGCCTTCCTCGTGACGTCATTCCCTGTTTGGCTTAAGAGCTTGATGGCAATGCAAATGCTCGAAGGCGTCATACTTTAGATCAGGGATGAGCAACCTTTTTTACGACAAATTTAAAAATGTTGTATTTTTGTTAATACATAATACTTTTGATTAATTTAACACGCCTACCGCACAAAAATCAAAATGTAAAAAACTTTGAAGGGCCGTACGAGAAAGTGTAACGGCAGCATGCGGCCCACGGGCCGCAGGTTGCTCATCCCTGCTTTAGATCATCACTTTCTTCCATGAGTTCATTCACGAATTCCTTTGTCAATAATCGGCCCTGATCATTAACTTCTCCAGATAATTTGGAGAAACAATTTCCGCTTAAAAGAGTTTCTTTTATATTGTGCTTTGGGGCGTCTGGCGTCACATCATCTTCAACATTTCCACCTTCTGAAAGGGAACCTTCATTTCTATCTAAAATGTAGTTCTTTAGCCTATAAACTAATGGATCAGGATGGTCATGAAGACCGCCTTTGTATCTCATAACGTCAAAAAAATTCTCAAATACGTCTTGATTGATTCTATAAGTTAACAGGTACTTGATGCCAAAATTTTCTGTTAAGTCTTCAAATAATAATTTAACAGCATTATTTGTCATTAAGATTCCTTAAAAAATGTTTGTTACATTACTGGAACATGTCTTTTTAAAAGCTTACTTTTTTGATATAAATTATGGCAACAGTTAAATATCTCGAGAATGGTTTCCCGGAAATCCTTGAGATTTGGTATGGAGTTAAGAGCATTTAAATTCTATTCTTTGCAATTTTGTCAGTTTTATACCCTCATTTTTGGTCGTCCAGATTTTGGACGCTCTTTTACACTTCCAGTTTGGTTAAATCTATTCAAAGTTCTTGTCACATTTGACCTGGAGATCGGCTGTCGGTTAGGATGGATTTCATTAAAAAGTGTCATCACTTCAGCATAGCTTCGTCTCCCGTCACCATATCCAATCATCATTAGAACTCCTCGGTTTCACTTAAATGAGGCATTTTAACAATAAATAAATAATTAGATTGCATACACTTGATTGACATAATTAATAATAATAGAAACTGTGTTCAAAGGTAACTATGTTTATTTATTTTTGAATTAAATTTGAATTTTTTTTTAGGATTCACATGTAAACTATTATTACATGTGATATATCGTTGAATTCAGAAAAAAAACCTCTTCAAAAATCATAAAATTAACCCCTGTTGCCATTTAAAAAAATTCAAGTTCGTTTTGTATCTCGAAAACAAATGAAGGGATAACACTGAAAAAACTCCATACCAAATTTCAAGGATTTCAGAGAAACCATGGTCGAGATATTTAACTGTTGCCATACTTTGTAGCGACCCTGTATTTTATGACTATTGCAAGGATTGTGAAAGTAGGGTCTATTGTGGTCAACGTTTAGAGCCGTATGTTCAATACACGTTGCGTTTTTTTGTGAAGTGGTTGATGAGTGTTTCCAGCTACTCTGATGGTGGTGTCATTTTCGCTTTTGATTTGGTTGTCGACCCAATAGTGTTGTTTCTGGTGGATCGGGGTTTTTCGGGCCCCAGTTGGTTGGTCTGCCAGTTTTGTGATGAAGGTTGTGGGGTGACTAACGCTCGGAGTAACTCTAGAATTATGTATTTATAACACTTCGGTACACGGTAACTTGGTGGTTCTAGTAGTCCACTAAGGCGCTGCTGAACGTAGGTAGACTTCCGAGAACTACAAGCTGTTTCTCAAGTTCTCAAGGGCGCAATCGGATGGAGTGGATGGTTGTTCTGTTCTGTCTTCTGTGAGCTTCGTTCTTCGGTTTTGTAGATGCCCGGAGTACTGTTAGGGTGCGAGCGCTACTCTGGCGGGCTCTCGGCGAAGCAAAGTCCTAGTTACATTGATATCTCTCGCTAAAGTACTTGTTTATATGCAGCAATGGTAGTTGGAGCCATATTCAAATGAGGAACATACACAAACTTGAAGTTGATGAATTTCGGGTGATGCCGGGGTTATGTTGGCGACGTACAAGTGCTGACGTTTCATTAATCACACCACATGTACAAGACGACGTTTAAATAAACCCTAGTAGTAGGGATATCCAGTAAATTTGCTGTGGAATTTGTTTTTTTATATTCAGTTGTACTCCATTTTCAGTAAGTCTTATATTGCCTTGTTTTTGTGTTAACCTCAGATGAGGACGGTGTAATAATAATAGCACCGCTAAAAGAAACTGATCAATTATTGCTAAAAATCCAACATAGGTATGAGGCACGATTTTTTACAGGGGAACTTACATACATGAACATAACACAAGTTGAATACATAATTTTTTTCAACACCATTGTCTCTGTCAACGTAAGAACCAATAACACTACACACTTATTCCAACGTTTCTCTAGAAACGCTAGTGGGAGGGTCCCACTGGTGTACTCAAATCTGATCTTCAGTTACAATTCTATAGAAGAAGTCTTCATTTTGGGATAAAGCAGTCAAATTCTCCTCGTAAATTTGTCCTCTCACGGCTTTTGATCGGGACTGACCAGCTCGGGAATCCATCGTACCAACACTTTGCTCATTCCCAAATCTTCATATAGGATTTTAAAAACACTCGTTTCTGATATTCCCATTTCTCTAACAATAATTGAAAGTTTTCCTGGGCGGTCAATCAACACCAAATCTTCATCTTTGTTGATGATTTCGTTAACTCGTGCTTCCAGACTTCTTCCACACTTTGGGTCATTATGAATGGATTTCCTGACCCATTTAAACCGCTTGCACCAATATTTGTCTTGGAAATAGGACGGATTATTTTTTCCATACACTGCCACCATTCTCTCATGGATTTTCTGCGGCCTACTGATTTTGATTTCGATTTTGTTTTTGGATGAATATTCCGAACCAACATTTTTATTATAATATTGCTTACAAAATCCCAATGCCAATTCAATTGCATTGTATTGGCAATGATAAGGTAGTAACTTCAATACAATGTGTCCATGTCTTTGTAATATGCCGTCAATTAGATAACGTCTGTTGTTGTGATTATTATAAAGGGTTTGATCAGCCGCTTTTGCATTTCACTCTTTTTATATGAATAATTTGAAGCTTTACCATTTCGCTTAAAATGATAAGGTGCGTTGTCCATTGTCACCACAATTTTTTGATAATGCAGGGAGTAGCTGATCCTCCACCCACGTTTGGATTTGTGATCCAAACGTGGGTGGAGCTACGGTCGTTGTTTTTGGAATTTAATGGACAATTTAAATATTCATCTATCACTTAATGTTCGTCAACCAATGAAACAAACTTAATTTTAGTGATTTCCATGGTTACAAAAGAATTGCAGTGGATATTGGACTAGTAAAAATATCAGCGACTATATCATTCATTACTTTATAAACCAATAAGAATCTTTGATTTTCTTTAGTTACCATGTATTACAGCGGTTATTGTAGTAACCAGGGCGATTTCGAATATACGAACCTTTGTATATTCGAATATACCAACCTTCGTATTTTCGCTCGCCGCCTTAACTTGCAAAAATTTTTGCGCTAGCCGTCACATTAACGTCACATTAAATCGCTCTGCTACTGAATGCGCCCAGTCGGTTTCGGGAAACTGTTTATTTATTTATTTATTTATTTTATTCATGATATAGTCTACCCGTATACAACTCGAGGATGGAAAATTCTCGATTACTCGACGTGTTGCCGGAAAAACCACTCGATATACGATCTCGTGGTGTTTCCGGGCAACACATCTCGTATAATCGAGAATTTTCAATCCCCTCGTTGTATAATATATGATAATTTAATTCATGTATAAAAAATCCCATAAGCCGCGATGCATTTGTCACTTTGACATCGGATAAAGTTAGCCCTAACTTTGCATCTGGATAAAATGTGCTTAAACTTCCATGGCAAACTTTTTCGAACGTGATTATTGTTTGTTGTTATGATAACGAACCAACAATCTTAAACATTGACACAGCTTGTAATAAATTGAAGTGCAAAATGGCCAATTCAATTTTTCATAATTACCTACCTGTTATTATTCATTAAATTATCTCATCGAATTACGCTCGAGGTTTTTTTTTCGTCCAGGATAAAAATTCATTTTTTAAACTCTAATTTGGTTTCTTTTTGGTAAATTATCGTAAAAAAATTCAATTTTATCCGGACAAAAAAGACCTCTCGTGTAATTACAGTCGATAAATTTCCCAATTTTCACTCGAAACATTTTTGCTTTAGACAATTTTATTCGTTGAATTTGGGCATTTTTATTCAGAGGTTAAACTAGTCTAACTAGAATAAAAATGCTCAAATTCAAAAATTAGGTCTTGTTATTTTCGATAAAATTTTGCGAACAAAATTATTACGGCAATGAATGACGTTTCTGACAGTTCAATTATAATTTGACAAGCTAAGCCATACGTTTTTAATGCTTTTGTTTTTCATGACCTACTTTTTTGTGAAACATTGGGTATTACTTTCTTGGGATTAACAGTACCCATTTGTTCCTATTCTGGATTAAATTTTAGCCTCTGATTTTCTTGAACTCCTGTCATTTTTTGCGGTGTCCAACTGTCCACTCATATTGCCACCTAATATTTTAAACTTTTCCAGCACGTGATTCACTATTTATTTATAATTGGAAGCTTCTTGTTGCCCAAAAAATTGTTAATAACGTTTTTAAAGCTCACCTAAGTTTCTCTTTCGATGTTGGTCATTTGTTCTTCAAATTCTGAGTCTAACATAAGCTTTCGTATCTGAGGTCGAGCCATTGCCGTGTACTGATTATTGGATCACCATCCACCAGTTCATCGAGCATATATTGAGGTCTTGATCTTCCGGCACGTCCTCTACGATATTCTCTCCAATTTCCGTTATCTCTAGCCCGCTGCACTAGATTAATAAACTGACGTGGCCCAAGATATCATTCCGAGAATCGCTGTACGTACTCTCTGGACGCCACAGCTGCATTCTGATAGTATTGTCCATTCATTTGCAACATATCTGTGAGCTCATTATTTTCGTAATGATAAGCCATTGCGACTCTGCTTCTATTTTTGATTAACGTCCATGCTCCTTTGATTTTTTTTTTGTGAATTCTAATTTCTAAAAAATCAGCGCAAATTTGAGCAGGAGCTGTTTCAAAAATTACAAAAAAATTAACATATATTGTATCTTCATTGGTCTTCCTGGCACTTTTCAATCTCCAAAATGTTCAAGAAATTTCACAATGGATCGAAATCAGCCTCTATTATTACAATTTATGTACATGTATTGTCCCCGGACTGAGTTTGCAAGAGGGAAAAAAATGTATTTTTATTTTACGCAAAAACTCCAGAGGAATAACATTTTTTGCTTCATCTGAAACCCCCATTTCTGTTATTAAAAAGTCTTTTTCAACACAGAAGAAGACTTAACATTAAAATCACAGAAAATGCAGAAAAAATGTTTTCCTTTTTTTTTTGAAAAAATCAAATGATAATATAAATATATATATAAAACTATTCTATTAACTATGCGCCGTTTTCTGTATATAATTCAACCCTATATCGAAGTTTAAGCTTCTGAACACCCACGTCTGATACACTGTTGGGAAATTTTTCATTAAATTTTGTAATTTTGTGACAAAAACCGGTCCAACATTGGATTAAATAAATTCTTTGTTCTAATTTGTCGAAATTTTAACAAAAAATACTGAGATTTTAATGACGGAAATGGGGGTTTCAGATGAAGCAAAAAATGTTATTCCACTGAAGTTTTTACGTAAAATCAAAAATTTTGTTTTCCTCTTGCAGCACACATGAATACGATTTCGGCCAAACAAAATCAGACAAGTCCTCATGAGCGAAGCGAATTCAATTTTGAAAACACTTAAAATTCGCCTTTTTGCCTTGTTTTTTGTTGGGTCACTTCAGCGAAACGTTTGTTATTGTGATTCCTCTATAATAATAATAAAATTCCAACAAACTTTTTTAAAATATTTACTTTAAATGAACAATATACTCGTAAATATTGCTTATGGTGAGCTTGATGGTAGCGACGAGCTAATTAATGGTATAGAAGGCGTGCTTCTTGGAGGCGATCGTGTTTCCGATGAGACTGGGGAAGGGCAGGGGGGCTCAATCCCTTCTGTGGAACTGCAAAAAAAAATACAGTTTGTATTGTATTGTGTGGGTTATAATATAACAAACGCAAGATGTTATTTTTAATACTATAATGCTACTTTAAATTCACATCTATTTTATTTAATAAATAATTTTTTCCTTGCGAATTGTTAGACTTGTAATAAACTGTAAAGGGACGGTCACGTGATCAGCGCGCAAAACCAGTTTGTGTTGTCGAGTCCATTCGCCGGAAAATAGGGGAGATTTGTCAGGGAGTTGTTTACATTTTCATGTAGTGCAACTTTATTTATGATTTTGCTTTATACGCTTACCAAATTCACTCAAGACTTCAAATCTGTCTTCTCGAGACAACTTAAGATAACTTTACAGTGTTTTCGTAAGTACAAAAAAATAATATTAAAATTAATTTTTTGTAACCTGTTTCAAAACAATTGATTTGTAAATGAAATGAAATGAAAACTTAACTAACACCAGTGGAATTTTTTAGGTTTTTTTTAGCAGTTGATTGAAATGGCTTCGCATCAAACTTTTGGCCAGCATGGGAAAATTTTACACAGTCGAGCTCGCGAAATTATCGCCAACGTTATCGCATTTATAAAACACGAATCAGAGTGGATTCTGTGTTAGAAAAAATTTGGAGTTATAAAATTTAATAAAAAGTTGATTTTGCGTGTAATACTTTTATCCACAATTCTGCATGCAGAAATTAGGTATTAAATATTTTTTTTATTTTGTTTTTAATAAAAAAAAAAATGGTATTAAATTAGTGTTATAAAATAATAATGCTAGACTTCGCCCTCAAATCTGACAAAAATCATTCATTATTATTGATTATATCACAAACTTCTCAAACGTTTTATTCTACGGTGAAAATATCCCATTAGATGATGCGCCACTGTCGTGATTCCCAGTGATTCTCATTTTCCCTACGCCACTGACGTGTTAAAGGCCGCGCAAGCTAAGCTCCGCCCCAGGTCGTTTACAGTTTAATACGATTCTAAACAGCTTATAACTGTTATAAATTAAATAGTAGAGAAACTTTTCTTACTTAACTCTCCTGCAAAATTCCTACATGGTCTCTTGAGTACCAAACTTCAAGATCATACGTTTGGCTCCACTTAGTTCAAGGCGTAACTGATTTTTTCCCATTTTGCTCATCACCATTTCATTTTTGTAGTAAAAACCGTCGTACAAGGGATTTAAAGAGTTAAAGAAAACGGCCGTCTTCGGTACTACGACCCACACTTCAGTTTCTGGGAGGCCTTCGACTTTGATTGTGACATTTTTCAGCATACTCATCTCCAGAGATCGGATTTAAATAGGCGTTAAGGTAGGGAGCGCAGAATCAACTTGCATGCAAATACGCTAACCAAATACAAATCGCTCAGAGTTGTTGAGGTTCAATATTATAAATACAATCAGCGCACGGAATAATGCTAGTTAATCCGACCTGCGATGGTTTTTATTACTGAACAGGTCGACTGTATCGTTTTTGTTCAGCGTGAGACGGAAGCGATTGTCCAGTGCCGGCACAAATGGTTTGCGAATTTATTTGAATAAAATTTATAAAATGGAATTAACTGTCCCAACACCTCGCGGCAACTGACCACGCAATTGCTGCCATCTCGCCAATGCATAGTATTTTGACTTTTTCTATAATTCATTTGTCATTTAAATGAGGAATTGAAAATATCATTTAAAATCATTAGGTTGTGTTACAAAGAATGGACTTATTGGCATTAATAATTAGAAGTTTCTCTAAATTTTCTTCCGTTAATCTATTTCGTTTATGTGTTAACAGGTCTTTAAATATTGAGAACGATCTTTCTACATCGCAATTTGTTAAGGGGCAATGATCAAAATACTTTATTAAATTTTCGTTTTTTTTTTTTTTAATTCACTAATCATTTAATGATGTAATAACTAAACGATATAATATTTATATGATATGTAAACTAAATTTTAAACAAATAAAAAACTTCTTCAAGTCCTGAGCTTTTGGCCACAGTTCCCAAAACACTAGCAGCATTTCCTCTTTGGACAGCAATACTTATTCTTTGCTGGAAATAGCTAGGGGACTCGGAGACACCAGATTTTTCAAGCAGCAACTTGCTTATATCTTTAAAAAGCTCTTTAGCGTCTGGGCTCCATGGGCCAAAGGTTTCTAACGAAAAGGCGTATTTACTTTTTAATTGTTGATTTTCAAATATTCCTAACGAAATTTGTTTAACAATATGTAAATTCGGATTTTTTGCGAGAACTAGATTTATTTTTTGTTGAAGCCGGGAACCAAACTCTCCTGGAGTGGATTTCAAACTATTTAGTGTCCCGTCGAGTTTTGATATACCTTCTCTTAGGGAGATATTTTGATTTTCAAAATATGTAATTATTTTTGGTAAGCCACTAAAATGGTTTTGAATAAATTTTAAACGGTCTGTTAGGTGAAAAAACTGCACTGCTTTTTCTTAACGTTGAATTTGGACTTGGGGGTTGCTTTCCGTACAATTAACAAGGCAATAGAGATAAAAACTGTAATTTAAGTTTACTGGACACGTCTGTGCCGCTTCACAATTGTACAGAGAATGAAAATTGGTACCTGACCCAAGGATTAGGTATTACACTGCAGGTGTTTTGGCGCCAGGGCGACAACCCGCCCTCTGTAAAGGACTTACACATAAAATTACCTGCAAAATTGCAGAACACGGTCAATTAAGAAAGTTTTACTAAGAAGTTCCTTGCATTCGATTATGGCACGAGATTCGTCAGCAAGAGACAAGATAATATTTTTTAAAGGTTCCAGGTGTGCGCAATAAAAGTCACACGATTCTACCTAAGTTCCCCATCGCGTAATTACTGGATTTGGGGGTAGTGGTAAATGTGGCATTTTCTCCTTATAAAGACTGATCCGATGTGGAGCCTTCAAAAAAATCTTTTTAACTAAACTTATTAATTTATCGACATCCGGATATTCGTCTCTTATATATTCACATATACGGTGGAGTGCATGTGCTATACATGTGATATGTGACATATTTGGATACTGAGCTTTTAATAATTTTCCTGTTTTAATCATGTACGCTGCAGCATCACTAATAAATAAAATGGTATTTTGACAATTTCGATCCGACTTCAAAACCGAGTTGAGACTTTCATTAATAAATGTTGACATTATTTCTGCGTTAATTCTAGTACTCACTTTTGTTGCTGTTAAATAGGGCGTATACGGTAGTGTCGGATGTAAAGTACGGATGATGATGTTTGTTACACATCTTCCTAAAATATCAGTCGTTTCGTCAGCTGAAACCCACAAATAATTATTCGAAACACGATTTTCGATGCTCTTCATAACTATATTATAGCAGTTCGGTACATAATTTTTACGTAAAGTTGATTCATCCGGTACAGGCCTGTTGGTATATTTCTGAAGAAATCTCTTTAGAACGGGATTTTGTAATTTTGACAACGGTCTATTGGCAGCCACAAAAGCCTCACACAAATCATTGCAAAAATTGTCCGTACTTTCGGGGTTTAATGACGTTGCATTGTTGTCTGAACATGTTGAGAAAGATGATTTTTTCTTGTGCAGTGAATAATTATACTACAAATGTTACAATATACTTCAGAAGACTCAGAGTTTCGTATTGCAAAACAGTCTCCGTATTCGCTGACCCATCGTGAAAGTTTAGAAAAACCGATTGAAGCCATAATTGTGTTTTTTCTACAAATTAATCAATCTAAAAATTGTTATTCTTTATATAAATGTTTGAAAAAAATTATTAATAGAAACTTAAATAAAATTTTGATAAGGTTGTAAATTAAATAATAAATTCTCAAATAATAATGGAAACAATATTCAAACCGTAGGTACAACACCAAGTAATTTAGGACTGGTTCAAAAAGCAGACAAACCACTGTTAACACAGATAAGGTATCTGCTATATATTAAATGGAAAAAAGATACATTGCGCCCGACGCAGGTACAGGTGCGGCACGGCACGTTCATGGAATTCGACCCCCACTACTCCTATCGCCTAAATCTGTCCGAACACTGCTCATCTCTAACCGTTTTAATCTGACCATCTATTCGAACGAAAAAACAGATTTTACCAAAAACATTAACAAGAAAGGAACGTACCTTGCTTTTTTGTTTTATACGAAAAACTTGTGATAATACTGATAATATATTTTTTCCCTATCGGTTAGAAATGTAGGCTGTGGATACCTCATTTGAGGTGAGAAAATTCAACTTTCTCGCTAAGGTAAGAAAGTTAATAATGAAATGTTTATGGTAAAACTGTACCAAAATATAAATGTCAAAAGTGAAATAAGTTATTGATAAATGAAAGCCAATTCAATAAAGCAAGTTGGTAGATCAATCATATAATCTGGAAAATAAACAGATAAGCTAGGTAGGTACTACAACTTCTAAAAATTAACCTAATTTTTTATATTTTTTAGGTTAAAATGCTACCTAACCTCAACTTTTTTGCAGGATCAGTAGGATTTTTTTTTTGGAAGTAAACTAAGACTACATTTTCAGTGATTTTAGTCACATTTCTTGTTTTTAGTCACATTTCTTGTTCTACACCATTCCTTGAAGTCATTATTACTGTTATTATATCTGGTTTGCGATTTTTCCGGCAATAAATTTCCTACGGTGGCAAGCGCCGCAGCCCGAATGTCCGGTGGTGTGCAAGAGATACAGGGTGATTTACGAGGAATAATGAGCCCGACGGAATAGAAAATGCAACCCGCAATTCATCAGGAGAAAAACCCGGACATTTACCGCTTCGATGTCCGGCTTTTTGTTGCAATGTATTGTGGGTTGCATTTTCTATTCCGTCGGGCTCATTATTCCTCGTAAATCACCCTGTATTATCTGTATCAGACATTGTAAAGCCGAGATTCTATACTGAAATTAAAGTTTAAGATATATAAATACATGTTAAATAGATTATTTTACCCTGTTTATATCAAATTTTCGAACAAACGTCAAATCTTCAAATGCGATGATAAGTTAATTAAAAAGCCTACTATTCAATTCTCAGAATTTTCGTTTTAATCAGGAATATAACCATCTTTTTTTGACTTTTTTCAACGAAGTTGTGCCGGTAGGGAAAAAATAGTATTCAAACCTTGTTAGGAAAGTACCCTTGTAGACCTTGAGCACTTACAAACCTCGCCTACGGCTCGGTTTATAATTATAATAGATAAGATTGTCTGTCAGTCACAGTCAGTGTTGCCAACAAGTTAAAATCTAAAATACTTGTTGTGAGATCTGTATACTGTGTTGCATATGTTATTAATTTCACAAACTTCTTTGTTGGTAAATAAACACAGTTAATGGGCCGTATGAATAAAATTGAGTATGTGCTCATACTTCACTTTTTGTGAGCTCTTGCTTAAAATATATGAATAAAAATTCTATCATTTGCTTTTGCTAAAAGGAAAAGGACACGATCTGAGCATTTATTTCAACTATGAGGTCTTGCTCATTTTTTGAGAAAATTTTATGAATAAAATGAAGTAAATGCTTCAGTTGTTGAGTATTTACTCCAAAATGTATGATGCTAGTCAAGACGAGAATCATCAACACAAGTAAGACGTCGTTTTACGTCAAATATTTAAAAAGATGGCAGATTTTGTTCGCGCCAGAAATGTTAAAAGGTATAAAATAAGACGCGAGCCATTAAACACTGATTTTGATCGCGATAATGTTCACGCTCTGGACGTGCACTTTCTTGGGAGACACCATGTTGAAACACGAGGTGGTGCTCTTTCTGCGGAACAGAAAATGAGAATTTTTCTGAGATATATGGCAGATCCCGGATTTCATGCAGGAATTGGAGAAGAGGTAGGGGTTCATCAAAGTACAGTTTCAAAAACTATATCAGAAGTCATGATAAGAATTCTGGAAAATTCCGACGAGTGGATAAAATTTCCATCTACAAATGATTCTATTAACGAAGCAAAGCAACAATGGCAGGAAAGGTACCACTTTCCAGCTGCAATTGGTGCTTTAGATTGTACGCATGTACGTATTTTAAAACCTTCTGTACATGGTGATGAATATGTCAACAGAAAGAAGTTTGCTAGTTTAAACGTACAGGCAACTTGCAATGCCAAAAAAATATTTACAAGCATTGATGCTTCGTGGCCTGGCTCCGTACACGATTCAAGAATCTGGAGAAATTCAGAAATCCGTGAACAATTCAGTAGAAGAAATAATAATGCTGTTTTGTTGGGAGATAGTGGATATGGTTTAGAGCCCTCGTTGATGACCCCTTTTCGCAATCCAGCGAATGATGAACAACAAGCATTTAACAGATTATTTAAAAGCGAACGAGTTATAATCGAACGTTGTTTCGGACAAGTTAAAAGAAGATTTCCAATTCTTCAATATATATGCAGGGTACCTATAGAAAAAAATCCAGGAATCATTACTTGTTGCTTTGTTTTACATAATGCTGCAAAATTTCTTATGGACGCAGACTTTGAAGGTGAAGAAGAAAATAATATTGATGATAATGAACCAGAAGAAATTGATGGAAATCTCTTTCAAAGAGGATAGATTAGACGAAACAACATTGCACATATTATTTACGTTCAAGAGTTGTAATTAAATAAAAAGTTACTTATATGAAAAATTTCTATTTCTATAACATAATTAACCAAAACAATTAAAATTTCAGTCTAATTGTAAAGTATCTTCTTCAATGATTGTTCCACTTTTCTTAAGATTGTCTAAGTAATAGCTGCGTTGAATTCGTGTAGTTTTTAACTGTCCAATCAAAACTAAACGTTGTAACTCAGGGGTGGATAATGTTGCAGATTCCTCAGTTTCAAATTTTTGGGCCGAACTTGTTTATTTTCAGCAAAGCATTTTTCCCCTGACCACTGGTAATTTCTGAGGATACTGCAGCCATATCAGGAAGATCATATACGAGTATGACGGCGTCGGATTGGTCTGTTTCATTTCTCACTTTTTGTTGTCCCACAACAAGAGCCCCTATTTTTTTAAATAAAAAATGTACCTTTCTATTACATTCATTTACATACCTGGAATTTTATTAAAAGTAGGATTACTATCAGCATCCATTAGATTATACAATTTTTTTTTCCCATTCGCATAATTTAATTCGTTTGTTACCAGTTTTCTTCATGTCCGTTTTCTTTTTTAGTCTTGCTTTCATGTTATTGATTTTTTTTTGCCATTTGTTGCGTTGTTATTGTTTTTCCACAATTATTTTCGTACAATTTAACTAATCGTTTCAGTCCTGCTTTCTTGAATTTCGTTTCCGGCAGCTGCGATTTCGACAAGACTGCCGAAAAGTTTTTAAAGCTTGTGATAAAAATAGTAATGCGTTATCTGTCTGCTTCCCATCTTCAATTTGGTCTCTCCTGTTTTCTTCATCGCCGGATGAAGAGTCTTCGGCTTCGTAATTCATTCTCACTCTTACTCGTATACCTACTTAGGAATTGACAGTGGTTTTAACTGATTTGACTGAGATCCACTTGATTTAATTTTCTTGGGCATTTGCTCATACAAGTGAGGTATTTGCTTCGAAGTAAAAGTAAAAGGTTATTCATACAATCCGAAACAGATTCTTTTACTTCCAGCTTCTACTTCGAGCATTTGCTTTAACTTCATACTTACACTTTGAGCAATTGCTTTAATTTTATTTATACGACCCAATATGTATAAGGAGGTACCTACTTACTATTATTAGTGCGACTTTATTTAATTTGTTCTAATATTCCTTTAATAGGAGAATGAATATCAAACATGTTCAACTGAAATTTACCAGACCTAACAATTCTTTTAGAACGCAACAATCACAGACAAAATAAACAAATGTCAATGTAAAAAAAATTAAAAATTCCTGGAGTCATGAAGCTTTGTTGCACTTCAAGTAAAATAGCCAGGTTTTGAAGTTCGTTCATATAATATAATAATTATAATATGTTTTAAGTGAAAGAGCAAAAATAACAATTTTAAACAAACCTTAAGAATTTATGCAAATGTTTTTTCACTTCTTCTGGAGATAACTTTGCAATTCTTAACGTGTCTCAACAGGTCTTCCTGTGAGATGTCGTGAGTGGCGCATTTTTTTTGGATCTGGGTCAAGAAGTCGAAGACGGCCAATTCGATGAGCCTATCACGGGCAAATGTAACCCCCCAACTCCCCATGACGTGCGACCAGTTCGTCTGAGTCCAACTCGGCGTAGAACCGAAATTTTGATCGACGCCCGGCGTGGAGGTAACACCCGAAAAACCTGACGTGTTGACTCTTGTAGAGTCATTCGAGGCAACCGAAAGAAAGCGGGCGCAAGAATTTAGTGCTTCGATTCCGCGATCTAGTTCGGCGCACAGTTTCTCTCTGTTCTCGGTCTGCACCCCCTGTTCGGTCGTTATCCGGCCTAACCGTCCCCGTAAGTGTGCTAACTTGGAGGATGCGGTTCGCAACGCGATCTCGTCCCAAACCTTAGAGAATAACGCGTGGATCTCCCCCACGATCTCCTTGCATTTGGTCAACTCCCGGTCCGAATCTAGATTCACCTTGACGTCGAACATGATCCCTTCTTGCTCGGCGAACAAGTAGTACCTCAAGTTGTCAATCCTTCCAACGGGTCCTCGGCGGACACGACCGTACCCCGTACTACTAACTCATGTACTAACTCGTGCCGCGACAATAACTCTGGGGTGATGGCGATCTCCATGACCCTTACACGTTTTTTTTTTCTTTAAACTAGACAAACAACGACGAAAACTCAAAATACGCAATTGGCAGTAGCGCAACCCCGCGACTCACCACCACCTAAATTTACTCTCCTCGAAGTCGAGGCCTTCTCCTGCCGGTCCAAACCCGTTCTCTTCTGAACAAAGCCCGTCGAGGTCAAAACCACCGGAGCAGACACCGTTGCTGTGCGTGCCCCTCCAGAGATGACAACACCAACCAAACCTATAACAGAGTGAATGAGTAAGGTCACCCTCAACAATGTCTCACCTCTGCGTTGGCGCTCCAGCTGCCGATCGTCCTCCAACGGCCACGAGCTAACACCTCAGAAAAACCAATCCCGGTTGAGCCCCCATGTTACGTTATATTATTTCTATCCGGCCCTATGGCCGATTTCGGTGTTAGCGTCGTGACCAGGATTTTTTTTTTAAAGTAATCCAATCTTGAACAAACAATTAAAAAAAATGTCGAAAGATGGTATAAGAACTTCGTTGATCGGTCTTATCGCGGGCCGAGACCTCGCCGAGATAAGACCGTGGAAAAAAATGGTTGGTTCTCTATTGGCGGATGCTGTCCCTCTGGAGGCGGCGAGGACGACAGGACGTCCTTTCGACTGAGAAACCTCCCTCGTACGGGTCCTGCTCAGACGATGAGGTAGGGTTTGAAACGGCCTGAGGACCACGTAGTTGGTTAGTCGAGAGACTTCTGGCGACCTGGTGGAGATTCGTCGCAGGGGTGGAGCTGCCACCGATCGCTTTCCGCCGACCAGGCCGAAAGGGGAGAGTGATTTTTATCCGCAGCCAGCGATTTGTCCCACAAGGGAACCTCCTGGCGGCGCGGTCTCTTAAATCCGTCTGTGACGAGCGGGGTGGTTCCTACTTGACTGTGACTGCTCTGGAAACGCCACCCCTATTTGACCACACCAACCTTCACCCTCTTTACTCACGGCTTGCTAGACGAAACTCGCGTACCTCGTTATTCCTGCAAAAAAATTTCCTTTTCGAACGCGCGAGCGCTTTCCGCAAAGAGTGGTCGGGGGAAATGCTTGGGTTTGCGCGGACTATTCAACTTGTGTGATCAGGAATTTTTTAAAACGTAACAGTACATGTTACCACTTTGATGGTCGAAACGGCAAGAGAGAGTCTTGTCTTACATTAGTTACAATTTAAAATTTAAAGGAAAGTGAAAGCGGCGCTTTCTCCTTGTGCGCACTTAGAAGTTAAAAGTCCCTAACTCCAGTGTTTACAAGTTCAAACTGTGGCGCCAATGTCCACTTCTTAACACCCCTTAATAACACTTTGTTTATTTAAGCATTTTGCCCCGTTTTTAAGGTATATTTTAAAATTAACATTTTTCAAAGATTTTGCCCTGTTTTTGAATTTTGTACTAGTAGGCCCCTTCAGAACACTTTGTTTCTTTAAGCATTTTGCCTTGTTTTCAAGGTATATTCTAAAATTAACATTTTTCAAAGACTTTAGCCTGTTTTGAAGTTTGTACTAGTAGGCCCCTTTAGCATTCAAATCTACCGGTTTTTTCAATGTACCTTTGTTAAAAGTTAAAATTCGTACTAGTAAGACCCTCAGAACACAACACTTTTTTATCGAGTCTGTCCTCCTTATAAGGTTTATTAAAAAAAAGCAAATATTTCCACAATTTATTAAAATAATTACCCAAAAAGCAAATTACCAAAAGACTTTGCCTATTTATATAATATTATTAATAATATATATTTTTTTAATAACATTCATTAGTATCTACATCTATCGATGTCCATTTGGTATGTTTTGAGCATCATCATTATCCGACTCATCGGAGCTGTTGCTATAATTGCAATAATAAAACAATATAAAAAGAAAAACTACTGTTAAATCATTCTTACTCAGGATCTAAATTCCCTAATGCTCTTGTAAATCCACTTTTGTCTTCTTCTGTTGCAAATCTAATGGTAATGCAGATCGTATCACTAATTCTCAATTTCAATTCTCTCTCGTTTTGTATTCGAAGTGGCTGCCGCGGAAGCCGAAAATTATTTAGTTGTAGAGGTGCACAATCTTCGATAGTTATTGTTCTTTGGGACGCTGTAACCATTTTCTGAGTATACTCTTCCCCGACGAACACTTCCGCATGTCTAGTAAAAGGCATTTTTAAACGTTTTTGTTGAAGTGTCAACTGAAATAATCTCAGTTCTTCTATACGTGAATTTTTTACTCCAAAACGTTTTTGCTCCATTGTGCTATCGTAAATGATAAACAAATACAAATACAAAGAGTTGATTTAAAAGGAGGCTAATAAATAATAATTCCAATTAGTTTAGGGTAATATTTTATCTAGTGGTATTACTTACCTCAAATTCAGCTGTTATTAGTCCGAGAGCTGATGACGAATTTGGAGAAGGTATTTTAGGTATTCAGAAATGAAAAAAAATGTACTATTTGAATGTTAGTGAATCTGGAATCGACAGTCGCTAAGGGCGTTTGCGGTTATATTACTACTGCGCAGCATATGAAACTTGCAAAAAATTTATCCCAAAAAACATACTTTAGGCAACTTGAAATTATACTGATTTTTTAGTTTAGCATTTATAGATTACAGAAATAAAAATGCCAGATTATTTGGACGGTTTTAAAGTACAACCCGACTGCCCCAAAGTCATTTTTTTAGTATACGCAAAAAATATACTTTAGGCAGTCTGAAATTTTTATGGCAGATTTATTAATTGATATTAAAAATATGTGCAAAAGAGCCAGACTAATACGAGGGTTTTAAATAATAACCCGACGCGAATAAACATTTTAAATAAGTGCAACAAAAAAGTCTTATGCGTATACATAGGTACGAGAGAGATAGTTTATCGATGTCTGCCAGCAGTAGCTAAGGAAGCCCTCGGCTCCGATAAAACTGTAACTATTAATATCTGAGAAAAATCATCGAAGAGGTCAACTTTGTTTGTAAAAAGTGCATATTGTTCAGTACTTTACTTATGTTGACAGCTTTTCATCTCCTAATAATGACGTCATCAACATTTTTTTTCAACGACAAGTCCCACTTTTTCCTCCTTTTTCTAATAGATCTTCTCACTACCTAAACACCTAAACTACAGTTCTATCGAATTTATTCCGAACTTTACGAACTAAACTAATTTTAATATTGTAGGATATTTTACTCCTTGCTAATTGCTAATATATAGGCCGTGGGTGGTGGAGCATTCAGAGAAACACAACCTCCCAGAATAACATCTATTTACATACTGTTAAAATAATAATACAAAAACTCTTGATAAAACCACATACAAAAACTAATCACTCTACAACTCTCCCCTGCTAATTGAAAAAATACTATTTACAATATTACGATATTAAAATCGGAAATCATCCCATTCCAAATACACTTTTCAACTCAGAATACATAAGTCTCAAAAATACATAAGTCTCTGAGGTGGGCGCACTTCCCGTCTAAGACGCTTCCTAACAGGCGAAAACACCCCTGCTGGAGACGTAGCTTCCCGTTTTCCCGGAGTCGACTCCACGCTTCCAGGTTCAACTGGAGGTGCGGAAACTGGCAAACTACCTTCCAGTCTCAGTTTTCTGATCTGGTTTGTGTGCCTTTTCCAGATAGCTCATGTCTCAATTACTTGGCACAAAAACGTACATTTTCCTATAATTTTTTTAATAATCGCCTTCGTCCAAACTTTGGTTCCCTTGTCTCCCCTGTAATCCCGCGTCATTACTTTGTCACCAACTCGCAACTCTGCCCTCTGTCGCCCCCCAAAATGAAATTCCTGAATACCTTGCTTCTTTTTAACCGCAAGCTCAACGTTTTCATCGCAGATTATATCAAAACGTGTGCGAATATTCCGACCAAACATCAGAAATGCAGGAGAAAACCCCGTAGTTGCATGTGCACAATTTCGATAATCGAATAAAAACTTATTAAGCACCTCTTTCACATTAAAACTACTATTTTTAACAACTGCGAAAGCCTTCTTTAACGCGTTCTTTACTGTTTTGACGGCATTTTCGGCTGCACCATTACTTTGGGGAAAATATGGGGCAGATGTGATTTGTTTAATGTTAAATGCCTTTAAAAAATCTTGAAATTCAGAACTTGTAGCGAGATTTGTAGCGTTATCGGAGACAATTAACCTAGGAATACCAAATCTTGCTATAACACTATATAACGCTGAAATTGTGAAACTCGTTGTGATATTCGTAGTGGGAAAAACTTCTACCCACTTTGAATGAGCATCTAAAATTACTAGGAAATGTTTATTTAAAAAAGGTCCTAAGTAATCGATATGAATACGACTGAATACTTCTTTAGGCCACTTCCAGTTATGCAATATGGTCTTTGCGGGGTGTTGTTGATTTTGCCCACAACCCTCGCAAGCTTCAACTACACGCTCAACATCGCGATTAATCCCCGGCCAAAAAAAATAAGATCTTGCAATCTGTTTCATTTTGACTACGCCCAAATGCGACTCATGCAGACTTAAAAGTAATTTTTTTCTTAACCCGGACGGAATTACTATTCTATTATTCCACCACAATAAGTTCTTATCCAGAGATAACTGGTGTCTAATGTTGAAATAAGACCACAACTGCGAATCTTTCTTAACCGAGCCGGGCCAACCCTTCTTGACCAAGTTAACCACCTTTGTTAAGGTATTATCTAAACTCATTGATCTTTTAATTTCGTCTAAATCAACATTCGCACTTATGTGGTTTACTGCTCCCTCGACAGTTTCCACCGAATCATAGTCATCGACATCGCCCTTCGTTGGTAATGCGCGTGACAAAAAATCGGCCGAATTCCTATCCGATCTGACATATTCAATTTTGTATTGGTAATTCGAAAGAATAATCGCCCAGCGCCTTAACCGATTCGCCGAATATTGTGGAATACCCTTAGTTGGGTGAAAAATTGCTATCAGCGGTTTATTATCCGTTACCAACGTAAATGGTCTACAATATAAATATTGTTTAGTTTGTTATTTTCTTCTAAACGCCTCATTTTTTCCAAAGATCTTTAATGTTTGTTATTCAACTGTTTTAATTTAGCCGTTAAAACTTTCACACGGTACTGTAATTTCCTGAAAAAAAATTACTTACTTACTGACAAAATTTAGTCACGTCCTTCACCTGCATGCGGCCGTGTTTATAATTTATTAGAAAGTGAATTTCCCGTAATCGTTAAAAATGGTGCAGTACATTAATCCGGAGTTAATAGACATGATGCTCATCTACGACGAATGTTGAGGCAGCCAGGTGTTTGTACGTGGACAGATTTCCCGGTCGCCAAGTTTCCTGTGCACATACCTTTGTGAATGCTGTCCAGCATTTAAGGGATTATGGTACTTTTAGTCCTATCAAGCGAGATCGAGGCCGTACAAAATCTCGCCGTGACTTGGACTTGGAGCCCGAAATTCTGCAAGCTGTTGTACAATTTGCAGAACGCTGCACGAACAGGATTTACATCCTTGTCCATCACTTAAAACCTGAAGATCCATCACGTTGAATTGCATTTTGTCAATGGCTTCTTCAAAAAACAGATGAAGCAGGATTTGCTCGAAATGGAGATTTCAATTCACATAGTACCCATATCTGGTCAGAAGAAAATCCACACCAAATCCGAGAACGTGGTTTCCAACAAAGATTTTCGATTAACGAGTGTCCAACCTCCTTACCTTACATTTAAATGGTGAAGAACATTTAAATTTTTTACAAAATGTGCTGAGTGGTCTTTTGCAAGTTCGGAGGGATACAAGACGGAGCGGAGCGCCCGCTCACAATTTAGAAAATCGGTGGATAGGTCGTAATGGACCAGTTTTATGGCCAGCTCGTTCAACGGACTTAAGCCCTTGTGATTTTTTTTATGGGGCCATTTAAAACAAATTGTCCATGAGACTCCAGTTAACAGCGTTGAAGAATTAAGTGTGAATAATGCTGCCGAGTCAATTTTGGTGAGAACTCAAGCTTCTATGGCTCGAAGGGCATAATTTCGAACATTTAACTTAAATGTTAGTGCCCTTGATCAAGTGTGATGCCTGATGCGTAGGTAACTTCAATGTCACTCTCACTTATTACGAACAAAGTATTATTGGTTTTTGCTTGACGATCTAAGTTTTTATCTTCTTTCGCTTTTAATGTACACGTGGAGACATTGACGGGTACTTGTACAACTTACGATCAAACTATATAATCAAAATTTTAAATGGTAAATAGAAACGTAATTTGTTTTGATGAGTTCTATCACAGTTTAAATTTTCTGAGTGCATTTCAATAACATACTGGATTGTTAAGGTAGAAACTTTTTTTTCATGTCTCTCGGTAGGTACCTTGATACTCAACAGAAAGGCATTTTTTATAATATTTTGTCCTAAAATGTTTATAATGTAGGATTTCGCGCTAAGCAAACAAATTATCTGTGGTGTATTTGTTGCTTGCCTCTGCCACAATATTTTCTTACCCTTGAGGGGTATACACTTTGTCATACTTTCGCAAGAACGAGTGCCCAGTAATAGGAAAATAATGCACAATTTTGTCAAAGCGTCCTGAGTTTGAGGGACAAAGTGAATTATGGTATTATTTTTGTTTTGGCCAGGGCATCCATCGGAAAAACTATACCTACAGCGGATGGAATAGATTCATGATCTCACGATCGTAGATAAAACATTGTAAGATTACGTGTAAAAAGTTCCTTTGTTGCACTCACATCCTTTAAAATACTCCATCGTACCTCAGTCGTATTTTAAAGCCGTTCGTGCAATAAAGGATAACTTTTTACACTTATACCTTAAATAACAATTATAACATTGCACGATAACTTGACAATTTTCAAAATTGTGCGACTATGAACAGTCAAAGAAATCTATCTTACCCACACAGTTGCAACATCATAAATTGTCGTACATAGTTGCACAATCATTTTGAATCACCCAATACATACAGGGTGGCTGACGAAAAACTTTTGACGCTGTATTTTACTTATTCTTTATCCGCACCCGCATACTCGCACTATCTTTTTTCTTAACTCTTTTTGGGTACCTGGTGGGGTCAAATAAACATTGTCTCGAAAGTTTCGAATGAATATAAAGAAATCCAATAAATTCAAATCTCCAAAAATGCCACACCACAGGTTAACACTAAATCGTCTTTGGGAATTTTCTTCCACATCAAACTGTTTCGACAAATGAATACTCAGAGCTTACTTAGTCATTTGGAGCATTTAGAACAAACTTCTCTCTTGTTTATTTTGGTCACTTGATTTTTAAATTTTGTACATTGACTCTTTAATTTCTTGATTTTTGTTTCATGAATGGGTATAGTTTTTTGCATTTTTATAATCAGAAGACAAATCTCTTCAATACTCAATAAAAAAAAAATGTACAGTGCTATTTAAAAAAAAAGAAGCTGATGTTCATCTGTCAAAAACTGGACGCAATATATTTTTTTTATTTAGTTGGTATTGGAGTGTTTTCAAAATTATTTCATTTGATGTGTCATTTATTCAAATCGGATAAAAAATAAGCAAGATACAGCATCAAAGGTTTTTCGTTAGTCACCCTGTATATGCTTTTGAGTTCTGGTATTTTTGTATCCAATACTCGTATACATATAATACATATTTTCACTACTGTTTAGTAGTGATATTTGATAATCCGAACAACCCTCGGTCCCAATTAGTTCGGATTATCGACGCTCTACTGTAAAATGACCATCCGACGGCCGTTTTGTTGTGATAATATGACCATCCGACGGTCGTATTAATTAATATATCCGTCCATCCGACGGCCGTTTTATTGTGATAATATGACCATCCGACGGCCGTATTAAGTAATTTATTTTTTTCACTACTAGTAATAAAGTCTAGCGTTATCGGTTGTCATAGAACACTGAGAAGTTTCGTTTTTCTACGTTGGCCCAGTGACAGGTAAATAATTTTTCATTATTAACCAGTGGTGAATAATGGAACAACCGTCACCTAGCAACGAAAGATTGTCGTCTATTTCATTGGTTAACGTAGACGATTTTCATACCAACTGTCAAGACATGACAACTCGGACCCGTCGCATCCGACAAAATAATTTGATTAATAATTATTATCAGAAAGGGTTTTAACGTATCTAGTAGTGAAAAAAATAGTATATAAACCACGGTGGAGAAGTCCCTTATAGCCTTCGCGCCTTACAACCCTCGGCGTGCCTCGGGCTCTAATCTTGGCGCTCTGGCTATAATCATGAACTTCTCCACCTTGGTATATAATATACTATTATTTTTTAGTAACCCGATATTGTTTCTTTTCGTCATAGATACAGATTGTGAAAAACAACTCATATCTCCCTTGGGATTTGTCAAATTTTTTCGCCCTCCATATTGTTGGCAACAAACTCATGAGAACGAAACTATAGCAACCACATATTCACGAAATCTTCCCTGCTAAATATTTTTAATAAAATTTTAACTTTTAAGTACAGAGACTAAAAAATAAAATATTGTATGCACCACGGGAGATATTCATGTTCATATCTCCCTTAATGCATAAATATCTATTTCACTTTAGTATAATTGCATGATAACTCCTAGGATACGAAATACGTAAACATGTCCATAACAACCGGGGAATAAAACAGGCCCTAATAAGAATAAGCGGGCGTATTAAGAATAAACGGGCGTAATGAATTCATAATGCCCTCATCAATTCATAATTGCAAAGATGCCGTTTTTTTTTTTTAAAAGAACACGTACCGGGACATTTTTTTAACTCTGAATATAGTCCATACTTATTCCCTATGTTTAATTTTAAAAAACACAGATTAATGCATTGTGAGTTGCAATGCAACCAACTATACCGAACACCAGAGATTTTGAAATATGTTAAAAATTGTTCCGATCGATGGAATTGGTTTATCATGTGTTGCATTGGAAATGTCACGTACATTTCTAATGCTCTGATTGGCATCGAATAACTGCATTATGTGTATTTCTTCTTCAAACAACTTGACCATTTTGTTAAACTGTCAAGTACTTATTTTCGTTACCTTGGTTACGTGATTACATATAGTTGATTTCATATGAATGTTCATCAAGTGAGCTGTGCATTTGTAAAAGCACCTTTAATTTAGTTACATTACAAAAGTCACATTTATGAAGGTCATGTCCAATAAATCTTTACTTGGTAAAAATACAAAGACAAAAACAAATAAGAATTACTTTAATTTAATCAGTAAAAAGACGTACCATTGCTTTTGAAATCAGCAATGTTAAAATGGACAAAAACTAAAAAATTAGTCAAAACGGGTTCGCGCAGAGCAAGCAACTTTGAAAGTTAAAGTCACTAGCTTTAGCTTTACTACCAACAGAAAATCAGATTTTCATGGCTTGCTTAGATGCACATTTATATGAAATTGAGTATACATGCATTGACCTGTGTTTTTTAAAACTGAACATAGGGAATACCTAAGTATGGGCTATATTCAATGTTAAAAAAATGTCCCGGTATAGTGAAAAATAAAATCTTGTATGCACCACGGCGTTACCGAATGATTACGCCCAGTGAACGATATCCATCTCTCGGGCTAAAGCCCTCGAGCTGGATTTCTCGTTCTCCGGGCATAATCATCGTTGTAACGCCCTTGGTGCATAAATAGCTATTATCCGTCCGTCCGACGGTCGCGTAGCCCCTACCTTAAGGTTATTATTCACAGAGTCACAGAGGATTGGATTTAAACAAGGTTGTCAAGAGTAAACAAAAGTAATACAATAGCTGAGATAAAACATTATTGATCAAATAATGAGAAAGTGCCAAATCTTTAGTAGAGAATACCATTTTTTTGTTAGATGAATAGATGAATGAATATTTTAGAGAACTACATTTCTAGGCGATAGGCGACCAGTTATACACCGAACATCAAGGAGTTTTGTTGGTTTTATAAAATTCTACCAAACCAAATAGATTGTTTGCAATTTGCTTTAAGTCGTTGTCACTTTTTTGATCACTAATACTAGTTTTTTTTTTAATATTTACTCAAATGTAACCTGTAACAATCAAGAATGTAATGTGCTAATGTGTTATTGAAAAATTCCGTTTTTGCTTTCAATTTAAGTTTTTGCGAGTTGTAGGCGACCTCGATAAGGTATTGCAATGCAAATTCAAAACCATGACACTTTGTGGAAGCATTGTATTTGCCATTTCGTTAACGATTTGCAAGTTATCTGAATTTCGTGAATCTACCATCTACCTCTTAATGTTCTGTGGTTTTTGTTTTGGCTCTCAAAGAGCGAGAGTGGGAGTGAAATTGTAAGTTTTTCTTTTCATATTTTGTTTATTAGGTTTTTTATTGATTACATTTGTCATTGTGAAGACAGTAGCCGCGTAAATGGAGTAGTTTATTTGCCTACTTGTCGTTTACTGTTAAAATTTACTGACTGGGAATGTGAAGCTCGTAGCGCCATTTTTAGGTTATGATGTTAATTTTTGCAAAATCAAAATTTCTGCTGAACGTCTTTATTATCTACTCTGTTGTATTTTGCAGAATGAACTGTGCTCATTAAGGAACTGTTGTGTGTGGTGTTTGAGACATGACTTATCATTCAGGATTTGGTGATGCCAGCAAAGGGAGACATCAGCTCTGGAAGTCACTAGACAACACCCGAGACAATTAGTAACTCACCACCGAATGGTAAGTTTCTAAGTATTTAATTGTGGCTTTCTCAGAATGTGATAAATATGTTCAGTAAATAGGTATGTACTCGTAGGTATCGAATTAGCGCAGGCCATTGTTGCAGTAAATACCTATTGAAGCATATTGACAATAGGTGAATTAGTTGACATGTCAGTTGTATTGTTTGTAAGACACTACCGTGCATTTGTGTAGTGTAAGATTCCTCAATTTGATTTTCAAGAAAAGGAAAGATTTACTCAACGAAAGGTCTAAGTTTTAAATAAGAATGACCTGAAGGAGTGTCAACTAAAATGTCACACCAGTAGCGTACTGATACTGAGCCCTTAACTGGCCCGTGTTCCATCGTGGCAACACGGGCGTCACTAAGAAAATGGTCAAAAAAATCTCTGGCAGGTTATAATTCCATAAATCTGTATCGTTTTATTTTTATTTTAATCACGACTCTAGTTAACGGCAACTTTAATAAGGGTGATACGGCCCAATATGAATAAATTAATAAATAGGCTATCCAATATACAGGGTTATAAGTGCCACTTTCATTATGATATGCAAAAAAAATAATTACTGCAATGATGTACTTACCTGTGTCACACTTCCCCAGACATTTGGGGCAAGTGTGACATCGACCTTAAATGGTGTGAACATAAATACTGTGTAAATTTTGCTGGGGAAAGTGCGTAAATATATCAGAAAATAATTTTTTTGGTCCAGATTTGAATCCTACAGCTGGAGGTATGCGGATTGTATGAACTTTTTAATTTTTAAGTCCAGATTGAACATAAACTCAAAATTAGGAAAACATGGATTAAGCGTCAATAATTAGGATTTTATTACTAGAAATGTAAAAGAATAAAGAAATTACAAAAATTAAAGTTCGAAATCTTTGAATGAAACATTTTTACACTCAAAGGGTGCGTTCGGGCAGTTAACTCCGGCTGGAGTGGAGTTGGAGTGCGTTCAGAAACATAGGGTGAAGGTGTGGTAAGGGTGAGGTGTGGGTAAGTGGTGACGTCACGGAGTAAACCTAGGGCGCACTTCGGTTTATACAGGGTGGTCCAGATATAACCTGCTAAAAAAATTCTGGGTCATTAGAAGGATCTAACAAGTCCAAAAAACCCCTTTTCATTAGGTCCAAAATAATGGGGATAAATTAACCCCTATCCACACCCATTTGACGCTGCTGACCACAAAAATACGTACCTACTCAGGAATTAATTGTTGGTGTTTGTAAGGATGACAGTATCTAAGCAACATAGGTACCTGAATCGTTTATGACAAATCTCAAATCTGACAAACTAAATCAAATTAATGACATTTATTGAAAACGCTGTACACTGCGTGCGTTAATTCATCAGCTTATTTAGGTACAAAAGCTGATTTTGTAGACTGAGATGAATGAGAAATAAATAAAGTGGTGTTCCTCAATGTGTAAATAAATGTAGAGGTAGTGTGTGCAAAATTTTGGAAGAACTGTGTAATAAGAGTATCGTCTTAATTGTGGTTAAATAGCCAAAATAGTGTACTGAATAAATTTATTTACACTTTACATATTCGTACTTTCAACTCTAACTGATAATATCTGCTAACTAATAAAAGGTAAACTAGACTAGAAAAAAATATTTTATAATAAATGTTCTGTGTGCCTTCCGTTGGCATTTAAGCACATTTGAGTACACCGGTACCAATGTTCATAAATAGAATTCAGCATTTCTGGGTTTTTACGAATCTGGTTCGCGGCGTCTGTTACGCGTTTCTGGAGTTGGCCTTTTGTATTTATTTCAACTTCGCATACCAAATCTTTCGTGTGGCCCCAAAAATTAAAATCCAGAGGGGTTAAATGGAGGATCGGGGACGCCATCGTATTGGAATCAATCAGAACCAACCTCACATAAATGCAGATGAATTACCACGTGTTTCGCCATAGAGTAAATGCAATTCGGCGTGTTCTTGTTTTGTGAATTTCATAACTTTTTGAAGGATTCGCAAATTTAAAATTAAACTTGACAAATGTCATAGGTGTTTCAGGTACCCTTGCTAAAGAAATTGCAACCAAGCAACCAGAATTACCTCTTTAGAACCGATTAACTCATTAGCGTACAGCAAATTTTGACCAAATTTTCAATTATTTTTATCTCGAAAACGAAAAGACTTTTGTTAGAAACATTTTTTGTGTATGAGTTCTACTCATCGTCACCTATTACTGGATTTCTTCTGGCAGGTTATATCGGGACCACCTGTATGTCGTGTCGTTACTCAACGGCAAAAGTCTTTTCAAATCGTGGTTAAAACCTAACCTAAAATTGGATGTTGCTTGTTGTTTACCAATGTTAACATGGGCAGAGGTTATTTTAAACAATGTTTCCGATTCAGAAGAGAGCAGTGATGAACATGTATCAGTAGTATTAACCATTATTGCAAAACGAAAAGCTAAGAGTAAACCAATTCGCATTGAACAATATGTAGAAAGAGTTGTTAGGAATTATACTGCTACACAATTTCAACAACACTTTCGAATTACAATAGATGCTTACGAGATTTTGGTAAACACAATTCGCGAAAAATTAAGAAGACAAGAGGCAATTGGTAGAAATACCATAGATGTAGAAAAGCAATTATTGGCTGTTATTTGGCTTTTGGTTACTCCTGTATCTTAAAGGTGAAATAACATTTCATAACAAAATACAGTATTTGTATAATTGGTTTTGATTTTTAGATCAGTCGGTGATCGCTTCGATTTGGGAAAATCGTCTCTATCTGGGTTTCAAACATGTTACTAAAATTTTATGTGATTTATCTCCCAGAATAATAAAATGGCCTGAAGGGGAACGTTTAAGAAGGGCGAAATAAAAAAATATTAAGCAATAGGTGGTTTACAAAATGTGATTGGCACAGTAGATGGAACTTTTATTCCAATAAAAGCACCAACAGAAGATTCCCAGTCTTATATTACCAGAAAATGCAATTATGCAGTTGCATTGCAAGGAATTTGCGATTCGTTTTTAAAATTTACCGATGTTTTTGTTGGATATCCGGGATCAGTGAGTGACACTAGAATTTTTAAAAACTCGCATATCTATCAGCAAATCGTAAGAAATGTCGAGTTATATTTTCCTACTCATGAATACATCTTAGGAGATAAAGCTTATCCTATTCTGCCTTGGTGTATACCGCCATATATTGACGGAGGCGCAAAGACACTGTAATACATAGACAAACAGTAGAAAGGTCATTTGCACTGTTATTTGGACGCTTTCGAAGATTGAAATATTTAGATATAGTGCTTGTATCTTCCTAAGGAATTCTGACTTAAGCCCTAAATAAACCGAACAAAGACCCTACAGCCATTCCATTATGACGGACGGGACAAATCGGAAACATTTATTCAAAAATTCTTTTTTTTTTTTAAATCAATTAGTACTTATATTGGAACAATATTTGACAATACTGTTCAATGTGATCCAATGATTCATTTTATTGCTAACTTTTATCGCCTTTATTGTTTACTTGTTTTTTTTTTAATTGCAAAGTTGAATGACGGACGGGACATGAACATAATGTTAAAATAAATTCTAAGTGTATTATCTACAAAATATGCGAATTTATTAATAAACCAAGTAGAATTGATATTACACTGATGTTGTAATTTTTAAATCAATGAAATGTAACAGTCACGTTTAAGAAATGGTGAATGAATAAGTGATTATTGATTTTTTTAAATCATAATGGACGAGACATGACGGACGGGACAATAATTACTTTCAATTTCAATATACTTTATTTTACCAACCATTACAATAAACAAGTACTTTTAACTACAAAACGAACAAAAACAACAATAATTCGTACTTCATTTTATAAACAAAGTTCAAAATTCAAAAATCGTAATAAGAAAACTTTCTGTTTATGAGTACTTGTCGGTAAAGCGTTTTTAACTTTTTTGAAGGCTTTACTCAATGTTTGAGAGCATTTCCACGCACACAACTGAGAACCTGATAATTTCAACTTTTCCTCCTGCTTTCTTCAACTTTTTCCTGAATCTTCTTTTACGAGCCCTTTCAAATATTCTTTTCTTGTTCGATAAAACAGCATTACTCTTCAATGAAACTCTTTCTCCTGCTCTTTCTACTCTCTTTCTTTGAGCGTCATGTTATAGAAACCCTTCTCCCTTATTACTTGATGTAATCTTGTGTCAGTATCGCCGCGAAGCCTCTTTGTTTTGTTTTTTGAATCTTTCTTTTCTCTTTGCATCCATTTTTGTGTATATGTACAAAAAATATGCATAAACCATTTATTAGGCAGATTTCGTTTATAGAAAACTAAAAAATTATAGGAGTAATTTTTATATCACATGTTTCACATTATTATTTATTTTATGACGGACGGGACAGGAAAAATGGTGCTCTAATGTTCGCAAATGGCACCATATATTTTTTTAAAATAGTTCTTCATATATCGGTCCTTCTACTTTAATATATAAAAGTAACAATAACCGATTCAAGAACCTTATGGTTTATTTTCAATTATTTTGAGTTTTGCATGACGGACGGGACACGAAAAACATACTTTTTGTAAACTTGTGTAAATAAATATGCATACATACCTTTGTAACAAGGACACACTGAACAATTACGCCTTAATTGAATAACACAAAAACATTTGTGGTACATGTCAAAATATTCGAAAACAGTAGCTACACAGCTACAAGATTTTGATATGAATTAGAAGCTTTTTGCAAGCGCTCTCATTACGAAAGTGTTTTTTCATTTAATTTAAAAAAAAAATATTTAAATGTTCAGATTCAAATGTGATTTTGGACATTTTAAATCCAAAGTGACATTATTAACAAATCAATTTTAAAAAATAGCTAAATTCATTTTTTATTGAAACGGTTTCATTTATCGTGGAATGGCTCACCTACTTAAAGAAATTTATTGTCATATTGTGCCTGTCAATCACTAGAGGGTCTCCGACAAATATTTTGAGTACTACCCCAGGTAATTTTTTTCTCCGAGACCGGCTAGTGATTGACAGGTACAATATCACAATACATTTCTTTAAGTAGGGTCTTTGTTCGGTTTATTTATTCCTTAGGAAGATAAAAATACTATATGAACCGCACAGACTGGATACCCAGCACTGTGCTAGCCGCCTGTGTCTTGCATAACATATGTTTAGATAGTAATGATATGCAAATTGAAAATTATATTAATGCGGAATTAAACGAAGTACATGGAAATGATGAAAATGGGCATGTTGCTTATGAACACCAAAACCATGAAGGAAGAAATCGAAGAGATGAATTATGCAGACAATTATTTCTGTATAACGATAATGAGCTTTAGAATAAATAATTTTATATAAATAAAAACGATGTCACATGTCACATCGTGAGGAAGTTCCTTAACATTGACACAGAACATAATACACAACAAAGTCAAAATGCGGAGGCAAGACGCCGGTAATTATGTTGATAAGCACTGCACTATTACTTGATAGTAATATCCGTAATAGTGTATGTACTCCGGCAAAATTGCCGTGCCTCCGGGTGGAGGTGGGATAGTAATAAAACGATAAAGCTGAACAGCAAAAAAATAAACTTTATTCTAAATAAAAATGAATTCTCTTACAAAAAAATAACCGTGAAGGCAAAATTACTTATTATCTTTTTTAAATAAACTTATCAATGCATCCATTTTGTCACTAAAACATTTGTTAGCCTCTCTTTTGGCTTTCAATGATTCATTATGTCTTTGCATACGATTAAATTCTCTTTCTTCTGCAGCATCTTTTATTTCTTTCATAAATAATTTTAAGGAATCCTCTTTCTTTTTCAATGTTAAGGTTGTATGACACGATGCTAAATTTTTTAGAAAATTTGTTAGAAAATGAGAGAGGACCAATGAACGGTCAGGATCTGACAAAGACAGACTATGGTCCTGATCGTTCATTGGTCCTGTCGAGGGTCTCTCTCATTTTCTAACAAATTTTCTACAAAATTTAGCATCGTGTCAAACAAGCTTTAGTATCATTTTTGTCTTAAGTGGCTGATCATCCTCAAGTATAGTACTGTCACCATCACTCGTACTCGGCAATGCTACGAAAAACATGGTTCTGTTGATTGATTGTAATTGGAAATTTGACCCAAATTTCTCCTACAAGTCTGCAAATTTCAGAAACAGCCCTGCTCACTGAGGGCTGACTTATTGATGTAAATGATGAGTTTCCAACACCATCTGGTATGGCCAATACCTACAAATGAAAAAAAAAACACAATTTCTTTTACAATGTACAGTATTTTTCATTACATACCTTCACATGCAGTGCCAAATCAGATCGTCTCCTTCGATCCTGAACATGTGGTCTTATATCGAGTGTCCCAGAACTCGCGCGTCAGCCGTAAACCACACATTCTGTTCTTCCACCTGATATAGGATTTTCAGGATTTTTTTTCTTAAACAATTTAGTTTTTAAATTACAGCTATTTTAAGATAGCCAATCTCAGAAGACTCATTAGTAAGGTGTTTTAGGTGAATTGTTCAGTGAACTGTTGTTACCAGGTAACAAATTTAATGTCAAGTCAGTATTTGTCTGGTCCACCGCCGTCTTGATGATTGACATATTTCACTATACATCTGCCTGGGCGAAGCTTTAGTGCCTGTGATCTCCACGGCGCCACTTTAGGGGGGAATGTCACTAAATAATCATAACCTCACAAGTAAATGTAATGACTTCAGTGAAGTTGTCAAAGTGCAATGTGAAGAGTCTCACAGTTTAAAAGTAACTTTAATAACAAAATTTTTATTAATTTAGTTGATGCTACTTCTGTTTGGTGTTTCTGGTTTTTAGTATTTTGCTGTTAGTGTTTATTTTTTATTATATTAAAACTGATATTGCCGTAAATGTAGCAACAAGTTCCGTTAGTTGTAAACCTATTTCTGGAATAATATTAAAATCATAATCTCAATTTTGGATTTGCAGTAGGTACATTATTTCCTAAGCGGGTCATTTCAGATGAAGATGGTCCATAACAAAACAATTATATTTGCTTAATTAATCCGTGCCATTCTTGGTGAAAAAGAGTGGAAAGTATACTTTAAGTTTTGCACTTACAGTTTTGAATGTAATTATATAATTTTGGACAATTATTATTCTATGAATTTGCACTCGCCACTGACTGATATTTTCAAAAAACGCGGCGCCGAAACTTTGTCCCTTCCGTACAACCGAACCAGTGGACCAGTGCGCAACATCTTGCTTCTGCCAATTTAGAATATCCAAAATGTAATTACAATTAAAGTAAAGTATCATTTATCACGGGACAACTACGCATGCATCATGCAGATACGTGTGTGTGGAGTGTGGACTGCATGTCTAAATTGTCACGATGCACATGACATTGTCACACATTTGATAGCATGACAGTTAGTTGCTAACAGCATCCCCCGAAAACAACCCCAAATGAGAACAATAGGATTTTTCGCTCTACGCCCAGGCCGCTATAGACACTCTGACTATCTAGCAGGTCGTGGTCTGGTCAACTGTGCAAACGTTTTATACTAACGTCAAAGTGACATTAATTAGTAGGTCATTTGAAAAGTGTCGATTTTTGGACAGCAACACAGTACGAAATGTTCACTTCCGGTCGCAAGGCTGTATCGTGAACGCTTTCCACATGGTCAGTATCCTAGTTCGGACATATTTTTACGTTTAGTGAACAGATCAAGAACCACTGGTTCTTTGGTTCCCGACAGAAAATGAGTTGGTGGTGTTGACCGCACGGTTCGCACTCCTTATACAGAAGGAGTCGTACTTCAATAATTCACGGAAGATGGAACGAGAAGTGTTGGAAATGTGGCTGACATCCTGAATCTATCAAAAAGTATTGTTCAAAGAATTTTAAAACACAACCACATGCACCCGTATCATTACACCAAAGTTCAACATCTATTACCCGAAGATTATGCACCTCGATTAGAATTTTGTAACTGGTCACACCAGAAATGTTACAAAACACTGGAAACAATTTACTTAGACGAGCAAGACTGTGCAGGCAAGTTGCTGGTGCACAATTTGAACATTTACTTTGAAAATTTGCTTTTCGTGTAATATTGTTTCCGTTTTCTGTTAAATGTCAAACTGACAGAATTTAATAAAAGTTGTCCAAACAATTCATCACAGTTTTTTAGCAGCAACATCTAAAGTCATTTCCTCGGAAACACATACATTTTGTAAAATTACCTTCAGCAAGGCGTGTGTGATTGGTTATCTTAAAATCGTTTTCATTTCAAAACTAATATGCTTTTGACGTTTTTTGTTGTAGAATCCCTGTCGGATTAAATATTAAAATTCGCAGTTAACGGCTGACGCGCGAGTTCTGGGACACCTGTAGATTCAATTAAATACTGCACCAAATCTTTACTTAATCGGAACATATATTGAAATTCATCATTGGGTAACTGAAATTGACTCTAAGTATCCCGCAAATGTTTTCGAATAAGCCTCACGTAATGTCTAAAATATTTTCAGTTATAGTAGATACGTGTTTATTTAAAAAAATATATATATGTATACATATACCGGGTGTAGAATTGGTTTACGAGACATAGGATTTTACATGTAAAAATAAGGAGATCCAATTATTGGCTCCCCTAATAATTTTATAGCAAAATGGTTAAACCGAAAGTTAGAGAGAATTAAAAGTACTGTCTAATTCCACTCTTTGTTTTTTTCTAACGTCCTCTTTACTGAAAGAAAAGCAAGAAAGAAGTTAAGACAAAAATACTAAAAAGCAGTACTAGCAATGAAATTTGACTTGTAAAATTATTTGTCGTCACCTGGAATGTTACCCTTAAATGGGGTTTTCAGCTTATTCTTGGTTACATATTCAGCAACAACTGTCAGAACTTCAGCTTTGGATAGGCCAAAACCCTATTTGTCCATGCATTTCAGTGAATTGGCAAGTTTTGTTTCATGTTCGACTGGTATTGCAGTAGACTCCCTTGTGGTGAACTTTTTTCCTCTCATGGCCTTTAAGTGGTAAAATAAGGTAGTTTTAGGTAGTTTGAAGGTCTTATGTACTCTACATAAGGTCATAGTTCCCGTTCCTATGACGGTGATCGCCTGTTTTTAGAAGATCAGGGTCGTAACTAGATCTAGTAGTTTTTCTTTGATAAATCCTCACCATTTTAACTAAACAAACAAAACAAATTTGGCAATAAATTACTGACCTCTTCAGCAGGTTCACACTTCCCCATGAAAAGTGCTCACACTTTCCCGAATTGGGTTATTCTCGGGGGAAGTGTGACACATTATTTTTTAAATAATTTCAAGAATTTCAAGTAATTTATAATACATGTTTGACAAAAGATATGTAATGGGTGGCGACGCTGCAAATTACAGTTGCGGTTTAAAACATCATCAAAGATCTTTTACAGGGAACTTTTTTAACGACCCAAAGAAAATAACATTTGAAGCAATATGTAGCCATGTTATTATTTAACTTCCCCGGGTTTACTTACAGATCTTTTTAACAAAATCAAAAAAAAATCTGTCTAAATTTTTTACGGCATCGTTTAAAATTAAATTTAAATTATGAGCACAATGAACATATGGGGCATTTTCAACTTTTTTTTTGAAATTTTGGCTTGAACGCCATTGTAAATACCACTCATATTCGCTGCTCCATCATATCCATGCCCTCGTAGTTTATTAATAATTATTAAGTGAAGATGTTATTTTATTCGATATTGTATTTGCAGTTTGGTTTTCGACAGGAATAAATTCTAAAAACGACTCGTTTATAGTGATATGTGTTACAACATTATTTGAGTGCACAATTTCTACGTAACGAAATGTTAAACTTAACTGGTCAACTTTGAAGATATCTTGCGTACTGTCAATAATTATGGAGTAAAATGAACTTTTATTAATTAGTTCTTGTTGAACCGAATTAGCTAATAAATTTATTACATACTTCATTTTGAATATTTGGGTTTTGATAAAAGTAACAGATTTTTTAGTTCGATTTTCTAAAAGATTTCGTAAAACAGGGTCGTATTTAGAGAGAAGGTTTATAATAGATAAAAACATTCCTGGGTTTTTTGAATCAATATTTTCATTATGTCCACGAAAGGGCATGTTACAGGAAGCCAACGTTTCAGATTTTTTTCCAAACTGAAATTTCTTCAAGAATTGCTTTTTGATTTTCAGAGTCAATTGTTTTATTTAAACGCCATTTATCATTATATTACACAACATTGACTGTGTTAATAATTTTCCTCATGTCGTTTAATTACTTGGTTTAAATGTATCCAATCGTTAAATCCTACACTTCGAGCATTCTGTTGCTTCGAAAATAACCAGCAGGGCTGACAATAACATTTAAGTAATTTGGAATAACACAACCATATTTAATTAGTTTTTATTCCTGAAGTACTAATTTTTGGATAATAAAAATTTGAAAAATATCTATTATTTTTATGTTTTTGGTATGGTCTACAAGGTCCATTTGAAATAATAAAATGCTTATCTGCATCTGTCAAACCTGAGGTAAAACGGCCACGGTCGGTATGTGTTCATTATCTATTTCTATACTTTCTGAAGAAACTAAAAAAAAAACACATTTATACACTATTTTTTATGTTATAAAATTAATTTTATCTTACGGATCTTTTGTGTAGATTGCTCTTCAAAAGTGGATAATATTTCCAATTCTGAATCCGCAAGTTGTTCAGTTTTTTCTATGATATTGAAATTTTATTAGTATAATCAACAATTAATTAATCTTACCATCAAAATATTCTGAACTTTTTCCAAAACCAGAAGTAGACGATTCTGGATCAGGTGTATTCCGTGTACTAATTTGAACACTAGCCACATCACTTTTTTTTGTTAAAAATGTATCCATCCAGGTTGGTAGAACTGACCAATTTGTATAACAGGTTGCCTCGTTGAAAATTGGGGGGGGGGGGGGGAGGAAGTAACTCGTGACGTAAAATCAACCCAAAAATTATGGGTGTTCGAATAGAACCCAAGGTTTATAAGCTCCGTGGAGTTTATTGGGTGGCTTTTTGGGGTTTATTCTAGCGAGGGAACACCTAATGCATGATCGACAGACTCTGCCGTAAAAGTTTAGTACACTGTGTCGTCACGAGTAACTTTTGCGGGGGGAAAAAATTCTAAAAACTATTGCTTTAAATGACAACGAGGCAACCTATTATACAAATTAATCAGTTCTACCAACCTTGGTATCCATTTTTGGCGGCGCGCTCTGACGGCCGAAACATGAACTAGCGAAGGGAGATAAAGTGAACACGCGCCCTGCCAATTTCCTAGGTTTTTAGGGCTTCTGATTTGGTTGACTGTTTTTTCTTTTTTAAAAATGGTGATCGAATCAATTGTATACCCTTCTGAGAGCATTCCCTATCAATAATAAACCTTTATCCACCATTATGGCGTCCCCCCGTCCCTCGAGAAAATTTTGAAGTTAAATATTTTTTATTGAATGTAGCTTTATCTGAAGCGTTCTTCGCGAAGTCGATGCCAAGCAGTGTGACTGCATCGGGGCCTTGGCTCGTGCATAGAAACGGGGTTTCAAATGTGCGTCCTTTTAGGGTGACCGGAACCGTCGTCGTTTTGATGGTACACCATTCTGCGTGCCCATCTGCTAGGGTGATCTTGGCTGTCTGAATCTTGAATGGAAAATGTCGTTCTTCCACTAATTTCTGTAGTTTTGGTCCTGCGAGGCTGGTGCGGGCACCAGAATCAACGATAGCAGTGCCTTGGACTCCCTCGATGATGATGTCGATGATGGGACGATCGTGTTGTTCAAAATCAATTGCATTGAAGGCAAATTCTGTCCGTTTTGAACAAGTCTGGCAGTTACGGAATATAGTTCCGGGTTGACCGCAACCGTAGCACCTTAAGTTACGGTTTCTTAGAGAAGTACGCCGCGCACAACTCACGGTAAGTCGTGCGCTGCACACAACCGCGTAAATCTAAACAGTTGATACTGATGGAAGCGTTTTCTTAGAAAAAGTTCAGCTGAACGCATTGTTGGCTTTTTCTAAGAAAACGCTTCCATCAGTATCAACTGATTAGATTTACGCGGTTGTGCGCGGCGCACGACTTACCGTGAGTTGTGCGCCGTGTACTTCTCTAAGAAACCGTAGCTTTAGTTGTGGTTTGTTGGTCGGGGATCTTCCGGCTTCTGGAGAGGGTGGATTTTTGGTTTCGGCAGCTATTTTTTTTCGGCACACGCTGACGTCATGCCCTGTGTACTTGCAGAACGAGCACTTGTTTCTCGTGGGTTTTCCTTTGTCTTTTGCGGGCGCGTCTTCTTTGACGCGTTTCTTCTCGAGGATTGCGGATTCAGCGTTGCGGGCGTACGACAGGAGCTTGCTGAATGTATCCACTACGTGAAACGGAATTTTTTCACTACCTCGATTTTTAATAATACGCAGATCATGTTGATCTGGGTTTTCTCGTCATGAGTCGTGTCCAGTAGCGAGAAGAGGGCTCTCTTCTTAGCGATAAACGTGGTGGTTGGCGTGGAGTGGTCTTGTTTCTCGCTGAATATGTCCAGGTATTGTGCTTGTATCTTCCTAAGGAATTCTGACTTAAGTCATAAATAAACCGAACAAAAACCCTACTTAAAGAAATTTACTGTGATATTATACCTGTCAATCACTAGGCGGTCTCGGAGAAAAGAATTACCTGGGGTAGTACTCACAATATTTTTCGGAGACCGTCTTGTGATTGACAGGCACAATATGACAATAAATTTCTTTAAGTAGGGTCTTTGTTCAGTTTATTTAGGGCTTAAGTCAGAATTCCTTAGGAAGATACAAGCACTATACACCTGGTACTCGGGTGGTCGGGGCACATATTCATCTCGGAGGAGCTGTTTGCCGCTTCCCATGTTGTGGCCGTGTTTTTAACTCCATTCCACCACGTGTGGGCTTGTCCCTGGAGTAGCAAGGGTAGTCCGAGTAGGGCATTTTTGTCGGTTATTCCTTCACTAATTTAAAAAAAATCGGCACTGGACAGGAAATCTTGAACCTATTTACACAAAGAGGTTCAGGTAGTCCGCTACAAGAAAGCAGGGAGACTTCAGATTTCTTTAAACTGTTCCCCAAGGGCGCAAGGGAATGTAGATGATGGATGGATCTGATCTGTCTTCTGAGGGAAAAAAAAAAAGGAAACGGTACATCTTTCATCCCCCCCCGGAGGGGGGCGGGCTGCTGAGGCTTTCAGCCTTTTCAGCCACACTGACGGGAAGATTCGGGATGGGTACGGTGAGGATGGGTGCGGAAGGAAGGTGGTAGGTACTGAGAGGTTGATACTGACCCAGCATTCGCCTTATCTGTGATATGAGACATACCACGATGTGATGGTGTGGGGAAACCTCTGAAAAAAACCCACACCTGGTCAGGCGGCACCGGGGTTAGAACCCGGGACCTCCCGAATGTAAAGTGGCGCGCTAGGCGCTTGGCCACAGTACTCGGTTCTTCTGAGGGCCTCGTTCCTTGGTTTTGTAGGCGTCCTGAGTACCGTTATCGTGCGGGCGCAGCCTCGGTGGCGACTCCGGCATGTGGGGGTGCGTGGCGTAGCTGACGGGGGTTAGACGACGCGAGCGCTACTCTGGTGGGCGCTCGGCGAAACAAGGTTACAATTTTTCTGCTACAATTTACATTTTTGTATTTTTATCTCTGTACAATCAAGAACAATCCGTGTGTTACAAAAACTTTGAAAACAAAATGGCATATTACATTCAATTTCTTCTTTTCGAGGAAACCGGGTTAGACTCTTTAAAGTAAAATCTAAATTAGTAATTATTCGCTGAAAATAAGTCTGTGTAGTTGTGTGACTAATATTAAATAGTATACTTAACCCTTTCACTCCAAATGGGCACATACAGGGCTGTTTCTGAAATACGTGTATTAATTTTAACCAGTGGAAGAACGTGCCAAATCATGGAACTTTTCTCTATAACATTTTTACGAAAAAGCAATACAAATTAATTTAAAATTTGGTATAAAGTAACCATCAAAGTGTATACCCGCCTATGGGTAAGAGCGAAAATTTTCTGTTGTGATAGAAGCAGAGCTTTGTTAAAAAGTTCCATTGTTATAGCAAAAAATAAATAATCAAAATTTAGATTCTCATGGTTACAAAAAATAGAAACTAGTTAATCAGACAAAACGACTCGTTTGGTAAAAATTGTGGGGCAAAAAATCTTGGAATGCTTTTACGAATTTTACAAAATGTTATAGAGAAAAGTTTCATAAATTGGCGAGTTCTTTCACTGGTTAAAATTATCACACGTATTTCAGAAACACCCTATATGTATGTCTCATCTTCAAAATTTCTCCCAATCTCCGACTTTTTTTTTATATATATATATTTTTTTAATGGGATTATACCGGTGTCCCAGAATTAACGCCCCTCCCATGAAGGAGTCGTAGTTTAATAACAATTAAATCAGAATCTTCAAAAAAAATTGGTCAGGCTATCATAGTTTAGAAACTACACAGTAATAAAATTTACCAATAAGAGATTCGATTTAAAAAAGAAAAAATATATGCCCGTAGTGATCATTGATTTAACAAATATATTTTTAAATAAAATTGTAACAATCTATGTGGAATGATTTTTTTTGATACTGACGTTTGTCATTCAAGTCTAAAATCATGCCTTATTCTAATGAAGAATATCTTGATATGGTTCTACTATACGGTGAGTGTAATCAGAATGCTACAGCTGCAGCTGAAGAATACGCTGCTAGATTTCCACATCGGCGTCGTCCCAATCCTCACGTCATTTTAAGATTGATAAGTAGAGCAAGACATACGGGTTCCTTGAATCTTACATTAAAAGGGGTTGTTGGGGCACCACGTACAGCAAGAGTCCATGCGGTGGAAGAAGCAGTACTGGAGGCTGTCAAACAAGACCCTAGAAGGAATGTGCAAGTCATATCACAAATGTGTGGTTCTTCAAAATCCACAACCCATCGAATTATCAAAGGCGATCGTCTACATCCATACCATTATATCCGAGTTCAACATCTGCGAGAGGAAGACTATCCTTGAAGAGTACGCTTTTGTCGATGGTTATTGAATCAAAACATTTTCAACAACAATTTTTCTACACAAATTTTGTTTACCGATGAATGCTTTTCTTCCCGTGAAGGAGTGAAGTAACTAGCATTTTTGGGCACACGAAAATCTAAATCTTCTCAGGGAACGTGCAAATCAGGAAACATTTTGTATTAATTTATGAGCTGGAATCGTTGGAAATACTTTGGTAAAATCAAATATACTCAATAAAAATTATAAATTCTGGAATGACAAACATTTTTATTCAAGTGGGCCCGTTTAAATTTCCTGCTCGGTTAAATGGTGATGAATATTCGTTTTTTTTAATGAAGAACTTTCCGGTTTATGGAATCAATTCAAAGATTATATTTACCAGAAGTCCATAGACACTCTGGAAGAGTTAGACGATAAATTTCATGAAGCCATTGTCACTATCACACCAGAGATGTTAGAAAATGTCCAACAAAATTTAATTCGGCGAGCCACCACTTGCATTGAATCAAATGGGGGGCATTTCGACCATCGCATTTAAAAAATAATACATAAATAATTGTGAAAAATAAATCTATTTATCTATCTCCTCTTAACTTTGAATGTTTCATTGAGAAGTCTATTAATTTACAAAATTCTTCTGTTAATGATTTTAATTAGGTAATTTCCTGCAATTATTGAAGTTAATGACGTAAAGCTGACAATACTTATTCAAAATGTCACGCTGACATTTGTCAAAAAAAATTCATTCCGCCTTTCCTTGTAACAGTACAATTTTATCAAAGCTCACTCTGGACATATGTACTATCGCGGCCATCCAAAAGTGAACGATTTTTTTTAATAGTTTGATTTTTACTTTAAATCATAGGCGTCCTAAAATGTCAAAGTTTGACACTAGCGTTAAAAAAATTATTGAAACTATTTTTTTAAAATGCCACATCTCACTCCGATTCAGATAGCTAGGGCTATTGCAAAGCTAGAAGAAAATTGGTCGTTGGCGGCTGTGGCGAGAGAATTACATTGCAGTAAGACTTGCATCTTCAATATAAAGAGGCGTTGGCAAGAAAACAGGCTTGAGAGGCCAATACGAATAGGTGGTGGAAAGGTTTCTTTACTAACGTTTACTTTCATTTTAATAATGTATTAATTACTTCTCAGCCTCATTTTTATTAAAAACTTTTTATTATTAAAAGAGTAACGCCTGCTGCACGAACGCCAATGAATACAGCCTGATTTAATCTAACGAAAAATACGGAAATTTTCGCAAGCTATCGTTCACTTTTGGATGGCCGCGGTTGTACAGTGGCGAGCACGGAATTTCGCACACATTGGACATTTCACTGACTTAATTTTATTAAAATGAGATACCTACTGGCGGCAGTTTCGTGACAGTTTAGGTGAAACATCAGTCATGATCACATATATCATGCGTATCCCACCTCATTATTGATTATAATGACAATAAAGCTTAGACTAGATAGTTTTTTTTTAATGACGTACAAATTGGCGTGCGAAATTCCGTGCTCCCCACTGTACATGTACATATGTACAAATGAACCTTTTGCGAAAGTGGCTCTTTATTGGTCAATTCTATTACTCTGTAGTTTGTAAACTATGATAGCCTGGAAAATTGTCTGAAGATTCTGATTTGACCTTCAACAGGCTACACACCCTTCACGGGAAGGGCGTTAATTCTGGGACACCCGGTATAATGATGTCATATTGGAACAGGATTATCTTATCAAAATAATTTTGAATTCGTTTATCACAGAAATATGAGCTGGGACATATTAGTCCCAACCGTACTAGAACATGGGACATATGTGTCCCGGTAGGGATAAGAAATACGTTTTTCAAAAACGATCTGTGAATATTTATTGAAGAAATATAAAACTAAAATAAAAATCGCACGACACTTCAAAATAGCCAATAGAAAAACGGAATTCGGTGTCGTTTCTACACTGTCCCAAAAAAGTTAACGATATTCTGGATATGTGAAGGATAACGCTCGTCTGCACAGGATACGATTGGTTTTGGAAACCTTAGATTTGCTGGAAATTCAACATTTTCAGTTACCTGCACGATCTCCGGACTTCACCCCATTGAACCCGCCTGAGACCTTGGAAATACTCTCGCAGACTATTTGCCTTATCCAGAGAATATTCGGGAATTGAGTGACTTGTTCCTATTTTGTGGCAACAGATCCCCCAGGAAGATATTGACAACTTAAATTCGTCGTATTAGAGAAGTTATACGGGTACGAGGACGAAATGCCGATTATTTGAAATTAAAACAAAAATTATTTGATTTAATTTATTTTTAATATGTCCTCGTGCATTGATTAATATCCGGAAATTTTATTCTCATGCATTTCCCGAAATAATCAATGCACTTGGGATATTATAAGTGAAAATTATTATAATTATATTCATTTCATGTATGGTATGAGGTAAAACACTCGTTGCACAACGGAACATCGCAAGCAGAGCATACAATTTTGGTTCTGTTTTGTACCTTTCTTTGCGGGAAAAGACGACATCGTTTTCTAGTTTGCGTAACAATTGGTAGGTGGTCTTCAACGTTTATTAGGTTCTTTGAAGCAACTGAGCATTTTCACGGCCTGTTGCTATGAAACCTTCGGCGAGGTTTACTAGCAAAGACAGGAAGGGCATTTTAGGTTTGTTTCGCAATTCCTTACAGATTATCCATGCATTTACAACAGCAGTCAATAGGAGTTTCTACAGGGTCATTATAAATGATTGTCCCATCGTAGGTGGCTGTGCGCTATGCTTTAGGTGCGCCGCTACGCCCACTAGTTGTGACAAACATTTATAATGATCCCGTAGAATACCTTCTTTCACCAATCACCGATTTTCTGTCAATATCGTACTGTCCGGAAATCTGATTGGAAAGATCCACACCTCCCATAAAACTGTATGGCTTCTGGACATTTTATCTGCATCTTCGCGCCATCTTTTCCTTTTCTGCTTATTTCGACTCTGTTATTCTCATGACAGTTACTCAGTAACATAACTTCTTTTGAGAGTTTCAATATCTCCCCTCTTTCTTTTTTTCGTTTGAAATTTGGGAATATTCTTTCTGGTGAAGATACATGTTCCAACTGCTGGATGTGGTAACGTATGCAGCAAGTTGACGGAAGTAAAGAAAAGATCGAAACAAAATCTGGTGTACGACTGCCTTAGTGTTTCAGTTCATTTTCTGCCGATTCTCTCACCCATCAGACGATTTCTCCTCTTTCCCAGAGTATATGTTGAAATCATAAACGTAGCCAGTTCGAGAGTCACAACGCTCCCGTATTTTCACACCTCTTTTGATTGGCTTTAAAGGTATTGCTTCAGACTATACCTGCCTTTGAATTTGACCATAGACTCGTTTATTGATTGGCGGTTCCTTTCAGATCTGGCTTTGGCAAAGGTCTTTTTGAAGTAGGCTACAACGTCTTCAATGTAATAGAACTTACCACAATCTTTTGGCTTTTGTGGATTATTGAAGTAAAGCTTGTTTGATAAGAGCTGAAACCGATCTCTAGATATGACTGACATTATGCCTTCATTTGATAATGTTTTATTAGATGACCAATAATGCTGTACTGCAGGAACCTTATTATGTGTCATAGTAAGGTAAGAACCAACTGCGATCATTATTTCATGGGCATTTGTAGGTGCTACTTTTCTGCCGGTGGCTCTTGAAAGAATTTGTAGTCGTTGGTTGGTACACTGAGCAATACAGTGAGCGGCAAAAGTATGGAATAAATTCATTAAAAATTAAACAAAATTTTTTTCAAAAAAATATTTGGACAGGTCGATTTTAGTTTATAAAGATACATATTTTAATATAAAATAAAATTCCAAGCAGTCATTTGTTTTCGAGTTATGACGTCATCGATAGTTTTTTTAAATGGAAACCCCCTATTGTTTTTCTTGCTTCTGATAGCCCTTTTGATTGTGTAAATGACAGTATAAAAATTTTGTTACCTTACATAAGGAAATTTTTGAGAAAAAAAAATAAAGTTGGAAAAAATAAATTTTATAACGAACAAAAACAAGTCAAAAAATCAAGTAGGTAAACCAAACAGTCAAATGTTACTGTCAATTTCATTCGTATGTGTTATTTGTTTTACAAAACTTTTTCGAAAATGACTCATTTAACAGAAAAACACAACGTATAAAAATTTTAATTTTGATTGGATGCGATAGATAAAACTGAAACAGGGGGAATTTGTTCATAAACTTGTTTATTGTCAACAAGCTGGGGGATGGCAATTCGAACATTTAATTCCATAATTTTAAGTACTTAGTAATACAGTTTTTGACTTGATTTTGTCAGTTATAAAATTTATTTTTTCCAACTTTTTTTTTTTTTCTTAAAAATTTCCTTATGTAAGATAACAAAATTTTTATACTGGTGTTTAGACAATTAAAAGGGCTATCAGAATCAAGAAAAAAATAGGGGGTTTCCATTTAAAAAAACTATCGATGACGTCATAACTCGAAAACAAATGACTGCTTGGAATTTTATTTAATATTAAAATGTGTATTTTTATAAACTAAAATTGACCTGTCCAAAGATTTTTTAAGAAAAAATTTTGTTTAATTTTTAATGAATTTATTCCATACTTTTGCCGCTCACTGTATATTGAAACAAACTTTTTGGAAAGAGTCTTCCTTGTTTGTTAGATGTCGACGGGGTCTCCCGAAAACAATATAAATAATAATTGCTCAGTACTGGCGAGATATACAGGTGTACCAAAAAAAAGACGAGTCCATAGCTCCCTTATTTATCGGAGGATTTTAATTATCTATACACCAAAAAGAAATGGTTGTTAATAGGCTACAAAACGGCTTAATAAATTCACGTATAGCTCCAAGGGCTTCAAGACTAAACTGTCAAATTTTTTTTTTTCAAATGGGATTACATACTTTTTTTTAGTAATTCTGATAGAGATTTTAATTCTGAAAACAACAATGTACCACAAGTATAACTTCACATAAAAAAAAATTATACTAACTTTTGAAACAAATGACGAGCACCAAGCGAAAAGCTATCAAAATGCATTGCGTTACAATGTAATAACCAAATTAAGGTAGCTGGAAAAACAAATGACAAATAATAATATGTGGGATTGCGCAGATATGCCGCCAATGTTTAGCGCAAAATGGAACATAGACGATAGTAGCGTTTTTTACATTTTTTTGGTGAAATTTTTGGTATTTAAGTGTATACTTGTGATACATTGTTGTTTTCAGTATAAAAATCTCTATCAGAATTACTAAAAAAAAATATGTAATCCCATTTGAAAAAAAATATTTTGACAGTTTACCCTTGAAGCCCACTTGAATTCATTAGGCCATTTTGTAGTCTTATTAACAACTATTTAATTTGGTGTACAGATAATTAAAATCTTCCGATAAACAACGGAGTCATGAACTCGTCTTCTTTTTTGGGGACCCACTGTATATGACCCGTCAACAACAGCTAGTGCGACATATACGTCCCACAAAAACACATAATTGATTTATGTTTTAAGCAAATTCACTAATTTGTCGCAACTGATGTTCAAATTAATAGCGAAACTCACGATGAAAACAGAGCACATGGGTACACAACTAACATGAAAAATTTGTGTTGTGTCCACATGCAAAGCAACGAAATTTCGACCTTACGTACATGCAGCTAAGATCCCACAGTCCGGCTGGGACAAATATGTCACAATAGTAATTTTTGATCAAAATTTACTAAAATAAAGTCGGAGCGAAAGGGTTAGAGCAATAAATGGGACGCATTAGTGATAATAAGACCAATTTTTTTGTATTTAATTTTTTATTTAAATTTCAAGGCTTCTGATAGGTGCAAACTAACATATTTAGCAAAGCCAGATTATGAATTCCTGTTAATATTTGAAGTTTAAAATCAGTATTTATAATGTCAGAGACATCAAAACTATTGAATTCTTCAAAATTGTTCACTTGAACTGCTTTATCTACAAATAGTTTAGTTTCAGTTTCTTTATTCAAGTTTGATTTTATTAAATCATTATCAGCCAAAGATATTAACATTTCATAATCTTTAACGCATGAATTCATTTTGACCGTAAAATTTTCTCGGACTTTGGGTAAAGTGACCAATAATACTTTTTTATAATAATAACAAAAACTTAAAAAAAAAATAATTGCAAAAAAAATAGTATATTTTGTAACGAGGGTAGAATGAAAATTCGATCTACGAGTGGAACCACCAGTAGATCTAATTTTCATGCTAACCGAGTAACAAACTTTATTTTCTCCACGACCACGTAATAATTCTCCACGATCAGAAAGTATGAATCAAAAACAATGAAATCTGAACGATTTTTGTTTATTTCAATTAAAACTTGTCACAAAACAATTAGGACGTCGCATTGATATCTGACACTGACAGTTTTGAAATCCATGGCAATCTATGTAGGTATTTTGTTGAACATAATTATGGAATATTCATTCGGTTACTTGTTATGGAATGAAAATACATGCAAAACACATAAGAAGCAAGTGTTTCAGAATAAATATTCCAATTACAAAATAAATCCAAGTACTCAAATACTTACTTTCCACAATTATTATTGCTCTCTTCTCAACATTCATTCTTGTTTACATTAACCTCATTTATATTCAATCCTAAACTGTCAATTTCGAATTTACAATTTAATGCTCAGTGCGCAAGCGCTAAGGCTCGTTCACAATCAACATAACGTACCTACAGTTGTGTTCATTAAAGTGTTGTACAGCTACTTTTAGGTTGCGTGTATCGGATTTAAAAAATATCAGAAAATCACCATGGATGTGTCTTTGTCTTTATGTGGAACTTGTTTTTTCTATTTTTGTGTTCAATAAGCAGTATTAGGTGTTACTAGGAAGCGTACACGCAACAAAGTTTGTACAGCTATATACCATTCACGATGTTTTGGCATAAGGGGAGGCTATGATTTCATTTTTTAACGTTGGATACCTGTTTGATTTCTGTCATCTCTGCTGTCACTAAAGTGACAACAAACAACCTCGGCACATTTTAAAAATACACCTGTATATCATATTTTATAAGACGTACATCAATGCGGTTTCCTTGTTTTAAAGCATATTTCCTATTGATTACTTCGTATTGGTGTACGTTTTATAAAATACAGGTGTCCCAGAACTCGCGGATCAAATTGAAACTGTATATTCCTTGATGGTAATGAAGGTAAAAAACGTTTAGAAAAATATTCAGGGTGCAACAGCTTTTTAGTTATGAATTAATCAAATTGACCAATAGAGCTCGATCTAATTTTCCCTTTATGAGAAAATTGAGTACCTTCCCTCAACTGCCAAGCAACGTATAATTCGATGAATAATAAAATTATTTTCAATATTTAATATTGTAATTTTATATTCAATATACAACCACATTACATTTATAAACCAGAAAGTTGTTTAGAAAATGACAATTACAAATTATATTTTGATCGGACAGTTTTAACTGACATTCACATTCAGCATAACAGACCAGATATTATTATTTTAAATAAACAACAAAAGCAAGCATATCTTTTAGATATAGCTGTTCCAAATTCACACAATATAACACAGACATATAATACAAAAATTAATAAATATTTAGAACTCTCCGTTGCTATGAGAAATCTTTGGTGTTTAGAAAAAATTTCGATTTTACCATTTATAATTTCAGCAACAGGAATAGTACCCCAATCTCTTTTTAAAAATTTAAAAATTTTGGACTTAGAGAACACATTGGTGGTTGAAATTCAAAAAGGTATATTATTATACTCATGTCACATCGTGAGGAAATTCCTTAACATTGACACAGAACATAAAACACAAAAAAGTCAAAATGCGGAGGCGAGACGCCGGTAATTATGTTGATAAGCACTGCACTATTACTTGATAGTATTATCCGTAATAGTGTATGTACTCCGGCAAAATTGCCGTGCCGCCGGGTGGATGTGGGATAGGAGTGGTTTGTTATGAGTGAAAATTTCCAGGGCAATTGTAACCTTGTATGGCAAATTGACGATGTAGAATGCAACAAATGAAATAAGAAACATGCAAAATAAAAAGAATAATTTATAACAAGTGTTCAAAATGACCACCTTTCATCTGAAGGAATAGGCGAGCTCGTTTTATTCAATTTTCCCTTGTCAGTCTAAGCATATTAGGAATAACAGTAGCCAGTCTTTCGTGAATTTGGTCATTTAGTTCTTCTAAAATATTGATAGGTTCGCGGTAAATATTGTTCTTCAAATATACTTCTTCTACCGTCGTCATCAAAGTACTGAAGAACAGCATCTTCAGTCTCTGGCGTTCTAACTTCTCGCGGGGGACCACCAATTTCTTGTCAGCTAGGCACCAAGGACCCAGTGTTTCGAGCACGGTACACCAACCGTAGAAATACGTTATAATTTGGATGTGGCAAACGTCGTGGAAAACGTATTGCATATTCCCTTGCATCCTCACGTGCATTGCGCCGGCACTCTCCATAAATTATGACCATTTCGGCATTCTCTGCAGCTGTATACATGATTTCAATACGAAGTTTGACAATTTCGAATCAAATTATAACTTGACGTTGTCAAAATCTTCACAGTTGCCCAAACATTTACTTGAAATTCCCTACCATTCGTACTAGAATTATGTTGCTACGCAATTCAAACCTTTGGTTAAATTTACCTGAAATTCAAATTAACAGCGTCCTTCTGATTGGTTAACTTTAATTATTCATTACAAAAAATCGATTATACCCTGTCCTTTTTTTTTAAACGGTATTGCTTTCAGTTATCACCAAGGAAAACGCACTGTAAGTTTGATCCGCGAGTTCTGGGACACCCTGTATATTATACACGGGTGTATTTTAAAAATGTGCTGAAATTTTACCTACGAGGTTGGAGGACAACGTAGAAGACTAAAAGCAATTTAAAAAAATTGTAGCTCAAAAAATAAATGTCATTTTATTTTTTGACATAGAATTTTTTAGATATTTTTTCCGAGTTCTACATGAAGCCAGTGGCTCGTGGTTAAAATATCTGTACAACTTTCAATAACACCCTGTATATTACGTAAAATGAAACGAACGTCATTGAAGTTTTCACTTCTATCGTGCGGTCTTAAGCACACACTCTTTTTTTTATTATTATTAGAAGAAGAAGCCATATTTAAAAACTGTCAAACAACTCACACAATTCGAAACGCGTTGGTAGTTGGAGAGTAACTATCAAGACGAATGAATTAAGTGTGTCCACATGACAGCACGTCTCGGCATGTTCACTGTCCGAGAGTTGGCAGGCAATCTCCAATAGTTAGGTACTCTTAGAAGTGTATCCACCAGAGATAAATGCTCTCGATAGTTACTCTCGAGAGCATTTCTCTCAAGTGGACACTTAGCTTAAAAGTTAAAATTCGCCTTTTTGCTCAGTTTTTCTATTGGGCCACTTGAGCACACATATGAATACGATTTCGGCCAAACAAATTCGGACAAGTCCTCATGAGCGAAGCAAATTCACTTTTGAAAACGCTTAAAATTCGCCTTTTTGCCTTGTTTTTTGTTGGGTAACTTCAGCGAAACGTTTGTTATTGTGATTCCTCTATAATAATAATAAAATTCCAACAAACTTTTTTTAAATATTTATGTTACATTAACAATATAAATATTTATCTATTATTTTGCTTATGGTGAGCTTGATGGTGGAGATGAGCTAGTCGATGGTAGAGAGGGCGTGCTTTTTGGAGGAGATGGTGAGACTGACGATACTGGTGAAGGACACGGGGCCTCAATACCTACTGTGTAGCTGCAAAAAAAAAACAGTTTGGATTGTATTGTGTGGGTTATAACAAACGCAAGATCTTATTTTTAATACTATAATGCTACTCGTACTTTAAATTCACATCTATTTTATTTAATAAATATTTTTTTCCTTGTGGTTTGTTAATCAGCTTACGTATAACTGTTATAAATTAAATAGTAGAGAAATTTTTCTTACTTAGCAATTTTTCAAAATTCCTCCATTGTCTCTTGAGAATTCAAACTTTAAGATCACATGTTTGCCTACACGTAGTTGAAGACGTAACTGGTTTCTGTCCATGTTATTGATTACAATTTCATTTTTGTAGTAGAAACCGTCGTAAAAAGGATTTAATGAATTAAACGAAACGGCCGTCTTCAGTATTGCGACCCACACTTCTGTCTCTGGTGAGCCTTCGACTCTGATAGTGACATTTTTCAGCACACTCATCTCGGGTAACCGTTTTAATCTGACCATCTATTCGATAGACAAAACACATTTACCTAAAAACATGAACAAAAAAGGAACATATTTTGCTTTTTTGTTTTATTCGAAAAACTTGTGATAAAAACGTGAACAACAGCCTCTGACAGCGTTATCAAGTTGACAGACAGCATAGATTGACAGCACAATTGACAGTCGGTTTGGTTAGTGTTGCCAAGTAAAAATCTAAAAGACTTGTTGTGAGATCTGTATACTGTGTTGCAAATGATATTAATTTCACAAACTTCTTTGTTCGATAAATAAACAAAGTTAATATGTATAAGGAGGTACATTCTTACTATTATTAGTGCGACACTTGATTTAATTTCTTCTAATATTCCTTTAACAGGAGAATGAATATCAAACATGTTCAACTGAAATTTACTAGACCTAACAATTCTTTTAGAACGCAACAATCACAGACAAAACAAACAAATGTCAATGTAAAAAAATAAAAAATTCCTGGCCTCATGAAGCTTGGCTGATTCATTCAACTCTTTCAATTTATCAACAGGGGTATCATCACCAGTTGGGTTTGTACAAATCACTTCTGCCAGCACCGGTTCTTCCGCTTGCCTTTATTTTGCTCTTGCAATTACGAAATGTGGCCATAAGATAATATTTTTTCTTTTTCAACTCCTCTATGCTCACATCTGATGAAAACTCATTTTGTATGCGTTTCCAAGCATTAAACACTTCGTTTCGATTTTTACGCAGCTTGTGTGATGGATCCCAAATGACAGGCTCCTTCTGATAAAAGTCCAAAAAATTTAACGTCATTGTATTGCTCCACTCCATTATTTACTTTATTAGATTTAATTAGATACACTGCACAGTTGATACAATTTTTAATCACAAACACGATGTCTGTGACCACTCCCAGTTTTAATAACCTCATCGAAACTGGATTTTTTCGCTGACGTGCTACATCGCAAAGGCCGCGTAATGTGGAGCGCATATGCAAGTATCGAAATACTTAACTGGTGCTCCTTTGACTCGGGACCATTTTCCGACACAGCTCGGGAAGTGCAAGTACTTGACCGAGTCCATGCCAAGTTGCATACACATTACTTGCTACTTGCCAAGTACCGCGTAGTGAGTAGACGGCTTAACACCGTAACATCACAGCGTCCCATCAGTTGTCGGTCTTTCAGCGTCGCATCAAAGAAATGTTGCGCACTCACGTTGCACCACATGTGTGCAAGTCTGAACCGGAGGGCATAACAAAGTAGCGTTTAGTCTAGGGTCAGTCAGTTTTAAATAACGTCATGGAGTGGACTGAAGAAATAACTCTATATTTAATAGAAATTTATCGAGGCAAAGAAATTTTATGGAATACTAAAAATCCCTGGTATTATAGTGGGATTAAAAAAATGATTTTTGCCCAATTAAATCTTGCCGCTAATTTCATGAAATTTTAAATCCAGCAGTAACTCACGACCACTATACACACTTCTACCAGTATACAACTGTGTCTGCCACCAGTACCTTTGTTTACGTTTTTTATTCTTTACTAAATACTGCATAACTATATAAGATGCTGCGGCAATGTCCATCTTTGCGTCGAACGACTACAAGACTGATGGAACGGCATTATGTTACGCGGCGATGTTATGTTGCGTTTCAACCCCGAGAACACAGTATCTTCGACGCGCAACAAAAAATTGTTACGCGACGATGTTGGGCTACGATGTTCTGTTGCATTTCTGTACGCACCTTAAGGTGAAACCAACTTTCGTCACCTAAAAAGGTTTTATCAAGGATATCGTTATAATTAAGGTGCTTTAAAAACCACTGGCAATAATCAACCCGTTTGGGAAAATCAAGGGGTTTAATTTCATGCTCAACAGACACACGATAGGGAAAAAACTGCAAATCTTTTTTAAGGATAAGCTGAACTGTACCAAATGATAAGTTAGTTTCTTAGGCTAATCTCCGGATGGATTTATTTGGGCTTTCTGCAATTTTTTGTTTAACCTCCTCAATATTTTGAGCTGTTCTTTTGGTCGGTTGTCCACTGCCTTTTTTGCGCAAAACACTACCTGTTTCCAAAAACATGTTTACGCATTTGTAGACTTTCTGGGCAAGTTGGTTGGTGCCTTGAAAGTCCGGAAACTTTTGTTGAAATTCCTCAAAAACTCGAGGTGTCGAATAGGACCATTCGCCGTTCTCAAGTCCTTTTCCATTTCTGAAATAACACTGCATAATGGGAAATTTTTGCTATATTGTGATAGCAAATTTTAATACCCAAATCTAAAAAACGTAATTTTCGTGTTCGTTTCCTGAGATACATAACGTGAAAAGTGTATATAACTAAATATATACATTTTTCAGTTTATATACCTAACTTGACATCTGTCAAAGATAACCCCAAAATTTACAATTAATTCATGTTTTTCAAAATTTTTGCCTAAACGAAAAACGGTGTGTGCACGTCGGTCAAAAAGTGCCTTTCGTCCTCACCTGTTTCAAGTCTCGGCTCCGCCTTGACTAGAAGACTCAGACGAAAAAGATGCACTTTTTAGGCCTTGATACACAAATAATTATTTTTTCAAACGATCTACTTTTAGCCGATTTGAGTTTTAAGAGACAATATTATTAATTTTTTTCTTGCTCAAGAATCTGCTGCAAAGCTGACATGTAGGGATATTGATCAAAACGCCCTTCTAATAGATCTGTTTGGAATTTACCGAATACTCAAAATTTAATTTGTTTAACAAATGATTGGCTAATATAATTAAAGTTAAGGTAGTGTAATGCACGGCACTTTCTAGTTAATTTAGCACACCGACTGTCTTTCTTTTGGTCTTGAATTTCAATTTGATTCCAATTATCTAACCATACCAAAAGATTCTTTAGAAATACAATATTCGGAGAATCCATACTTTTAATCGAATTTCGAAACAAATCTCGCTTGTGTTGTCCATCAAATGTGATTTGCAGTTTACTTTTTTCCACCAGGATAAAATTATATTTAAAAATTTACTGTCTCCTTACTTATTTCTGGATATTTTAGTTGCAAGGCAGTTATATGTATTTTTCTCGTCAAAGAAACGGACACAAAATTTAACGTTCTGTCGCTCAATATTTGTCGGATTCAAGACTTTTTAGAAAGAGCAGGTCCTAATTCGACTTATGTTCCCCATCTTAATGTAAGATTTTAATACCCGTACTAGTAGTACTAAGCAATGCTTAAGTATTGGATAACAATGTGATTTCAATACTTAAGCATTGCTTAGTACGACTGTGCAAACGGGCATTAAATGTTTAATGCAAGCTCTATTTAGATTAATATTTGGCGAATCCTTACTATTGTCATCGGGAAAATCTGGAAAGATAAATGTTTGTTCTGAATCTTTTTGGTTCAGTCAGTTATTCCTAATGTTTTTAAAACAGCGGGAGAACCGGTTTGAACGGGCCGGAGTCGGGGAACAGAAGGCTGGTTTAGGATGTCGGGAGAGAAGAGAAGCGGGTTCCGGAAGCGGTACCGTCGAGAAGGTCTACACCGCCCATAAATTTATTGTATAAATCAATAGCGTGGGGTTTTTCAATGGTCAATTTTTGTTTCTGTTTTCGATCCCATCGTTTGGCCGTACTATTCCGAACATGGAATCTTGCCCACAACTGACAAATATGTGTGAACTGGCCTTTATTGAATGTAACCCAACTTTTGACTCGATAATGCCATTTCCCTGCTTTTTTGATGTCATAAGAAAAACTTCAAAGTGATTTTTAATAGTTGTCATTTATTAATGACACTAATGATTGGTTTACATAATTTTTTTAGAAATGTCAAAGAAATGTTGGCCAAAATTCCGTGTCCGGACTACTGACTCAGCGCTGGAAAATGTAGTTGCTATTGTGACTGCTTTATTGTCATGCCATTTTATTGCACGAATAATTACATTTTCTATTGTAGTCTCCTTTTCTTCATAAGATCCTCTTCCTTTTTTTTTTCATGTCTTTATCGGCAGTGAGTGTACATCTTGAAAATCTATTGAGTCGTATCGTACCGATAGCACCAAGTCCTCTTTTTTGGAACTCTACAAATAATATTGGGGAAGAAAACCAATTATCAAAATATAATAAATAGTTTTCATTGTCTGGAAATAACACTAGATAATTGGAGGACAATATTGGAACTTGGCCCAATATCTCTATGTTCGGGTTTAGGTGTTATCTTTTCCACATATATTTCAAAATTGTACACTGTTCCAGCAACATCACATAACGCGAAAATTGTATAACCCCATTTGTGAGCCTTTTCTGGATTATAACTTTTCAGGGAAGATTTTCCCTTGGAGGGAACGATCTGTTCATCCACACTAAATATTTGCCCATGTAGTGGTATATTACGGCATTTTGAGACAAGTTTATCAACAAGTGGTTTAATTTTGAACAATCGATCGTAGTTTCCATCATTTCTAGCAGACAAATTGCCATTGTCATTGAAGTGAATAAATCGTCTTATTTGTTCGGACCTGTCACGACTCATAATGTCTGCAACTTAAGTTTTGGTTCCAGTTTTTTCGGGTACGATGCAAGTTAAAAATTGACATTTACACTTCTGTTCACTGAAAAAGCATACACTTACCTGATGCAACCAGGCGTTTGTATGTAGGTACATGAAGAGATTTCCCGGTCGCCAAGTTCCCTGTCCTGTTGACGAAGAACCGAATGTTAGTTGCCGACGACTTGCATTACGAATTGACGTTTCCAGTTTTACAATTTGGAGGACGCTGCACGAACAGGGATTACATCCGTATAATCTTCAACGCCTCCAACACTTAAAATCAGAAGATCCACCACGTCGAATTGCATTTTGTCAATGGCTTCTTCAATAGGTCGTAATTGACCAGTTTCATCGCCAACTCGTTCACCGGACTTAAACCCTTGTGACTTTTTTTATGGGGCCATTTAAAACAGATTGTGTATGAGACTCCAGTTGATACCGAGGCAATTCGATAACATTCTTCTAAAATGTTGATGAGAACTCAAGCTTCTGTGGTTCGAAGGGCACACAAGAGCGTGCATCGATTACGCAGGGCGTCATTTCGAACATTTAATTTATAGGTTAGTGCCCTTGATCAAGTGTGGTGCGTAACTTCAATGTCACCCTCACTTACTACGAATAAAGAATTGGTTTTTGCATGACTATCTAAGTTTTTATCTTCTTTCGCTTTTAATGTACGCACGGAGACATTGGCGGGTACTAGAATTTACGATCAAACTAATTAAAATTTTATCTGGGTTTAGAAAGATTTTTCGAAAAAATGGTAAATAGAAAAGTAATTTGTTTTGATGGGTTCATCACCGTTTAAATTTTCTTAACGCATTTCAATAACATAGTGTATATTTTTCATATGGAATTGTTCTTTTTGTTCAGAATATTTTATGTTAAGCAGTTTCTGTGTTAACCTCGTATGAGGACGGTGTAGTGATATTAGCACTGTTCTAAGAAACTGATGAATTAGCATCTTTGACATAGTGGTGCCAGAGCTGCATCGATTTTATGGCACGGCAATATCACTCTATTGAGTTGCTGATAAGCGGCTTAAGCAGACCCTTGCCAATCATCACTTTCGCTCTGTACCTGTCAGTTTACAGGGTTGTATAGTCCGTCTATCGATATTTTAAAATGACTTCCTCAAGTACAATCGGTTATTGATTGTATCTACGGATTATTGAGGATCGGTACTCACCACTTTTACAACAACCCTCGTTAAGCCGACAATAAACCTATAAAGGAATCCGAAGGTCGTTTTAAAATATCGTTAGACGCACTATACTTGAGCGAAGATGTTATTTTACCTTCAACTGCTACTTAGAAATAAAAATAATATAACTGCTACTGATGGGTCATCATGACCCAATTTTCATTTGTTTATAATGTGTGACCAAAAGTTGGCCAGTGACAGCTCCGGGCTCTCAGGGGGTTTTTCGGGGCAGAGGGCGTGGGTTCGGAAAATGGAAAATGGGCGCCAGGCAGCTATTTTTTTGAGCTGGTTGTTAAGCTTGTCCAGCTGCCGGGACAAGTGCTCTGTATTCTCTGATACTTCGGAGACAAGACAAATAAAAAAACCTAATTCCTTGGGAATTAAATAATTGGTTTATTCAGCTTTTGGGCCACAGTCCAAGAAATAAGAAGTGCTTTCTTAAGTGTGCACTGGTCCGTGGAATTGGCAAACGTTTTTCTACGTAATTCTGTTCAAATGGAAATTTCGAACCAGTTCACATTAACGATCTTATTAAATACACTTATTCGGGTCTTATTAAGAAAGCTTTCCCTTACAGGTGACCTTGTAACTTATCTGATTATTCTGTTGTGAATAAACTTAAAACTAATATGACAACTCCGATGTAAAGAAGAAACAACTTGTTACATGTGTGAAATGAAAAAGAAGCGCAGTCTTCTGCTTTATAAATTTACAGCGTTAAACTAACCTTGATTCTATGATTGAAAAATGTCTGGCCGTGGCCTTGACATTAAAGTTATAAAAAAAGTCATAAAAAAGCGGTCGGAAGAGTTCCGAAAATTTAGCTTGACTATGTGAAATCTGCAAACTTTCTGAAAGTAGAAGAACTGCTGGAAGTGAATGAAATGCGAAATTGAAAACTTGAAATTCGTGAAATCTTTTGAAAAATCTGAAATATTTGAATTACAAAATTTTGCAAATATGAGAAGGTTTTAAAGGATGAGAAGCGGGAAATTTGAGGCGCAAATTCTTATGATTCCGCAATAAAATTGTGCGACTTATCTTATGCCGGTAACGTGGTGTGTCCTCGATTGCGTCCTTTTGCTTGCGGTACGGTACTGTTCCTTTTTGGCGTCACGGCGTGACCTTGACGATATTCTTTGGCCCTTAACGAAACGATATCCAACGAAACGATGCGTGGTCTAACGACTCTAATGAACGATATGCGGTCTGGCGGTGACCACCCTAGAGAACGATGATTCTGGCGAAGAATCACCCTAAGGAACGATATAGCGACGAATCGCCCTGAAGAACGACCCTAACGAATTGTCGTTAGTGTTGCGAAAATCGGAAGATTCGGTAATTACCTTTCTGCGTAAAAGGGGGTTTTTGGCGATATACTGAAGTCCTTCCGGTACTCCGCTACTCGATAATTTTCGGTACTATAAAGATGCGGTACGGTAATGATGCGGTACGGTAAGGCACGGTACGGTACTGGATCAAATTATCCTAACTGGATCGAACTACCCCTAATAAATGGTATTAGTGAAATGAATCCGCAACTCAACGATAATTACCTCTATAATGCGAGGGGTCACTCGACCACGAACTCCAATTGCGCTCCGCTGGCGTCGCCTCGACGGCTCTCGACGAAGTGTCCGACTTCCGCATTTTTAATCCCGGCACCGCAGTCCCATAAATCGCGAAAATTGTCACGCGCGCGATTGTCGACCTTATTCAGTGCGCGATAAGGCGTGCTGCGCTTGCGTGGTACTGCGCAATCAAAAATGTGCATTTCCTGTGGTACTACACGTGCGCGGTGTCACGACAAGTGTACCGTCATGGCGTCGGTTTGTTTACCTCGATTTTCATCGACCGGGAAATTTCAGATTTTGGGCGGTAAAGTGTCGGTAAGTCGTGCACGTCTATTCTGATGTTAATTGCCGTAACTCGCAGGTCAAAAAAAAGGACAGGGAGAAAGATGGGGTTGAAAAGAAGGAGATGACTTTCCGGCAAGTTACTAAAGAGGAAAAGGGACTCAACATTGCCGTACGGTCACCTATCGCTGAGAAGAGAAGAAGAGAAAGTGAAGAGAAAGAGAAAGTGAAAGTGGGGTTCCGAAAGATAGGTTGCAGCTCGTCAACCTAGAGGCGTGAGGCCACCTCAGCCTGACATTTGCGGGGGTAACATGTGTTCTTCCAGCCCCCCCCGTGGTGGCTGGCACAAATGACTCTAAAAATGACACTTCCGCTTCCGGAATGAGCGACGTAAAAAGCTTAGAGGCAGGGTGGGCGCGTCGCGTTGCCAAATGCCGTGCGTTATTTGCTAGTTGCTGATTTTCGAACAGCGATCTATTAGTCCCGCGAGCATAAGTAGGACCTCGTGGCCTCCTACTCCGGCCAATCGCCATTGTGGCGTTTTGTAACGCTACACTACCCCCCCTCCTCAAAAAGAAAAAAGAAAAGGTGACGCTGTTGCCTTTTACTTTTTACAAAAAAACGAAGATGAAGTCTTCATAAAAAAAACGTCAAAATTTGCTCACTGGAAAAGTTTTGATTCCGCCACAAAATGGCTTGTTGATATCTGCGCGTATCAAACGATTGAAAACTGAATCTCAATGTCAATTAGTACTTGAGTACTGCGGTATGATGTAAGTCAAGTCCGGTTAAATGTCATAATTGGGGTTTTTAAAATAAACTTTTCCTGAACAAACTCCACGGTAAAATTTTACTGTCGTCAACGTTCCAAAAGAGGATAAAAAATCAAACGAAAATTGAACGGTACGAAAAAGTGAAATGCAAAGCTCGCTACGGTTCTTCGGCTTCTGCCAGAGATCCTCTGAATTATTTCAAATCCTTCATGTGCCAAACACCTAGACCTGCGCGGTTCTCGTCTTCGAGAGCGTACGCGAGTTTCGATAGTTTTCTCGTTATCGTGCACAGCACGTAGCGTGGCGCTAATTTTTGCGCAAAGTCTTTCGCAGCGCTGGAAAGTACTTTGTTGCGTTTCCAAACTTTGTCGCTTACAAAAAATTCAGCGTCGCGCTTCCGAAGATTGTACGAGCGTTCATTGCGTTCGTGCGCTTTGCGAAGGTGCAGGGTACTACCCTACCAAAATTGAGGAATGCTGGACTGAATCCGGTTACTTCGTTGACCGCTGTGCGAATCGCGTACCCGATCTTTGCCACCTCGGCATCCCACTTTTTGTGAGCGCCTTTGACGTAATTCCGTATGGCAGTGCCAACTGTGCGATTGTATCGCTCCACAGGATTGCTCTGAGGGTGATACTTGGCAGTGAACCAGATCTTTTGAACTTTGTAGTTCTCGCAAGTCTTTACAAATTCGTTTCCGACAAACTGCTTGCCGTTGTCGACCAAAATGAATTGCGGTACACCGTACACAAGGAAAATTCCGTTCTCGATACATTCGGTAACTTTTGAGCTCGTAGCTTTTCGTAACGGAAATAGTACAACGTACTTCGTGAACCAATCTACGATCACTAAAAGGTACGAATATCCTTTCGTGGACGTCGGTAATGGACCAATCAAATCAACGGATATCATTTGCCACGGAAACTGAACTTTTTTCTCTTTTCCCATAAGCCCTGCGTGAGCGGTGTTCGGTGCTTTTTGCTCATTGCAAACTTGGCAGTTTCGAACGTAACGAATGACTGAACGACGCATTTTCGGCCAAAAATGATTGATGGATAACCTGGAGAGTGTTTTGTAGTACCCGAAATGAGCCGATGTCGGTGCATCATGACACGATTCCTAAATTTTTGTTCTCTGACTTCGCGGTACTAAAAGTTTCCACTCCGGGACATTGCCGGGTAATACAACCTTGTTCGGTACGAACCGATACACGAAACCGTTCTCGACTTTCCATGATGGATTTCTTTGAGGATTGGCGACAATGTTGTCGCGAAGTCGCGTGTACGACTCGTCCAAATCGTTCAAGTTCACGCCGAGAAAGCTGTCAATGTCTACCGCAGCGATTTCTGCAGGTAGTCTCGATAGTGCGTCCGGTACTACATTGAGTTTGCCCTTACGATGGACCAATTCGAACGAAAACTGATTGAGCTTGACACTCCATCGCGCTAACTTGCCTGCTGGATCCTTCATTCGGTTTAACCAGAGCAATGAATAATGGTCCGTCACGATCGTGAAATGGGTGCCCTCAACGTAAGGTCTGAACTTTTCCAACGCGAACAAAACGGCTAAACATTCTCGTTCCGTAACGCTGTAATTTCGCTCGGCTTTTGTTAGCGAACGGCTAGCATAAGCGATCACTCTCTCATCTCCGTCTAAATCTTGCGTTAAAACTGCTCCTAGACCGGTGTCTGAAGCGTCAGTTTGGATCACGAAAGGTTTCGAGAAATCAGGACTTGACAACACCGGTGCGGAAACAAGTGCATCCTTGATTTTCTGAAAAGCTTCCTGAGCTTCGGGAGTCCACTCCGTTTTCTGTCGCTTTCGCTTTCCGGTAAGTAACGCGTTAATCGGCGACATGAGGGTCGAAAAATGAGGGATGAAACGCCTATACCAAGAACACATTCCTACGAAACGTTTGATTTCGGTACTAGTCTTCGAGACTGGATAGCTCACCATGGCCGCTACTTTGTCTGGATCGGTACCTAGACCATGTTCATCGACAATGAAACCCAAATATTTCAAATTTGAGCGAAAAAGTTGACATTTTTTCGCATTCACGGTGAGTTTCGCGTCTCGAAGACGTCGTATCACCTCCCTCAAAACTTGTACGTGTTTCTCAAATGTCGGAGCGATAATGATTAGATCGTCCAGGTAAACAAAGACGTGAGGTTCTAGTTCAGGTCCGAAAATTCTGTCCATGAGACACTGCTGCCTTTGGGCTGCGTTTGTCAGTCCGAACGGTAATACGTTAAAATGAAAAAGACCTCTGCCGGGAATCGCAAAAGCTGTCTTCGGTCTAGACTCTGAATCTAACGGGATTTGCCAAAAAGCGTTCTTTAGATCGATTGAGCTGATGTACTTCGCTCCTCGCAACATGCTGAGAATCCTGTCTCACGCGGTAATGGGTAACTGTCACGTTTTGTCACGGCATTGAGCCTGCGACCGTCAAAGCAAAGTCGGTATTCACCGGAAGATTTCTTTACCAACAAAATCGGAGAAGACCACGGACTGTCAGAAGGCGAGATATGACATTGTTCTCAAGCATGCGGTCAATTTCTTTGTTGACTTCCGCAAGCATGTACGGAGACCACCAATACGGACGTTGTTTGATCGGTAGTGCGTCTCCCGTGTCGATTGTGACTGTCATTTTGTGTGTTCGTCCTAACTTTCCGTTATTGCTCAATGAATCTAGATCGTTCCGGATGATTTCGGTGATTTCTTGCCGATCCGCGCCATACTCCGTCACCGCGTCACACTCTGGTACTCTTACGATATCCGACGCCACTTCAATTTTGTGACTCGCGAAATCTATCTTAAGCCCGAACAATCTACAAAAGTCGCACCCTAATATGACGCTATGCTGAAGATCTGGCACGTAATAGACACGAATTCGCCGTCTCGACGAGTCTAACACTGCTTCGAGTTCGATAGCTTTGGTTACCGGATGCTGTTTTCCGTCGGCAGTTCTGATGGTTTTTAGCCGGGATGGGAAAGTTTTTCCACCTGCACGAAAATGAATTAAATCGGCGCCTTTTCCACCAACTATAGTGCAATTCGAACCGGAATCCACGAGTCCTTCAGTTTCCCGATTGTTTAGACACAGTCTGACAAATGGCCTATTGTCATTGGTTTTGCTGACGAAAATGGAAGCGGAATTTGCCCGAGAAGGCTCGCAAAACTCTTTGACTTTGTCTAACCAAGCGTTCCACTGGGTGTCCGTACGTTTCGCGATAATCGGTGCGTTTACATCGGCCTTGGGATGTTTTAGGAACGTAGCACGGCCGCAAGTCTGCCGCGTCCCTACTGCGCGTTTCCCGACGGATTACACTTTTTGCAGGTCGCCACGGTGACGTCTGGCTCTCCGCAACGGTAGCAAAACTGCTTTCGTTTTAGTCGACAGTTCATGAACGAATGATTCGGTTGCTGACAATTCCAGCATTTAAACGATCTGGAAGACGAACTCGCGGGTTCACTCCGTCTGGCTGAATTGCCTGAAGGTTCCTTCACGATGATGGCGCGTGGACTCGCTTTCGCGGGTTCGCTCGCCCGAACATGTGCCAACTCTGGCTCCAACACGCAAGATGAGTTGGGTGCAGCGCGATGCTTCTGCCGCAAAGCCGATAACTCCTCCACTTTTTTGCACAACTTAATCAACTCCGGCACGGTGACAACTTCGGTAATGCTAAGCTGGTTGAGGTAACATGGAAGCAAATTCCTCCGAATCGTCTTTACCTTTGTTATCTCCGCGGGTGGTCGACTAAGTCTAGCAAAAAGCGTCTCCATAACCGCAACGTAAATGGTTATCGATTCGCTTTTGCCTTGAAGCCTGCCCTTGATTTCGTCCCACAACAAATCATCGAAATCCGGTGGTAGAAATTCCTGTTTCAACAACTGAACCACTTCGTCCCAATCGCTCAATCTGCTCCGAACAGAACGATACCAAATCAGCGCTTTCCCGCTAAAGAGATCAATGGCCGCGTTAAAAAGGTCCCTGTTGGTCGCGTTTCGCGCTACCGACAGTTCCTCTACCCGTTCCAAGAACTGGTTCACCGTCATTCCTTTTTCTTCCCCGTTGAAAGATACGCCCCAGGTGTGAATTGGCACTAGTTTCGGTTCCGGAGATCTCGCGTGAGGGTGCCCATAAATGGGAGTAGTCGCGACGACTGGCGGCGCTTCCACCGTAACCGGGCTCGCTTCTGCTGCCTTCTTGTGAAGATCAGCTTCGAGCAACAAACATGTCGCGTACGCCTCATTTCTATACTCCGCATCTCGCTCGAGTCTCATTCGCCGAATGCGAAACGAAAGGTGCGTTAAGCCGGCTCCACACTATGCGAGCATATATGCGCACGTTCGCGAATCTGCGGCATTTGCAAAGGTTCGCGCATAGTGTGTATGGAATCACGCATCGCGAAGCTCGCCGAGGCTTGGCATGCGTGGACGTTCGGACAAAAGTCGGTAAATAAAGCACACATCAAAGCGAATGTGGCCTTGTGCGAACACGTTCGAACATGAAAATAATTCTGCATACACACTATGCGTACTGATATTGGATATTTGAGTCCCTGATTTCATCAATGATGTCGTGGTCAAACGCTCTTATTTTGGAATTTGTGTCAATATATGAAGGGTATCCCATAATTTGGGATCCAAAACATGTGGGCCACAAAAACCGGAATGAAGTGGCCGATGCATGGGAAGAAATCCATAAAAAAATGAGCACCCCGGTGTCGGTCACCGATTTAAAAAAAAAAAGGGATGCTCTCATGGCGACGTATCGCAGCATCAAGCATAAAATTCTGGCCTCAAAAAAGTCGGGAGCAGGAGCGGATGAGGTATACAGACCTTCGTGGTTTGCTTTTGCTCAGCTGGACGGATTTCTAAGAGGGGTAGGAAAAATTAAGCCTACACTACGAACGGAAGAGGTAAGTAGTAAATTTTAATGTTACTATTTATAATGCAACTTTTACTAAACATTTAACTACTAGCGTTGCACTTCTCAGGCAACACAAGAACTATTTTTAGTAAGTAATTTTATTTTGATTCAATTTGTTAATAGGTTTGTATGTCCAAAAACTATAAATTAGATTCACAAAACCAACAACCTTTATTGAAATTTGTTTATTTGTTAATTATTATAGGTACATATATGTATAGAAGAACTAATTTAACAATATTTGTCTTGCCATTCAATTTTCCCAGATGTGTTAAAATATTCTGCAAATTTATCGCGGATTGTTTTTGCTTCCATTGAAGGTTTTCTAGCAATTCTGGTAAGTGGTAGAAAAGATGACATTTCTGTTTGGTCTTCTCGCCAGGAGCCAGGAATTGCTCGACCCTCTATTTCAACATCAAGTGTACCTTGGGGGGTGTAACGAGTTGATGACGTTTTACTTCTTCGCAAAAAGTTGTGTAAAAGAATACAGGTCATTGTAATAATAGACACTTTGTTGGGCTGTAGTAACATTGGTTTCCTAAACACGCGAAAAACTGAAGCTAGAATACCAAATGCATTTTCCACAATGCGACGAGCCTATAATTAAAAATACGTTGTGTACTTCCTTTGGAGTGAACTCCTGGATAGGGCTTCATGATATTTCGGCGAAGCGGAAAAGCGTCATCTGCAACGAATAGGAAAGGTAGAAGTGTCCGCTCGTGATCTATTATTAAAGGTGCGTCCAGTGGAATTTCGAGATGTTCTCGTTCCAGTTTGTCATACAAAACCGTGTGTTTGAACACTCCACCATCGCTAATTCTGCCTTGACATCCAACTTCGGCATATATAAAACAGTAATTACTCGTAGCATCAACAGCCGCCATGAGAACGACGCTAAACGAAGTTTTATAATTATAATATTCCGAACCACTATTGAATGGTGATTGAATTACTATATGTTTCCCATCTAGAGCACCCAGACAATGAGGAAAGTTCCACAATTCTTCGAATCCCTTTGCTATTGTCAACCATTCTTGTAAAGTTTTTGGAAGCTGGAACAATAAATAATAATAAATTGTAGTGATCACAAAAGTAACTTTGTATATTCCACACAAACATATTTACATATTAACATATTAACATATTTTTTTACTTTTTTGTACCTTCGTTGATGAATAAAAAACACAAACTCTGTTATTTATTGTAGTATTACTAATATGTTACTTATTTACCTTTATTTCGTCCTTTAACACAGAGATGAGAGCGTTGCAGACTTCCGGCACAATATTTGATATCACCTGAGGAGAGATTTTGAAAAGATATCCAAGGCTTTGAAAACTATCCCCCGTTGCTAAAAATCTCAAAGTAACGGCGAATCGTTCCTCAGCAGAAATAGCTTTTCTTAGAACAGTATCCTTTTTTGTAATCTGCAGTTTAATTTTATTTAATAAGTAATCGAAATCTTCTGTCGACATTCGGGAGAAGTTTTCAAATTTTCCCGAAGGTTCCTTACGGAGATCGCCTAAAAGATCAGAACCATTATACCTAAAAAGAAAACATATACCTTTTAAGACATGGATTAATAGCCTGGATGTAAGAAATAAATCTTAACATGCATTTTGTAATACCCACCTCAATCTACTTTTGTTAACAGAAATCATCCTCCATATCCACGTGATGATCCACCAACAAACCCCTTAATTATAGTCTGCCTAAATAATAATTATTATAAACTCAGAATGGGGCAGTATGTGCGATGCACTGAACACTTTTATCTTCTATCTCTATACTACGTAGATACATGCGGTGTTTTCCAGCACGCACGGCACACCACATGAGTGCGTTTTAATCACACATGGTGTGTATGGAGCATTCGGTGTATGTTCGCATCAAGGTCAACAATGCCAAATATCAACACATGCCGCAGATTCGCGAACATGCGCATATGTATCCGCATAGTGTGGAGCCGGCTTTAGACGAGTCCTCAACCGTTTGAAGATCATGTCTTCCGCCGTTCCTTCAAATTCTGCTAAAATTGCGCGTATGCTCTCAAGGGTGTCCTCTATGGCTTGGACCTCGGTATCGTGGTCATACTCTGCGTCATGAAGTGACAGAAAGTATTCCTCCGGCCGACCTAGTTCATACGTCAGCTCATCCGCTAGTAAATGCTTGACCTTGAAATGTTCGTCCATTTTGACGAAGACTCACCGCGATTTCACGGGTCGGTAACGCAATAAAAAAACGCCGGTCAAAACACTACAAAAACAGCACGCAACACGATAGTCGATTCCGAGAAAAGGTTTTTGTCGTCGAGGATACAAGATAAGACCGCTACTCAAACAGTAAATTCGCCGCTAAATTTCTGCTTCTCATTCACACACAATGAAAAAATGAAAACTATAAATGAACCTGTTCCAACTCCCTTTGCTCCGATTCGAAAATTGAAAAAAGTGACTGAGCCTCAATTGGTTTACAAATCTCGCGAAAATGAAAATGAGCAATAAATGAAAATTTGTGGTTGCTCAAAAAAATCGGGTACCACGTTCTGGGCGTCAAAATTTGTGTGACCAAAAGTTGGCCAGTGACAGCTCCGGGCTCTCAGGGGGTTTTTCGGGGCAGAGGGCGTGGGTTCGGAAAATGGAAAATGGGCGCCAGGCAGCTATTTTTTTGAGCTGATTGTTAAGCTTGTCCAGCTGCCGGGACAAGTGCTCTGTATTCTCTGATACTTCGGAGACAAGACAAATAAAACCTAATTCCTTGGGAATTAAATAATTGGTTTATTCAGCTTTTGGGCCACAGTCCAAGAAATAAGAAGTGCTTACTTAAGTGTGCACTGGTCCGTGGAATTGGCAAACGTTTTTCTACGTAATTCTGTTCAAATGGAAATTTCGAACCAGTTCACATTAACGATCTTATTAAATACACTTATTCGGGTCTTATTAAGAAAGCTTTCCCTTACAGGTGACCTTGTAACTTATCTGATTATTCTGTTGTGAATAAACTTAAAACTTATATGACAACTCCGATGTAAAGAAGAAACAACTTGTTACATGTGTGAAATGAAAAAGAAGCGCAGTCTTCTGCTTTATAAATTTACAGCGTTAAACTAACCTTGATTCTATGATTGAAAAATGTCTGGCCGTGGCCTTGACATTAAAGTTATAAAAAAAGTCATAAAAAAAGCGGTCGGAAGAGTTCCGAAAATTTAGCTTGACTATGTGAAATCTGCAAACTTTCTGAAAGTAGAAGAACTGCTGGAATGAAATGCGAAATTGAAAACTTGAAATTCGTGAAATCTTTTGAAAAATCTGAAATATTTGAATTACAAAATTTTGCAAATATGAGAAGGTTTTAAAGGATGAGAAGCGGGAAATTTGAGGCGCAAATTCTTATGATTCCGCAATAAAATTGTGCGACTTATCTTATGCCGGTAACGTGGTGTGTCCTCGATTGCGTCCTTTTGCTTGCGGTACGGTATTGTTCCTTTTTGGCGTCACGGCGTGACCTTGACGATATTCTTTGGCCCTTAACGAAACGATATCCAACGAAACGATGCGTGGTCTGACGACTCTAATGAACGATATGCGGTCTGGCGGTGACCACCCTAGAGAACGATGATTCTGGCGAAGAATCACCCTAAGGAACGATATAGCGACGAATCACCCTGAAGAACGACCCCTAACGAATTGTCGTTAGTGTTGCGAAAATCGGAAGATTCGGTAATTACCTTTCTGCGTAAAAGGGGGTTTTTGGCGATATACTGAAGTCCTTCCGGTACTCCGCTACTCGATAATTTTCGGTACTATAAAGATGCGGTACGGTAAGGCACGGTACGGTACTGGATCAAATTATCCAAACTGGATCGAACTACCCCTAATAAATGGTATTAGTGAAATGAATCCGCAACTGAACGATAATTACCTCTATAATGCGAGGGGTCACTCGACCACGAACTCCAATTACGCTCCGCTGGCGTCGCCTCGACGGCTCTCGACGAAGTGTCCGACTTCCGCATTTTTAATCCCGGCACCGCAGTCCCATAAATCGCGAAAATTGTCACGCGTGCGATTCTCGACCTTATTCAGTTGCGCGATAAGGCGTGCTGCGCTTGCGTGGTACTGCGCAATCAAAAATGTGCATTTCCGGTGGTACTACACGTGCGCGCTGTCACGACAAGTGTACCGTCATGGCGTCGGTTTGTTTACCTCGATTTACATCGACCGGGACATTTCAGATTTTGGGCGGTAAAGTGTCGGTAAGTCGTGCACGTCTATTCTGATGTTAATTGCCGTAACTCGCAGGTCAAAAAAAAAGGACAGGGAGAAAGATGGGGTTGAAAAGAAGGAGATGACTTTCCGGCAAGTTACTAAAGAGGAAAAGGGACTCAACATTGCCGTACGGTCACCTATCGCTGAGAAGAGAAGAAGAGAAAGTGAAGAGAAAGAGAAAGTGAAAGTGGGGTTCCGAAAGATAGGTTGCAGCTCGTCAACCTAGAGGCGTGAAGCCACCTCAGCCTGACATTTTCGGGGGTAACATGTGTTCTTCCACCCCCCCCCCCCCGTGGTGGCTGGCACAAATGACTCTAAAAATGACACTTCCGCTTCCGGAATGAGCGACGTAAAAAGCTTCACTTCCGCTTCCGGAATGAGCGACGTAAAAAGCTTAGAGGCAGGGTGGGCGCGTCGCGTTGCCAAATGCCGTGCGTTATTTGCTAGTTCCTGATTTTCGAACAGCGATCTATTAGTCCCGCGAGCATAAGTAGGACCTCGTGGCCTCCTACTCCGGCCAATCGCCATTGTGGCGTTTTGTAACGCTACAAATGATAATGCACAAATCGGGTGACAATACAATTAATTATCGTATCAATTATGTTTGTGAAAGTACTACCTGATGGAACTCCCCCTTTCTTGCGGAAGCGCTCACCAGGAGCCAAACGAATCGGAGTATTTATGAAGTACGAGACTAATTTCTTAATTCGTCTTTGTGTACGCACTTCATTTACTGGCCACACTTTACCTTCCGAATCTTCAACGTGTTTTAAGTCAAAACTATCAAACACTATCGAAAAGGCATCGCGTATTAACCAGGCTGGAGGTGTCTTGTCGAATTGTCGGTAGTCAGTCATTATGTACTTCTTTCCAATATGACTCTGACACATATCATTGATATATGCCATACCACCAGTTGCCATTTCTATGCCGTATGCAATTGGAGCGTCAGTCTTTTCAATCCAACGCATATATGGTGAGAAAAATCTCCACTCTTCGGAGATAACATCCAAAGGTATTCCCCACACTGCTCGAATCTTATTCTTATCAACAGTCGCAATTTGTGACCGGAAAAAAGCACAAGTGTCAGGTAAACCAGTATCTCTACCATTTCCAATCGAATCCCACATGCCGAATATCTTCTTTACTGCTTGTTTATCACTAATCACATCTCCTTTGGTCCTATAACCAAGTTCCTTCCATGGTAAGCCAGGCGACTTATCCTTTGGGAAATCACGGTGTGAAATTGCAGCTCCGAGAGTTAGCGGTACTAACTTATTCGGACATGTGAATTCCTCCCGCACGCTTCTAAGTACAGATTGATAAGTTGGATCTGTGCGTACGAAGCTGCTCACGTACGATCGATTATAATCTAAAAGATCTGCGCGAACATCCTCATGACTTGCACGAGACCGATGATAAAGCTCTTTAACTTTATCAACATATCTATCACCCATCCAATGGCGAGTATACTCTTCAGCGATTTCATCTAAGCCTACCTGTTGTAGGTTCATTGAAAAACCAGCTTTCTTTTCAAGCTGTTCCATGGCTCCAAGCCGATTCAACCAAATAGTAAACTAAATTGAACTTTTATTGTGGTTAACAAGTAAATAATAATAATATATTTTATTATGGTAAATTATTACAAATCACTTATGACAAATAGGACAGATTTTAATTGCTCATTTATTGCATATGGGTAAATTGCACCTTTGACAGTAGATATCTGTCTTACGGTTATTACCGCAGCGCTTTCTTTTTGACACATTTCTGCGTTGTGGAGGTTGTTGCCTTATCAGTAAATCGATTTTGAAAACTCCAGCTGCCATAAAGCGCAGTTTCCAAGGAACTTTCGTAGAGTGAATTCTTTTACAGTGAGGATTTTATTCCGCTGAACATGGGTTTCTATGTTCAGTTTTTAAATGTCCGCGTCCATGCAGTAGTTATGGTGCGGTGCGGCGCTAACATTGCCGCTAGATAGGCAACCAAACTTGCATTTTTTATTTTATTATTTTGACGCATCCTCTCAACTGAGATTTTAGGTTTAGGATTAGGTATTACATTCAAAGAAGTTTTAAACAAGATCGGTACCTGGTGGCGCCGGAACTTGGTGTTGTAAAAATGTATTATTTCAGGCTTTTTGGTTGTTGGTTGAGTAGTAACTCAATTTATGAATCTATCTAATTCTTTCTGTTTGATTTTCAGTTCCAATTCATACATTTTTATTTTAATTGTTTTCCATATTGGCTAACTGAATGCGTTTTATATAAAACGTTCTTTTTAATTGACTTGTTGTCTTTATAATTTTTTTGTTTTTTTTTTTCTAATAATTTGGGGGGGGGTATATTTCACTTGCTCTTGGATCAAAAATGACTGCTGCCGGGTTTTCTGGGGTTTCGAAGTCTTCAATAAGGACAGGAACACGAGTGATGCAAATATGAGAAGGTCCAGCAATTGGTTCAGGGCTTTCTGGGCTCAACAAATAAGTGGGACCGAGAGCGGGGCTGGGTATCAGTGCTCCACTTGTTGGAGACAGTATTATATCGAAAAATGATCACAATTTTGAAATGGCTAATTACAAAATTAACTGTTCTTAATTGTCACAAGCTATATGACTATTTCATATTTACCTCCATGGTAAATGTTGTCGTCATCATAGATATTTGGCAAAGGCTTAGCTTGCTCTTCCACCATTGCCAAGACTCGGGCGCCTACTTCAGACAGTTGTGTCTTATATTGGCCACCTCCCGTTTGATATATTTTTCTGAAATCAAAGCAATAGCCTCTCATGAGGTGCTGCATATGAACAAACCTTATCAAGATTTTATTTTTTTTTCTGCAATACATGTAAAAGTTATTAGGTCAAACTTTAAGTACCACATACTTACATTTTCTTTGGCCACTGTTTTTTTGCCGTCCGGTGCAAATTGGACCACAAAATCTTTAATTGTTCTGCTCCTCTGGGAGCAGACATAGACGTGGCATTAAATTCGTCCGAAACCTTCTGCCAAGCATCTTTACGTTGTTTCAACGAAGACCCATCCGAAGCTTTATTTTCTATTATAGACCGATATCTAGGTAAATGATGGGAAAGATAAATGTTGGAAGTACGGTATCAGAGAAGATAAAAACTTTAGATTGGAAATGGAATTATGGTTAATTTTATTTGACGTGACCATCTGATTCCATAGAGCAAAAACTAAAACATAATTAGATTTCAAAACGTACCTGTCTACAGCCTGGCTACGAAAATTGGAGTCACTTTTCCACATTTGAACAAAAGATGGAACCACAAAAAAAATTAAATGGAATTGCTGCCAACATTGTTTTTTTTTTACGTAACTATGCTTTCAAAAAATAAATGTAGCTAAATGTTGGTGGTAGCCGATTAGGATATGTTGCACGCTAATGATCCTGCACTCTTACAGCTGCTGTTCCACCAGATCGACCTTCTTTAGCAGGATAATACCATTTTATGATAATTATTCGCTGACAGTGACATTGACAATTGTTAAAAATAGTGACAATTGCCCGAAATATTGAATTCTATGTTGCCATTTAATTAAATTTATTTTTTTGATCCTCAAATTTATTGTAAAAACAGCGACATCTCTTGGTAATATAAAGAAAAGTGACTCCAATTTTCGTAGCCACTCTGTATAATGCTGATGGCAATTTCCTTTTCTTTTTCAGTAAAGTTTTTTCCCCTTTCCCGTTTGCCACACGTTTTGTTCTCCATAATTTCCTTCACACTTGTTCACAATCAAACAAAACTCTCCAAACGTGGAAATGCTTGGTTATGTTGCCAATACAAAACACTGTGAAGATAGGCGTTAAAATTCGTGCGCCGTACCAATTCTTTCAAATGTCGTTTTAATTCGAATTAACTAGTCGCGTCTTTAATTTCGTCAAAAATGTATATGTAAACAGCCTTTAATTTAACATCGCTGTTAAATTAATGGCGACATTAACTTAATGCTCGATTAGGAAATGTTCTACAGGGTTATTATAAATGTTTGTAGTCGAAGTAGGCGTAAAAACTGAATGTAAAATTTATGGTTGCCGCTCCACATAGAAAACATCAAAATGATGTGAATAAGTGAGTACGGTGTGTACACATTTAACGGTGTGTTCACACACTGGAATTAAATTGGGTGCAAAACAACTCAATATTTTTAGGATTGGTTGCAAAACAACTTAAAATTTTTGGATTCAATCGTTAATTAAAAAACCGCACCGCACTTTTCACCTAAAAAATGACAGACAGCGACAAAAATTGACAGTTCACATCAAAGCGGCAAAAATGTAATAACATGGGCATGGCCTGCTTCGACTACAATCATTTATAATAACCCTGTATAAACCCGCCCTAAAGCTTTAAGGGTTGCTTAGGTAACAACAAATTTACCTACATTCTGAACAATGATAAATAGACATTTATTCACAATTTATGATAGCAAGGAAACAACAACAATTGACCATTTCTATATCAACGATTAATGACACAGAATACTTCGGAAAAGGTATTTCAATTTACTTTTTTTGTTATAATTTTCAGATTGTAATGCAGGTATAATAAAAAATAGCGTATGATACACGTTTACTTTACGCTACGCGTCGTGCTCTTAAACTCGTCGCGCTTGCTTTAAAGACTTCCTTATAAACTTGTATCATAATAACGGGTGTTTTTTTTTTTTTTTTTAATTGGGCTTCGAAGTAGGCGTCGAACTGTCGATTGTGAACGCACTATACAGGTTACGGATCACGGATCAGCTGTTTGAATGTTACGCTTTTACACGAGTGGTGCGCTCTCAATCGACTCTCCAACGCCTACTTCGACGCCAAATTTAAAAAAAACACCTGTATACTATTGTGTGTTCGCTTCAATAATAATGCATAATTAAGATTATTGTTAAATTTTTGATTATTTAAATTAAACAAAAAGTGTATTAATTGCTGCACTTAACACAGTTGGCCACAAAACTTTACCACTTAACTCATTTTCATCTCTTAAAGCAATTAATTTTAGGGAGATTAATCGCTATGTTATACTAACTAAAATTTGAGAAAACATTTTCTGAGAAACATGTTTTATTTAGATATTTCAACAGAAGCTATTAAAAAAAGATTTTTATTCAGAATCTTCATTCTCAACGTCATCTGGGTTAATTCGGCTCACGGTTGGTAATGCCTGAATGTAATGCGTATACTCTTTAACAGTGCTAAAAGGTCTTTCTTCTTCAATTCTCTTACAGGCAACTTAAAGTTATACAACTGCTTTAAATTAATAGAAGACCCATCTACTTGTGTTTTTTTAATGTGGTGCTCTTGTTTTCTTATTATTTTGTGCTATGTCTGTTTCAAAGAAAGACGGCGCAAACAGGTCATATTGAATCATGAAAGGTTTTGCCTTTTATTATTATTATTATTATTATTATTAGTAATGACTGACTCAACAGGCAGAGCCCATTAATAGAGTCAGATGAAATGTAAAATAAAAAGAATAGGTAACAAACACGACACAATGAGAAGAAATGACAAATGTAAAATAGAAAAAGAGAAAAAAAAATCGAAAAAACCAATTGAAGCGGAGACAGACGGAACTAACTAACATTCAGAGACCTCAACCGCGCCGTAGGCCTTCCTGATGTCAGACGCTCGACACACAAAAATGTCAGCTTCATGCTCTATCTGCGAGAAGTTCGAAACGGCATGGAACAAAGGCGACCTTCTCAGCAGATTGGTTCTCGGTGTTGGAACCACGAACGTACTGACATTCCTCAGATTAGGCCTCGGAACACGCAGCGACAACTTAGCCAGCAAGTCAGGACAGACCACACGGCCACGTACAAGGTGGTTCAAAAAAAGGCCGAATTTATCGTTCTTCTGAGCGAGAGACTTTGAATGTCAAAGCTCTGCAGCAGCTCATCGTGGGGGCACCCCCGACACGGATAAACCCCGTTGAAGACGTATGACAAATACTTGAGGAAACGTCTCTGAATTCCCTCCAAGCTGCCGACAGTAACACCGTATATGGGATACCACACAAGCGACGCATACTCGAGTCTGGACCTGACCGGTGCAAGATACAGGGCCTTCAAAGCATCAACCTATTGTATTTTTTTGGCATTTCGTATCACTAAACCCAACGATCTATACGCTGCCGAAAGTACGTTGTGAATGTGTTCTTTAAAAGTCAGGTGAGCTTCGAAAGTCAACCCCAGATTCCGAACATGATCAGGTCTCTGAAGTACACCCTGATCCAGGGAGTAATCAAATGTAAGTGGTTTCAACTTCCTCGTGTATGACATCAGTGACATCACACAACACTTCTTAAAATTTAGGGGTAAGTGACGGTTACACCAGTTGCATTTTTTGCAATCGAATCCAATTAAAGTTGAACCAATTTACTTTTTCGTTGCTTGTATTAACTGCTACGTTAAATACTGCGTCTGCAGTAAGCCCCTTCAGGTAATAAAAGTCCCTGTAAGACATAACTGTAACCCGATAAAGTTCTGGTTTAACCCTTGCGCTAGAAATTACAACTGCCCATTCTCCTGTCGTATACACTTTTTGATGCTTTCGCTTCTTCTCAATAGTTGCGTGCATAGAATCACATTCTAAATAAGAATGACCCGATTCCATGAACTTTAAATCAATGGTCTGCAGGTTAGGTTTTATATTCACTGCATAGAGCATGGCCGTGGTCACAAACTGGTTACGATTCTGCCCGCCACACGTGTCACTGAATGATGCTATGTGTGTAACCGTTTCAGGTACATTAATGTACTGTAGAATACAACTGCCAATTTCATTGCTCCCCTTTTTTCCATTGCATTCGTCCCATACATAGCAAAAACCGTCATTCTTGCTAGCATCAGTGGCGTAGCGTGGGCTTTCGCCGCCCCCTCTCTTTTCATCATTAGTCAAGAAAATTAGTAAAACGTCAAATAAAGCATCTTTACATTTTTTTATTAATTAAAAATGTACTCGTCGTGTTTTTTCCAAAGCAAATTTTTTTTATACAATTGTCAATGTCAATATGTATGTCATGTTCGATTACCAATATAGCTAAATTAGATAGTCTCAACGTGGACATTGTCGATCTTAGATAATTTTTAATTAACTTTAGTTTAGAGAAGCTTCTCTCCCAACTGGCATTCCTAATGGCAGCTGTTAAGAATATTCTCAACATTATGACAAATTTGGTAAGTCGTCTTCAAGTACGACTCAATAGTATATTTTAATAAACCTAGAGAGCCGGACTTAATGATCTCTTTTTACAGTCTGGGTCTGTTGCAGCTACGAAAGCCCGTAGACGTACGCGCCCAAGTTTGAATCCTTCTCTATCAATGTCTTGAGCAGCTTGATCTAGTTTAAGTTCATCGACCCCCAATATTACTGCAGGCCTTAAAAAGGGATATTTTTGCGTCAGATTCTGCAGCTGTTGGAATCTTTGTTGAATTTCAGCAACTGCTGAAATGTCTGTCTATTGTAGAAAACATTGTTCGTTCAAAAGAAATTCCAAGCTCTTCACATAAACTTTTAGCGTATCTTAAAGCCTCGTCTACGGATTCCTCTCGTTTATCTTCCAATACGGTCTGTAAAGCGCTTATTTTCTGAACACACTGATGTATGTTTAGTCCCTCTGTTTGCAAATAATTTTGAGCATCATTGACTTCACGCAGTACCGGATGCCAGAGGCCTAAGTAACAAAAACGAAAATGATTGCATCGCGACTAATAAACTTCCTGCGTCCGTCCGTGTGTTCAAGCTTTCGTCGGTTTACGTCAGTTTTTCTAGTACAGATAAAGTTTCTTTGTACTGATCTCTAATGAAATTTACAGCATCGCCTCTACCGCTCCAAAGTGTGTCCTGAACCCTCTTTGTTAACGCCCGTACATGTTCCGGCAGCGATCGGAGCACGGCTCCACGCCCACGCGACATTTTTTTCTGAATATTAATAATAATAATAATAATAATAATCATTTATTTGCCCAACAGAATCAAATTCCAATTACAGGACAAGAAATAAAAAGAAATTCAAACCTATTCGCCCGAGGCTGATTTAAACACGAGGTCTGTAATTCGCGTGATGTTACTATGACTTCGCCCTATACCAGAAATCGGTAAATTTTGATGTAGGTATTTCTTTAAATTTAACAATTTGCGAAGATGTTCGGTTATGAAATGTTCCTGTGACGCAACATCTACAAGCGCTCTGACCTCATGAAAATCACCGTTTGTATCCCTAACCTTTACAATTGCCGTTGATAACAATACTTCCCTTGCTTTGTTTGAATGGCAGTGATTACTGACGTTAGAAGCTTGATTTGTTTCACGTTTCGTAAAATGAAGTAGAGTGTGATGTTTCTTGTTACATGTTTTGCAGGTTCCCGAGTTACAATTTTTGGCGTCGTGTCCCGGTTGTAGACAATTTATACAAAGTTTGAGCCGTTTCGCTTCCTCAAATCTGTCGTTTTCGTTTAATTGACGAAATATGGGACATTGATACAAAAAATGTTTTTCTTTGCATTTGACGCAGTTGTCTTGAGCTGTGCGTTTCGAAAATTCGACAGGTTTGGATTTAGTACTTCGTTGATGAGTTGTTTTGTTCGCGATATTACCGAAATCAATCGCTTCTAAAGCTTGACAGCGTTGTTTCAAAAAGGATTTCATATCGTCCATTGTCGGTAATTCACTATTCAATTTTGATTCCCACTCCCGTTTAGATTGTAATTAAATAAATAATTAGAGCGTCCCATTTCCATTTGTCGACTTCTAATCTCTGAGATTTAAAGATTCGAGGTTGTTTGGTCGAGTCATGACCTAAGTGAATTTACTGATTTCGTCACTTGCGGCAAGTTAAATAGAGCATTAATATGGCGTTAATTAAGCATATGGCATTAATAAGGCGTTTATTTTGATACCGCTCTTTTAACAATTGCCACGCGATATTGTAACTATCTGCCGAAACTGAAAGTGACTCAATGATTCGTCTCGGTTCGTCTCCGAGGCACGAACGTAAGTACCTAATGCAATTTTTGAATGTTTTCCAGTTTAGCGTTTTCATGGATCAGTGACAGAAAACTGTCGTAGAGAACTGTCCATTCCGTATATTCACCGTTAAAATGTGGTAGATTTATCGTTGGCAATTTGACTTCCGTTGATGTTGTAGAAGGTATAATCGAATTTTTCTTTATGAGATGTTCCGCTTGCGCTAACAAATTATAAATTCGCGTTTCGTCATCAGTGCGTTCGGTGTCTGACTCGTTTGCCTCTACGTCCGCGTTGAGGATATCAATATCCTGTATTTCATTGTATGTGTGCAAAATTGGTTTAAAATTCTCGTACCGTAACCGCAATGTTCTAATGTTGTCGGTGCCTTGAAAGTTTTTGACGCTATTTTCAAAACGTGTTATGGAACTTCGAATTTGTTTCCGTTTAGCCATAGCCATAGCGAAAGAAATGTACAAATTACTCACGAATGATGTGGTTAATAAACAAGATGCGAAGGAATAAAAGGATTAAGTGATGATCACTAACCTTACGATGCGAAGAAATAACGATGTTCTGGACTGCTGGAACTTCCGGAATCCGATGTTGTCGAATGGAGATTTTTCTGACGTCGTTGCGAGTGTCGTCTTATAACGCACAAAAAAATACTGCGTGGGTGTGGAGCCGTGCTCCGATTGATTCGTTCCGACTTTCTACCACCCATTATGAATTCTCAGATCTTCTAGGGATGCTCAAACGAAATAGATAAGTGTGGTAGGAGGATAGATGAAGAGATAGTCGAACGCGATCCAATAGACTTGTCGACGATAAAGATGATGATGGGATGAGACGAAGACGACACCAGTGAAGATGAAGATGATCAGATGATAGATAGATGATCTTCTAGGGTGTTTTTGTCCTTGCCGAACGCAGATGAACCTTGAATATGATGAACATGCAGACGAAGGATGTCCGATCAAGAGGATGAAACGACAGAGACGTTGCGAGTTGCGGATTGCGGGAACAGAGAACGCACAAAACAAGATGGCGTATCGTACGATGTGGGCAGAGGTGGGTAAATAAAATATTGAACTCGGTAACTCGGAATTAACAAGTGCACACCACAGAACGCCAGCATACACTAACACTACAGAGATTAGAATGATTAGATACTGATTACTGAGTAGCCTAGTTTGTGACTAACTAGTAGGTACTATCCATCTACTAAACTCCCGCAGTGTCAAAGTGTTTGCAAGTTGCCGCACTGCCGTTCTGAGACTAGTAATTTTTACTTTAACGTTGGCGCAAAAATTTTAAATTTGAAAGTTGAAGTTAAGTTTAATAAATTCGCTTCTTTTCGTTCAAAGTATTACTTACACGAAATGGCTGAACAAGAAGAAGATATGAAACGTAAAAGAATACTGTTAACGGTCAGAGACAAGCACGGTATTGTTAATTATTGTTTGCAAAGAAGACAATTAACTCCATTAACATAACCAAACTTTTCTTGTTGAGGTTTTTATAACTAAATTTTTTGTACAAGCAATGTCACCATAGGTACACTAAAAAAAAGTCAAAAATTTGACACTGACAGTGCGGGAGTTTAATAAACGGATAGTAACTACTACACGGACCACGAACCAACGCTAGAAAGTCAGAATTCAGTGCTTAGTCTTACCCAAAATAACATATGATTTGGCGTTAGAATCGTTCGACCCATGTAACTTAAACATTCCTGAAAAATTAACATTGGCCGATCCTACATTCTATCTTTCTTCACGTATCGATATCTGGGGCAGCCGTGTTTTACGACTTATTGAGAGACGGTCGCATCAAATTAACAAATGATAAAACTGATCTACAAAATAGTTGCCTGGGATGGCTACTAAATACAGTAGCGGTCGCGGAAATGAATAAATATCTACTTTGTCATGTTGTTTCAGAAAATAATACCTAGTCTAGAACGCGAAGTAAGTAAACTTTGGTAAATCGAAAGGTTGAGAACGATCCCGTAAGATGTTAAAAAACAAAGCATACGAAGAATTGGGAACCATTTTTAAAACTCTACAACTTTTGTATTTAAGGGTTTGTTCTAAAATAATTAGGGGAGCCAATATCCGAGGATTTTCACTTTTACACGTAAAGTGCCTATGTAGCAAAAACCATTCTACACCCGGAATAAGTACTATTTTTTTGACATTTCTAAAAAAAAAAATAATGTAAACCAGTCATTAGTGTCATTAATAAATGACAATTATTAAAAATCACTTTGAAGTTTTTCTTGTGACATCAAAAATTCAGGGAAATTGCATTAGCGAGTCAAAAGTTGGGTTATATTCAATAAAGGCCAGTTCACACAAATTTGTCAGTTAAATGTCAGTCGTGGCCAAGCTTCCGTGTCGGGAATAGTACATACATAAAACAAAAGAGTCGCCAGAAAGTCGCACGAACAATTGTTGCATTTCTAAGAAAATCATTGCTCTTGCACGAGTTAGTGAAACTGCTGACGCACGGATAACTGAGAGACCGGATAAGCGACGTTTTACTGTATTAATGAACTTTGAAATTGTTTTTGCTGCTTATCGTCTCCAAGACTCTACTATTGTTTGCAACAAATTGAGACATTCTGTTTCAGAAAAATTCTCATTGCAATGAAACCTAACAAAAATATTATAGTTGTAAATTGTGCCAGGTTTTTTTAAATTAAATTACAAACCTGCATTTAGAACACTCGCGGTTTCTTTTCAGCTATTTCCTTTCCACCTCTATTAGTATACACTTGACCACTCAGTCTTTGTTGCTTTATAATATTTCTTTTCCACATGGTTCGATTTGCTTTTCTACACTGGTTTTCTGGTTTTCTTCTGGTTTTGGAGTAAACATTCCAGCTCCAGAAACCCCTTCGCTAGATCCTCTTGCGTATGTTGGTGTTTGTCCCTTGTTTTGGATTACCAACCCGTGAAAGGCCACCCATTCCGAGAGTCCCGTGCCTGCGAGTCTTCAACCAGAGAATTCCATTCGTGGGATTTCACGTTGAAGTCCCCATTTAGCAGGACATTTTCGTGGTCACTGCTTCTGATCTCCTGCTCTGTTTCCTCAAGTAAATTTTCGAAGTCCTCTGGCAGCGAGTTCGGGGACGCATAACAGCTGATCAGCTTGACGTCTCCTACCTCGATGGCTGCAAAGTGTCTTTTAGGCTTGTACCCCGTCACTTTTAGTGCCTTGTTGACCACTTTCACCGCAACTTCTTCCTCCACGTCCATAAACCACCTCTCCTTGCTTGCTATAAGCTTGTTAGGTTCCGAGATTGTGATCACGTCGATTACTCCCTCCTGGATGGTCTTGTGTAGCAGTTGGTGGGTCGCTCTGCTGCGGTTCAGGTTGGTCTGCAAGACCTTTATCCTCCTTTCCTGTGTCAGTCCGCTCCCTTCTCCATTTCTAAGGCGAAGGCCCGAAAGCGTTGTCTTTGGCAGGTTGGTGTTGGAGACTCGAATGCCCTAATTGTCAATCATGCCTGGCGACTGGGTTGTGTGACGGAACCGGAGAGGAAGCGCGCTCTCTTGCCTTCTTTCCTCGATCCAGCCTTGTAGTTTTGCACCTCGTTCTTCTGACCAGGTGGCCCGGCTCTCCGCACGAGTAGCACTTCGGCGCCTTTTTCGGACAGTCCATAGCGAAGTGGTTCGGACCCCCGCATCTATAGGCCATTTTCCTCAGTAGAACACATTAAAACTGCTCCTTACTGTTGTGTTATACATACCACACTTGTGCACAACAAAGATACGCTTGTCACATTTGTGTACTCGTATATGCACTTAACACCATTCTTCACAAAATTGCACTTGACACATATGTGCGCTAAGCCATCGTTATTATCTAAAAGCCCATATATTACAAAACAAAGCATTTTATTGGCAGTCTTTGGGTTTTTGTTAATTATTTTGGATTGACAATTATCAAATCCAAAAATATGATCTTCAGATCGGCTATAATGCATCTTTTCGTTTATTGACATGTCGTCAATAATTAGTGAATAAATTCGTTGTACAGGAACTTTAAGCTGAGCTATTTCTGCTTGTAAGCGTTGCTGGCACAATTATGTTGACCCTTTGTATTCAGTTACATACCTCGATACTGTATTTTTTTATTGTAATTTGACCAAATTATTTCTACAAAATTCATACCCTTTGGATTGGGTGAACAATATCGCCAAACAGTACACATTCGAATTGTCTTTTCAGTCCAACGAGGTACTTTGGCCAAACATTTTGAATATTTATTATTTAAATGCTTTAATTTACGTGTTAAAACCTTGCAGTGATACCGTAAATGTTCAAGTTCATTGCAAGGAATGGACACTTGGACAGACTTATTATTGGAATTGGTTTCAATTATGGGATCTAGTTCAAGTTGTGGAACCTCGGAAATTTTTGGCATAAGAGGAATATTCTACAAATTAAACAATCTTGTTACTTTTCTATAAAATATACCTGTCTTATTCTTTTCATTCGGCAATATTTTATACTTACAAATACGAACGGTACGGCTCCTTTAATTAGGCGACAAGACTTTTTTGTATTATAATAGACATTTTCCTCAAAATTATTTATATATATAACAGAATGGTCTCTTATATTTGAAATATCTGTATAAAATGTGATAAAAATAGCATTATTACAAATTTGTTGGAGTTTCTGCAATAATTTCAAGCCATTTATTTCGTTGCTCGAATTCTCCTGGCAATTCAAACAGTGGGCTACTTTTATTTCCACACACAATACATTTTTTTGTACGATACTGTCAGAATTTGAGAATTTTCTCCTATGTGAACGGATTTTGATAAATGTCACCACTTGTCAAAACGAAACGTCAAGCTAATTTTAAAGATTTTAAGCGATTTGGGGCCTTTAAGGGGCTCGTCGAACAAAAAAACGTTGCATTCAACTCGTTCGTGTGTAAATTGGGCTTTTTTGGCCCACTCGTGTTTTAAACTGACCCAGTCGTGCCAAAGAACCCCAATTTACACAAGAACTCGTCAAATAAACTACTATTTTTCTCATTAGAGCACAAAAATCTCCACAGGTTGAACATTTGCTGTGGAGTCTGGACTGCAAACTTTTTGAATTGCACAGTTCGCATCTGCCCCGTACTTTTTCATGAACGACCCAATGACTACCCCTGTTGCCAAGTCGAATGTCGTCGGGGACGCTGTAATTATACTTCCTTTTTTTTGCGATGGACCCAACAGATGAACCTCTTGTTTTATTAGTCATTATGAGTCTAAGGGTAATAGATCTTCGGAATTCTAATGTGGTCTTTTCTTCAAAAAGTTTGTTGTAGATTGCGTGTGCATTAACAAAAGCAATGTCCAGCATACACCAGAATAATCTATGCCACCATTTTCGAGACCTACGATTCACTCCGTAGTTAGCCCGACGTTGATCTGCTTTGTCAACGCCTCCCATATATTTATTATAATCGCTAATAACCATGGGGCACTTAATTTCTATGCGATTACCATCCTTTTGTGTCCTTTTCACAGTGGTTTCTTGGGTGCTATGAAAGTTTGATGACAAATTCACAACTCTATTGTCCACCATGGTTTTATCGTCCTTCATGTTTGTTAGAAAATCCTTCCTTTTGAATTGTTCCACAACCTAATGTATTTTTCAAGCGAAGTTTTTCCAATAATGTAATGGACATGAAGTAATTATCTGCATATATTTTATGTTGATTCCAATCCGGTTTTGTCAGTGATAATACGACACGTTCACCCAAGCCAAACTCTCTAAATTCTTCTTCTATTTTTTCATTTTTTCCTTCATATATCTCAAAATCAGAAATATATGCATTTTGATCAGCCTGATACCAAAGCTTGTACTCTCTTTTTATCGGCTTCATGGGGATGTATTGTTTCAAGCTACTTCTTCCTTTGAAGAGGATCATGCTCTCGTCAATACTTGTTCGGCGAGTGTTTCCGTAACACTTGCGAAATCTAGTATTTAGAGTTGATACCATTGGTCTTATTTTATAAATTTTATCCTTGTTGTCATGTGAGTTAAGGCTGTTATCATTACAGTGTAAATACCGTAGAATTTCTTCAAATGAATTCCTAGACATAGAATTTGCTATCAGTGGCAAGGCTAAATCTGGACTGCCGTTCTAATAATGTTTCCAAGTCGGCAAACGATGGTAAGCCAACATAAAATTTATACCAATTAAAGCGGGCAGTTCTTCTCTTTTCAGATTCAAATTTTTATTCCGCTGCGTTGCATAAAGGTTACTCTGGTACACCACATTGTCAATTACTTCGCCGAGTAAGTGTAAATAGACATCGGTTGGTAAATTGCAGTTAATAAATTCTTCTTCAATAGGACCTTCAAGAAAACTGTAATCAGGCATCTATTCATCTTTGTCCATCTTTTTCCCTTTTCGTTTTGCCTTTTCTGTATTGTTTGATTGTTTTTGCTTTGATAGAAGTTTCTTCTGATTTGATTCTATCGTTAGTCTTGGACCTTTTTTAGAAATGGTGGGTGTCTCACTAATTTGTTATTCCTGTTCTTCTAGTTCTTCCGGTTTTTCTTCTGGTTCTTTCGGTTCTTTTTGTAGTTCTTCCGCTTCTAGTTCTCCCAATTTTTCATTTCTTGTAGATGTTGCACATGGAAACTGAGTTTCAATGATCCCAGAGTTATGAGCAGATAATGTTGATGGCTCATTGCCATTAGCGCCTGCAAAATGACGTGTTGAAACAATGTTTTCGAAATAATCCTCTATATTATCGTCATCTTCATCTTCCTCATCAGTCAAAAAGTTATTATCCAGTGGTAAGTCTTCAAATAAAATAGTGTCTGCAAGGTCCTGTAGTTGTTTCTCCATTAGGGACGCTCTACAAACCCACTTGATTTTTTTATCGCTCATAGTCGTTTCAAAGCCTGTCGGTACTTTCGCGTCACCTAAGAAAAACCGTCTTAATATTAAAAAATAAACTTACTCCAAAATACACGACTGCACACACTGTGACACTTCACAATTAACTGTCGAATTTGTGTCGAAATAAAATTCGTACACGCCCACGAATTTTTTTATTGGTCGGTTGAAGCGGAGTCCCGTCGGGAGTTAATAGCGATAAGGTATTTTTACATGGTGATAGAAACCTGAGGAACTTAGTAGTACCGTTAGGTATTAAAGGGTTAAAGTGTTCCCGGATTTAGCATACAATAATATGGGAGCAATCTTAACACAACATGACTAATAGTTTTAGCAATTTCATCCCCGCGGTACTGGTGAGGTATTTCCAGATCGTTGATGACCTGCGATAAAGTGTCTTTTGTGATTTTTCCGTTAAAATATTGTTTGTTATCATGACATCGATGATTTCTGGTTCTTCATAGCTTTACTTGATTTTTTGTCAATTAACTTCGAATGGTAACTCGTGTTATCCATTACCATTACTGAATTGAGAGGAAAATGTGGAATCAACTAGTGCTGAAACCAAGTTTCAAATAATGTTGAATCCATGTCGCTATTACAATCAGCAGAACAATTTTGGATGTTTTTAGCTGATAGAAGTAGAGCATTACTTCCCCCACCATGGGTACCTCCGGCATGAATAATTATAATTCTTTTCCTTTAATTGGTAGATATTAAAATAGCAATTATTTGTTGCATCTGAAATTCCTTTTTTAATCATATCGTGGGTGTCGTACCGCGTGTCATCAAGACATTCTTGGCGATACGTAGTCCCATCTCCATTTTTTTAGGGGAGGAGTTTCTATGATCGGTATCCGTTGATTCAACATATTGTATTCGTATCCAATACTTCTTAAGTAGAGCCGAAACGATTCTTCACCTCATTCGAATTCACGTAATTTAAGAATTGAATTTGAAGTTGTCGGTACAACATTCTGTTTATACATTGTTGGGGACGGTTTTAGGGACCGTTTGACTGTATGGAATCCATGGATGTTCGGTGTAGGAAAGTGGCGTGGCGTGGGGTAACTGATGCAACGGTCAGTTCAACTTAATGGCGTTTACTCGCTTTAAACACATGAAAATAACTGAACTACTTACACTTCTGAATTAAACGAAACTTGTACTATGAGATTAACACATGTAAAATGGTAGATGAGATTACTTATTGGAGATAATGAGAAATAAAGAAATGGTGGACAAAGGTGTGTGCCACCCACGTGTGAGTCAACCGTTCAGAGCGGTAGGTGTTAATTGACTTGCTAATGGCGGTCGCGAATCTCGCCTTGATGAGGGACTGCGCGCGTTGATCAACATGGCCTTATGGGCCTAGTACAGCGACATCACTCGTAGGCGTCTTACAATAATTGCGGGACCAAACCAAATGGGTTCAAATCCCAGAACATACTGCCCACCTGCGAATGTAGATGAGCAAACTAACTTCATACTCTGAAATGTCAAACAAAGTACAATTCGGGTGCGATCGAACATCTAGGTGCAACCGCGGATGAAACTGAGACTATGTACAAAGGGGTTGCGATCGGACAGTTGCTGTCGCGACCGCGGATGGAAACTTCTTCTGGTACTCCTTAGGGGGCCGGAGGTGGTTGCTGCCCACCGTCGGGAGCTGGTTCCATAGGAAGTGGACTCAACTTCGTGATTGGCCGACGACATTCCGAGTTGGCGGTCCGAACTGTAACGACTCGGACTAGCCCATCGGCTCCGGGATGCGTGGCGGTGACTCGACCGAGGATCCACTTGGCAGGAGGATTTCGGTGGTCGTGGACAAGGACTAACTGACCAACGGCGAAGTTGACGGTGGCGCCTCGCCAGCGCGAACGTTGTTGAAGGTGATTCAGATATTGCAGCGACCAGCGTCGCCAGAAGCACTGCTGGGCTTGTTGGACTTGTCTCCAACGAACCAGGAGTTTGGACGGGTCTTCCTCAATCGGTGGCTCCGGTACAAGTCCTAGGGTCGAACCGACTAAGAAGTGGGCGGGTGTCAATGCGGTAACATCTGAAGCATCAGAAGAAAGAGGAGTTAGAGGTCTCGAATTGAGACATGCTTCGACTTGAGCGAGATACGTCGTCATCTCCTCAAACGTCAAAGTCCGGGGTCCGATGGCCTTCAGGAGTAGAGACTTGACTGACTTGACGCCAGCCTCCCAAAGTCCACCGAAATGGGGGGAATATGGAGGAATGAACGACCACGTGATTCCGTCTTGGGCCAAGGTTGGAGCGACCTCCTTGTAGAGATCTGAGGCGGACTGGAAGAGACGGCGTAGTTCCGCATCAGCGCCCACGAAAGTTGTGCCGTTGTCGGAGTAGAGCTCAGCACACAAACCTCGGCGGGAGACGAACCTGCGAAATGCTAAAAGAAAGGCGTTGGTGGTGAGGTCGCTCACGACCTCCAGATGCACGGCCTTGGTTGCCATGCATACGAAGAGTGCGATATAGGCCTTGTACGACTTGTGGCCTCGTCCAGCTGTCGTGCGACACATTATGGGACCAGCATAATCGAGACCTGTTCTAGAGAAGGGTCGAGCCGGAGTGACTCGAGTCGGGGGGAGTTGACCCATCAGCTGCCCACCATGACGCGGTCGGAAACGGAAACACGGAACGCAGGATCTGATGAACCTCTTCACCATTGACTGTGCCCCGGGAATCCACACCTGACGCATTAGGTACGAAGTGGTCAAGGTGGCGCTTGCATGCAACATAGCAGCGTGGGCGTTCCGTATGAAGAGCTCCGCCAGCGGCGAAGTCTTCGGCAGGATTGGGGGGTGACGCTCCGAGAAGGGAACGTGTGAATAGGAGAGACGTCCTCCTACGAGCATGGTTCTGGCTGGATCCAGAACTGGGTACAGCCTCAGCAGAGAAGATCTCCTGGGAACTGAACCGGGTTTACGAAGAGAGGAAAGTTCGTCGGAGTAGCAACGTCTCTGTTCGCAACGAATCAATCGAAGTTTCGCGTCCCGAATCTCGGCGGCACGAGAGAGGTCTGTCGCGTCACGCCAACGGCAACGTCTGAAGAACCGCACACACAACGCGGTCACTCGAAGGAGCTTCGCGAGCGAAGAGTACCTGCTCAGAAGAGCCCAAGGCTCCTCATCGACGCGAACTACGTTACTCCGTAGAGATCGAGGGGCTTCTTCGCCGGGTGAAGTGACGTCCTGGAGCACTCGGCCAACACTCCTCACTCTGGCTGAGCCATGGGGGCCCGTGCCACCAAAGCGGTGAATCTCGGAGAAGTTCTGGCTCTGTACCGCGCGAAGCCTCGTCGGCGGGGTTGTCACTACTCGGTATGTATCTCCACGTGAGTGCCGGTAATGAAGTCTGTATGTAGGACACACGGTTCGCGACGAAAGTCTTCCATCGACTTGGATGCCCGTGTATCCAAGCTAGCGCGATTTGGCTGTCGGACCAGGCGGTGATAGGACACTTGGAGAAACTGTTCTCTTTCAGTACGTGACGCAACAAGCGGACCCCGAGCTGCGCGGCACACAACTCGAGTCGCGGCACAGTCATTGTCTGTAGAGGGGACACCTTGCTCTTCGAAGTCAACAAGGTGATTTTGAAGCGGTTGTTCGATATAGGAAACCGAACGTAGAGTGCCGCGGCGTACGCTCGTGTAGAGGCGTCACAGAAGACGTGAAGCTCTACCCCTTTGGTGTCTGTGGACAGGGAAGTCCACCTGGGGATTCGAAGTACGGGTAGAGTTTCGAGAGCGTTGACGAACTCTCGCCAACAACGAAGCATTGGACGACTGAGGGGTTCGTCCCATCCGGTATGTGACAGCCATAGATCTTGAAGGAATATCTTAGCTCTCACCACGATTGGACCGATCCAACCAAGGGGATCGAAGATGCGGGATATCCAGGACAGTACGATTCTCTTGGTGATTGGCCTGCCGCCAGAATCCGGTGGTGTGAACTCGAAGAGGAACTCATCGCTCGCGGGGCTCCACATCACGCCGAGCATCTTGGCGGGTTGTCCAGAAAGTACTGGTTGAGTGGACGAAGCGGCGGCTTCCGTAGTTCCAAGCGGGAGAAGTGATCGATGATTTGCTGCCCACTTGCCTAGCTCGAATTTTCCCTTTGCGAGGAGTTCTATGAGTTCGTCGCGACGACGGAGCGCATCCGGAAGCGTGTCTGCACCTGACAGGATGTCATCCACGTAGGAGTCGTCGTCGAGACTGGCAGCGCCGAGAGGTAGATTGTCACGTTCGAGAGAGGCCAACTCTCGGAGAGTTCTGATGGCCAAGAAAGGTGCACATGCTGTGCCATACGTAACTGTCTGGAGTCGAAAGTCTATTGGTGAACTTGATTCTCCTGAATTCCAGAGAATACGTTGCAGATCTTGATCATCTGGGTGCACTAGAATCTGTCTGAACATTTTCACGATATCGCTCGTGAAGACATAGCGATAGTTTCTCCAACGTAATAGCAATAAGGAAAGATCGCCCAGAAGAGTAGGGCCTGTGAGCAATGTTGAATTCAGGGAGCAGCCAGCGTTGTTGCTGCGCGTGGCATCGAAGACGACGCGGAGCTTGGTACCACGCGGGCCTTGCTGTTGCACTGCATGGTGCGGAAGATACCAACAAGGTTGGCCCGAAGAAGGGGGTGAAACGACTGACATGTGTCCGAGCCTTTCGTACTCAGTGAGAAAAGACGAATATGTCTCCTTGAGTGAGGGTTCTCGAGTAAATCTGCGTTCCAGGGCTTGTAACGATCGAGCACAAGAAGAGCGATTGTTATCCCCGGAGAGGAGTGCATGAGGACGAGTGGGTAGCCGAACCACGAAGCGACCGTCCGTGTTCCGACCGTAGGTTTCACGAAAGTGTTCTTCACAGAGAGCGTCCTCGGGTGTAAGCGGTTGCTCGGGCACCGAGACCTCTTCGGTCTCCCAGAAGCGGTGGAGTTCGTCTGTCGTCTCCGCAGGGGACGTGCATTGATGAAACGCACTACTGGGTTCCGGTGTAGAGACCGAGCCAGAAACTACCCAACCGAGAGTCGTGTCTTGCGCGGTCACTTGTTTGCACGAGCTTCGTTTGAGTCCTGGGCGTAGAAGCGATCCGTAGATGTCCGCGCCGAGGACGAGTCCTATCTTTGCCTTGCGGAAGTAGTACGGGTCTGCTAGGTCGTTTGGATCGACGGGAAGCGCGTCAACCGGCGCGATCTGCTGTCGCGGTAGACAACCGGTTAACTTCGGTAGTATTACTGCGGTCACCGTATACTCTGCGTCAGGATGTACGCGGGATTTGAGTCGTACGTCCGTCTGAAAGCGTGCTGACCCGGCAGCAGTCTCTCCTATGCCGCAGATATTCACCGACGAACGGGTGCGCGGCAGTTGTAGCTGGTGCACGACATGTTCAGCTATCAGCGTGGTCTCAGACCCCGAGTCGAGCAGGGCTCGTGTCTGAGCCTGTTTCCCGTTGGGGGAGCAGACGGTTACCTGTGCAGTTGCCAGAAGTACCACACGGGTCTGATGAAGGGGGCGGACCATGTTCACGGTGGCGGATGGGTCGGACTCTAGGGCCCTCGCTGTCTGGTTTGGACGTCTATCTGTGCGGTGGAGAAGCGTGTGGTGTCTCTGAGCGCAGGTACGGCAGGAGAAGGTCGACTTGCAGTCCCGTACCATGTGTCTCCCTAGACAGTTGAGACACAGGCGTAATTGAGTTACCTGTTCACGACGCTCTCCAGAGGTTTGCCCCTGGAAGGTTCCACAGTTGTAGATCTTGTGGTCTTCCTTGCATATCGGACAAGTTCTGTGATCGAGCCTGGGAACTTGCTGTCCTCCAGGTGAGCTTGAAGTTGTGCCTACAGCGTGAACACGTGCTTTGACTGGCACGCTCTTGTAGATAGGGGTTCCGTGATGAGGTTTACCTACAGCCATGGACATTTCTAGTGCTCGGATGCGGTGATCGAGGAAGAACTCGAGCTGCTGGAAGGTTGGCAGCGCTGGGATGTAGGCTGCGTCAACCATCTTCCTCTGTTTGTCCCAATTTGTCAGGTCGATCTGCCACTCGTAGCGGGTGGGATCGTCCAACCTTCGGAGCGTCATGAATACCAATAGGTCGTCCCAGTACTGCGTGGGACAGCCCAGCGCCTCCAAGGCTCTGACCTCTTCCTTCGTGCGGTCAAGGATCGAGCGCATGTTGACCGGTGTACATTTTGTCGGGGCTGGCATGTCGAACAACTCCACCAGGTGGGCGTGTGCGAGCATACGACCGTTGGTGTAGCGCTGACATACCTCCTTCCACACAGGCGCGAAGTTGGCATCAGTGACGGCGACGTTCTGTACGATGCATGCGGCGGTACCCTTCAGCGATTGCTTGAGATACTGTAACTTATGGGAATTTAGAAACGTCGTTGCGGTTTACTACTGCGGTAGTGAAAGCATCACGGAATGTTTCCCACTCTGAATAGACTCCAGAGAAGGTAGGTAGTTCTATTCTTGGGAGAGGAGGGAGTGATTCTCTGGCTATATCCTTGAAGAGCGACGTGTCTTCTATTTGAGGCGAAGGGGGTCGCTGCGGTCGAAGAGCCTCGAATTCGGCAGCTCCTCTCACATAGGCCAGGTTGGCGACATAATAGTCATCGTTGGCGTAGTATTCTGTTGATTCGATACCTGGATCGTCCTCCAGGTGGCGGTGATTGGCTCGAAAGTCTTCCCAATCGTTGACTAGGGTTTCGAGTCCTCTTTCTATAGCCTCGTTGACCTTCCGTGGGTCGTCGTAATTTAGACTCTCTGCTACGGTCTGCGGCCATTTTGTCATGCGAGCGATGAGCTTGGCCTGTCTCGCCAAAAGACGCGCAGCCATCTTGTATGGAATGAAACACGGAAGATCTCACTCAATGTGAGCTTCTAAAGAAGGCAGCGGGAAGAGCTGCGCTGCTCGAAAAAATGTTCACCGCAGGTGAACCACTGTAGAGAGGGTGCAGCGCTCTTGGGAAAAATGCACGTCGCAGGTGGACTTGGAGGGTTGGCCCTGGTTGTGGGCTACTGAAGAGAAGATGTCCACTTGGGAGAGAACTACCGAGAAGAAAATGTCCACTTGGGAGTGAACGCCGTGGAGAAGATGTCCACTTGGGAGTGAACTCCGAGGAGAAGATGTCCACTAAGATGTGAACGCCGTGGAGAAGATGTCCACTTGGGAGTGAACTCCGAGGAGAAGATGTCCACTAAGATGTGAACGCCGTGGAGAAGATGTCCACTTGGGAGTGAACGCCGTGGAGAAGATGTCCACTTGGGAGTGAACTCCGAGGAGAAGATGTCCACTAAGATGTGAACGCCGTGTATGTGAACTGCTACGACCAACTACTTTGAACACTCTATAGATATATTCGGCCAGCTGATGTGTGAACGCACTATATCTATATTACTACTTGAGGGGGTCTCAAATACCTGGATTGTGCACCTATAGAGGGCTTTACCTCCTGGTGTAGGACGATGCGGCTGATTACTCTACGGGCCGTCTCGACGCCGTGCTATCGGTTACCTGGATCTCTTGACCTGCGAGAGCTCGACTGGAAACTGGATAGCGTTCCCTCTGACTCCCAGCACTTAGGCATGAGAACCCTCCCTCGGGAACTGGTGTAGGAAGCCTTCCCTCAGGAATGTGCTTGTTTCTTGCAGACAAGATGGCGGCCGATGACGCGTCGCTCACGTTGCACAATGTTGAGCAAACGACACTCAGAACTAACTATTAGCGGAAGTCACTCACGTCACGATATTTAGCTGGATCCGGATTCGAAGGACCATTATGTTGGGGACGGTTTTAGGGACCGTTTGACTGTATGGAATCCATGGATGTTCGGTGTAGGAAAGTGGCGTGGCGTGGGGTAACTGATGCAACGGTCAGTTCAACTTAATGGCGTTTACTCGCTTTAAACACATGAAAATAACTGAACTACTTACACTTCTGAATTAAACGAAACTTGTACTATGAGATTAACACATGTAAAATGGTAGATGAGATTACTTATTGGAGATAATGAGAAATAAAGAAATGGTGGACAAAGGTGTGTGCCACCCACGTGTGAGTCAACCGTTCAGAGCGGTAGGTGTTAATTGACTTGCTAATGGCGGTCGCGAATCTCGCCTTGATGAGGGACTGCGCGCGTTGATCAACATGGCCTTATGGGCCTAGTACAGCGACATCACTCGTAGGCGTCTTACAATAATTGCGGGACCGAACCAAATGGGTTCAAATCCCAGAACATACATGTTATAAATGACTTGTTTAATTTCAGTTCCAAGTTCTTCGGAAATTCTTGAAAATTTGTTATACTAGTAATAGGAACGCTCCTTCTTTTCTTTGTCTACGAGGATATCGTGGACAGTTGAATAAGGAAGTTTGACCAAATCGTTTGTAGGAGAACTACATATGAAGGGGTTAGAAGCAAATGCGCCGAAGTGTCATTTTGAACATTTTGAGATATAAGCCCTAAGTTGAAAGTCTGTTATAAAATCACTGTCATAAAGTTTCCAATGTCCTTTTCGCAAATGACATAAAAAAGTAGTCTACATTAAATAAGTTCTAATAAATTATTAAAAGAGAAACAAATTAACATATTTTTCTTCAAAAATAGCACTTAGGTCATTTGGACTTTTAACCATGTTTAAAGAACACTCACAAGGTGGGTTAGGAAATTGATTATGAGATTCTAAATTTACCAAATTTTTGTAAGTATTGCAAAAGTTTTTACAAAGAATACATTCATTCGTCCAACAGCAGCATAGAATCTTCATCTTCCAATTGAAGCTCTCCATGGTCTTCTTCTCTCGGCTCTAACTTAGATGGTTTTCCCTTTGCCTTCTACTTTGAGCCTTCTGAGTGCCGTAAATTATTGTAAAATTCATGATATAGAGACGGACTATAGTTCAAGACATGACATAAATGGAATATGCTAGTGTGGTTTGGTCTACTGGTTATAAGTCACAGATTGAGGATCTTGAGAAAATACAAAGACGTCTTCTAAAGTACTTGAGTTTCAAAGTTGATGGTACTTATCCAGAGAACGGCCATCCACAACATGACCTGTTACGTCGTTGGAATGTAGACAGTCTTTTGCATCGCCGCGTTTGCCATTCCCTTATTTTTTTACATCGACTAATTAACAACGTCTTCGACTGTCCTGAATTGCTGGGTAAAATTAATTTTCATGTACCTAGGCTGGCATCCAGAAATCAGTTGACTTTTTATATGGATACTCCTCGCATTAATACGCAAAAATTTTCTCCGCTCTTCATGATGTGTCATAATTCTAATAAGTTACCTTCCCTCGATATTTTCAACTGCACTATTAGAGACATAAAGGGGATGTGCTTCAATACAGATTAATATACTGATTTTGGTTTTTCCTACCCTCTAATTGGACTACATGTCTGTTGGGTGGTGTAATAATAATAATAATAATAATAATAATAATAATAATAATAATAATAAATTTTCCCATTTTTCATACCTAATTTCAATGGGTTTTGTATTTAGGGGTGACAGAGTTAGATTGCGCTTTTCAGAGTCTTTTTTTGGGTCCTTCGTCACTTCATCGAACCCGTTAAAGGAAATAAAATCGGATTCCTTCATGTCATGGACCACAAAATTTTTGGTATGTTCTTGAGAGGTTGAGAAAATGATTATGTGGTCCATGTGTAGGAAACAGACTTTGCCTTGCAGTTCCTTCAAAACGTTGTCCACGACGCGTTGGAATGTGGCTGGGGCGTTTTTTAAGCCAAAGGGCATTCTGACGTATTCGTAGTGCCCATTTTCGACATTAAAAGCAGTTTTGGGTACGGATTCGGGGTCCATTTCGATTTGTTGAAATCCTGACGTCGGGTCGAGTGTTGTGAAGTATTGGCATTTACCTCGTTTAGCTAATATATCGTTAATGTTTGGTAGGGGATAACGGTCGTCTATTGTTTTTTCGTTAATTTTCCTATAATCGACGACGATACGCCATTTTGTTTTGCCGCTAGCATCCATTTTTTTGGGGACGATCCATATAGGAGAGCTCCATGGGCTTTATGAAGGTCTAATTATGCCTAATTCTAGCATTTGACCTGACCTGACCTGCCGAAGAGGTATTGTCTAAAACGCTAATGGACGACAAGACCGCTAATGCCTCTAATTCGAAATAGTGATATTTTTGTTCGTTTCCAAGCCGCCATGTATCTGCAAATTCCAGCCAGACCCCACCGACTAGCATCGGTGTATAATAATATAACCTTTCCTGGGTCAAATAAAGCCAGCACAGGTGCCGCAGTTAGCGACTTTTTCAATGGATTAAATGCCTCGTTTTGAACTTTTTCCCAAGTCCACATAACGTCCTTTAGCAACAAACCAGTCAGCTGTTTGGACTTTTCGGCATAGCGAGGAATAAATTTGCGAAAGTAGCCCGTTGGGAAAGTTTTCTACGGGGGCTGTCTTCCAGGGGCTCGGCCGAATCGTCGACCCGTCATTTATGTCTCCAAGATATTCGATTTTCGGTTGCAAAAAGAAACATTTTGACAAGCGCATCGTCAATCCGTGATCTCTAAAGATTTTTAGCACTTCGCGGAGTGTTTCGTTTCATTCTCTCGTGGTATTTGCGGGGATTAGAATGTGATCAAGATATATCAGCACCTTGTTAAACCGCAACTGACCCAGTGCCGTATTAATCATCCGCTGGAAGACAGCGGGAGCGTTGGTAAGATCAAACGGACAACCTAAATACTCGTAATGGCCATCTTGGGTGATGAACGCGGTGAATGGGATGGAGTCTTCATTCATCGGGATATGAAAATATCCACAGAGCAGATCGAGGCTTGTAAAGTACTTAAAACCCGCTAGCCGTTTGATATGGTCCTCGATCAGGGGCGTCGGGTACTGGTCGGGAACAGTGATCTTGTTTAAGTCGCGGTAATCTACACACAGCCGTTTTCGCCGGTTTTCTTTGTCGTGAGAATCACGCGGTTCACGTAGGCAGATTGAGATTCCCATTAGCCAGAAGATCGTCAACTATTTGTCTGATTTCATTCCGTTCGAAGTCTGAAAATGATCGCGGCCGGTGGTTGATCGGTCTCTCCGACGTAAGGGTGATGCGCATTTCCGCCAACGTAGTGACCCCCATCTTGAAGAGGTTGCCGGCCTCGCACCCCGGGAACTCGTCGAGGACATCCAAAAGGTCCGGAATCCCATCCGATTCCTCTATTCTCACGTTCACTTCGGCTTTTGTCAACGCATTTACTCATTCGCAGCGGTCATTAAACTTTAAGATGTTCCCTGTTTTCCGATATTCGACGTTCCGTAAAATTCTGACCGATTAAGACTAGTGCTGGGACTTCGAAGCATCGATGTTGGACATCGTCGGCAATCATCGATGGAAGCATAATATCGATCGTATAACATCGATGTTTAAATAACATCGAAAGATTTAAAATGCATGAGAATGAGTGTCACTTTATTTGGCAAAATAATTGATTACATAGGTTTAGAATTTAGTTGTTTCTTGTGCCTGATGTTTTACCATAAAGAAAAACTGAGGAGTTCACAAAAAAAAAGTCCCTATAATGATATTAAAAAACATATAATCTGTTTCAAAATAAAAAATCTACCAACACTGCATTCTACCTCGAAAATACAACCGACAACGTCGCTAACTTTTGTTTTTAGTGTGTCTGCAGTGTCAGAAAAAAATGTGGTTATGAAAGAAAACTGTAGACCGTCGTTTTGGCCGTAATTCATCGTGTTTTTTTATTCTGATTTTATTGTTCCACTCAAAGGTACCATATGGTAGTTACAACCTTTCTGTACATAATAATTATTTTGGGTTACGTAAATAAACTCAACAATTAAATGTCAAATTTTAGCGGAATTTTGGGTCAACCCAAAAAGATGAAGCTTATTCAAGGGATTTTTTTTTCTGCCAACATAATTCAACAGGTGGTGGATTTTTGATTTTGAAACAGATTATATATTGTTTAATTAAATTGTCAATTACAAAATTAAACCCAATAAGAACGCTGAGATTAACCCACTAAATACGAATACAAATAAAAAAAATAAAGATTATAAAAATGTATATTGCAAAAAATTATAAGTCCCAGAACTTTTTATCTATGGACTGTAAAAAAAGTAACTGGCAAAGTCGTTTTCCCTGTAAATTGTTTCGTTTTTTCGTTATCGTCTCGCCTGCCTGTGAAAACAGACGTTCGCTTGGTACTGAACTAGCTACAATAGACAACCACTTTCTTGCAATAGGTGCCAAGTCACTATATACAGGGTGTCCCAAAAATAGCGGACTAACTCATATCATTCTGATTTGGAAGGTCATAAAGAATCCATAAAAAATAAAGATGAAAATTTGTTTACTTGTTAGTGTAAGTTATTGAACTCCAAAGTTAGTACAATTTGGCACCATTGCTACAATTTAAAAGTAAGAATCAATTTACGTGTATCTCAAAAGCGTGGCAACTTGAAATAAGCAACAGCCAAGTTTGCCCTGTAAAAGTTTGTAATCTTGACATTTATACTGTCAAAGCATCAATGTGTCAAGAAACTTCCGTCATTATATTTCAACGAGTGCGATGTATTCTAACGCTAGTACTTTCCTCTACGCAAGCTCAGGCAATAGACCTATTCTTCTACATTAAAAAGTAATTGTGGTAATAGCTTTATCGTTTATCAAAGCCAAAAACAAGCAGTCACCGCATAATTATTTGGCTGTTCATGGAGGTAGATTTAGTGCCCATCAATGTGACTACAAGAAGTGTAACGCATTTGTCCTGTTTCGCGCATTCGCCGATCGAGCCTTTGAAACACATTTTTAGCTGGTCGCACTCTCTGCGGATATGTTTCTCCATATACTCTTGAAGCCATAGTATAATTACCCCTACATTGTCCTAGAATTAAGTACATATCGCAGTATTCTACAAAATCAAACATTTTTGCAGGAACTTTTTAAATGTCACCTCTGACTATCAAAATAATAAAACAATGAATGAAGAAAAGTAGTTTCTTTATTACTCAGCACAAGTTGTTACCATTGTGCACAAAACGTAAACTGGTTAATCACCGAACAATTGACATACATTTTACAACAAAATATACCTTCAATTTGATGATATTGACTTCTGAAAGTGAAGTCTTCGAAGGTTCATAGCGCAAGAAGTGAGCTCGATAGAATTTTTTTTACATTTTTCCCGGGCCTACATTGGATTACTCTATTTAGTCATGTACCGTTAGTCTGCTATTTTTGGGACACCTGTATATGCTGGTGATGCTGCCACCATTCCAATGGATTAATGGTGAGCGGTTCCAAAGGGGCCTTCAAATAAAAAGCTATTTCTGATTGTCTGTTTTCTGCACTTCCTCCTATTGCCTCTGTTGTTTTTTCACTGGCTAAACGTCTATGATCACCCCATAAATTGAACGTTGTCGATTCTGGAACAAAAAAAGTAATTGCAAACATGTTATGTTTTCCTCAATGAAAATAACTAACCGCCTGTCCTCTCCTGTGGTTGGTCTTCGTTGGTTTGCATCAGTTTGCCCTCGGGTTCATCTGGACGCTTATTTTGCATTATCAAATTATGCATATATTCTATAGCTTTGGCACAATACAGAGGATCTGAGAAATACATTTTCTTGAAGCGTGGATCAAGTATTGTTGCTACTGCGAACATTTCCATCCGCTCAGCTGTAGCCAATCTTTTATGAATTTCAGCTGACAAAGTCAACTTTAAGGATGAACTGAAGTAACATTGAAAAATGGCGAAAATTGCTTAAAATTGGTACAATAGTTCTTTCATCCATTCTGAAGTACTGTGCCAAATTTAAAAAAATTTGATCGAGGAATTTTAAAGTTATTACCTTTTAAAGTTTCGGGATATTTTACACGTGTTATGAGAAATCGAGCAATGGTCGCATAAAAATTGATAAAAAACATATTTCAAAAAGGCCAATTTTTCTTAAATTTTTCACACAAAGTATCGATATCGTAGAATTTTCTAATGAATTTACAAAAAAGGTTGGTCGAGGATTTTCCATGTGGAAATTGTGCTAATTATATGTGGAAAAACAGGGTTTTTGAGGTTATGTATCTGTTTTAATTTCAATAAAAGTGAACAAAATGCATATAATTGACGTCGGTATGCAACATTACACTCATATCGCACGTTTTACTACAGTTACGTTAAGAACTTTAACAGAAATCAATGAAAATTGAAATTCAGTGTGCTTCTGTTTACTTTCACGTACATTCTTAGTCAAAAGATTGTAAAATCACATGTAAGTAATTATCTAAATATCAAGAAAATAAACACAAAATTTACTTGCAACTCATTACAATTCGTTTCCAAAAATTAAAAACTTTTTTCAAATATTGATTTCTCGTAATAAACGTTTCATAGCATTATAAGAACGCAACTTTTTGCTAAGATTGTTACTCCAGTTCATCCTTAAAGCTTTTCCAAGTACTGAACCTTCATCCACTAAAACTTGCTCCAGACAGGTTTTAAGATTATAGACAAGGGGTATAATGATACTTCCCGTTGTATACTTGGATGCAGATTCAAATGGCTGTAAGAGATTTAGAACAATTTCAAGTTCCCGCATCTCTCTTGCTGATAGCAGGATGGTGCTGAAATTTCACTGCCGATAATGGAATTGATGCGGGTCCGTAAATTCAAGAATCGTTCAAGCATGTAATACGTGTTGGTGTTAGTACGTCAACAAGTTTTCTTGGTTCGCTTTTTTTTGTGCCTTTCTTAAAGCACACACTTTTTCCCAACTCTCAGCAATATAATCAGCAGTATGGCGCTCTTCTAATTCATATACCCCCAAAGTTGCAGTATAAATTTCATTTTCTTCCAAGAAATGTAAAGTGACGCCAAGGAAACTTTTATTTCGCATAGTTTCAGACCAGATATCACTTGTTAGCGTAAAGTTGTTGACATTTTCAATTTTTTTTTTTTAACATTAGTGATTGCTTTGTACTTATTGCCTATTAATTTATTAAAAGTTTTTCGTGAAGGAATCCTTCATTTTCAACAATGTTGATTGGTTGGTAGTCACGGCATATCATAAATAAAATTGCATTTGTTACCTTCGTGTATTTTCTGCCACCTGCCGCGTAAGATTTTAACTGGGAAAAAGTTTCAGTGATTGTCTTCTGTCGTTTACTGCCCAAAGATGGAAATGCATCAAGTGATTGTGATGATTCACACTCGGAAGTCGGGTCTTCTTGGTAAGTGTCTTCATATGCAATGCTAATCGTACTGGCTAAACTGGCTTTGCTGATAGATGGTTCACACAAATTTGATTTTGAATTGGAAGTACTGACACGAGTCCCAGGTGTAGTACTTGCAACTACAGTTTCAACTTCCACTTCTGTTTCCGCTTCAATTGTAGTCTCTCTTTTGGATCTTGGAATGTTTGTTTGGGGTTGAGATGGAGACTTGAGTTTAGACAAAGGCAAAGTATTGTGTAGAGCATCCTTATGCATTGGTTCTAAATGACATTTTAAAATTTGTGGTATTACCCGAAGTTTTTATTTTCTTTGAACAAAATCGACAAATGGCAAAATTTATTTCTTGACATTTTTCAAAATACTTCCATAAATCACTCTTTTTGACCATTTTCTTCGTATTTATCTGTAAATAACAATAATTATGATTTGTGAGAATGTGAATAGATTTGAATGTGTATAAGTATAAAACAAATACTTCATAATATTTGAGATTTATGGTGAATTTATATACTCCCATTTTTAAGAATAAACATTTAAGATCCTATTTTAATTGAATTTTGACTTTTGTGTAAGAAATATGAAACCCCGTGGCAACGTTAAGACATTTATTAATGATTTTATGTAGTTGACAACTCATCCACTGCCTTATGAGGGTGGATCAAGACTAAGACGTGACTCGATACAATGCTAATATATAGGCGAAATCATAGCCGGGCCGAATCGCTGAATTGCTAACGTCGCGACTTGCTGACACCCTGGCACCCTGGGACGTGCCATTTCCAAGGCCCCTTTTATAGGTTCCAGGAATGCATTGACGGCGATATTTGGTACATTTGGCACTAAAAATAATGCATTTTCAGCGGTTATACAGTGTGATTCAAAAGTGGCGCACCAAATCTTTATAACCGTATCGTATCGTATCGTATACAATACAGTAAGTACCAATTAAATTAAGTGAAGATAACCCGACGCAGTTTCAAGAGATCAATCGGCCCTAATTTATTTACACACTACATAATTTATCTAAATTAAAAGTTTTTTTTTTACTCACCTACCTAAATTGAACAGTCAAAATGAAAACACACAACACACAATAATTCAACGATTCAGAGTGAAGTGAATTTAACTTTCCTCCTTTCACAGGATAACAATAATCACATCACTGACCGGGGAACTACCAATTGCTGATACAGGCAGAAAATCGGCTAGATCGGGAAACCTGAGACGACTTCATCCGTCGTGCCGTATTTTACACCGTACGTGCTTCATGACCAAAGATTTCATGGGCAAAGTTTTTGCACTCGTTAAAACAACAGTTGCTCATAAATAAAATATTTTGAATATCTGATTCAATGTATTAAAACCAGAAACTCAACTTATTGAAAAATTTTAAATTATTACTGGAATTTTCAAGTTTCAATACTGTAACATCGAATGAATACATCGATGTTCTTTTCGATGATATGTTTTCGACATCGATGTCAAAACATCAATGTTTTCCTACGAAATATCGATGTTCGAAAACCATCGAGGAACATCGCCCAGCACTAATTAAGACGTCAACACCTAGGACGCAGCGCTCGATTATTGTTGCAATATTTTTTTCTTTCTGCAATTCCACTTCTGATTAAATTGTTGCAATTTTACTTCTGAAAAAGTTGTTACAAATCTTCTTCACAATGGATCAAAATCATCCTATATTACTACAATTTACATGCATCTATGCTCAAAACTTGACCTATCACTACATTTATAATACATGATTCTACTACACTCTTTCAGTTTGTTACACTTACTGACCTATCGTAACAATTTAGTGACTTAATTCCTATAATATGCATGAAATATCTAAGTTACATTTTATCTTTGATCCTTACGATAAACGACAGGCAAATCAGAAACATTATAAACTCCCACGCAACCTTCTTACGCTCGACTAAACACATCTAACGATAAGATGCTCTCTTATGGTAAACTTCTTACCTGACCTTCAATATAAACTTCGCCATCATACTCTTGCCGATTCGTCACCGGTACGTAACCCATCGATTTTGGCTGCACTTCGACATCTTCATCGGCTATGATGGCGATTTGTCACATCGGAATCGCATCTAAACCTGGCAGGGCACCTTGACTGTCCTCCAAGATGCGAATCTCATCCTTTTGTGCTACCAAAATTTTATCCTTATTGAGAAATTCTTGCCCGATCAACACTGGATAAGCTTGGACACAATTTTGCACCACCAAAGCTTGTACTTTCGCCTTGGCCAGGTCCACTTGTAAAGTCACGTTGACTGTTCCCAAAACCTTGGTTTCACTGTTGTTACAGCCATAAACAACAACAGAAGTTTTCTCAATTTCAAGTCGCAAATTATCCGCTACATCTTGTCGGATAATTACACCTCCACATCCTGTGTCCACGTAGCCCAAAAATCTTTGCCAATTTAACAAGTATGGAGTATAATACGCTTGGTTATCACCACCAACACTTTAGCAGGTCACATTTCCCGCAATTTTCTCGGTATTTTTGCGACAATTTATACTTATGTGACCTAACCTTTTACATTTTGAACACTCCATTTTGGGTCTTGAACACGCACTGGCCAAATGTCCAACTTCGTGACAATTATAACACTTTGGTTTATGGCGCGGAAACGAAGTACCCGTTCGAAAATGTCGTTCTTCCCGTCTGCTCTTATTGTCTCTAAACGTTGGTCTTATTTTCTGCAAAGTTTGTTGTTCTCGTTGCCCTTCAGTACTTTGAGTTACCAGCGTTGACAAAAAGGAAGAATAAAGTACTTCTGGGGTTTCGTAACGGCCTGCACGAGCGCCCGTTTGTATTATGTCATTCGAAATACTATCAATTACACAAGACATTGGTTAACCTGCTGATGCGCCATTTTTAAAAATGTATTCTTCTGAATCCTTTTAGAATAGAAATTAACAATAAGAACAGTTTTAATGGCTTTAATAAAAATAATTTGGATAATTTTACTCTTAAAGTGAATTTCGAGTTGGCGTAAACGGCGTTCCTATAGTAAATATTCAAGTCAAGATAAATAAGCAAAAAGTTTAACTTGCAGTAATTTTACTGAATATTCGTTAAAAATGGCCACTCCGAAATACAACAAAGTGGTAAGTTTTCGTTAGGTGCATTTTATTTCCTATCTAATTATTGAGACAAGTTCTCCAACTACGGCCATGAGTGTGAAATGCTGGCAGAGGACGACGAGGTCGAGAAGCGATTTCATGGTAATACATACTGGGATAAAATAAAACGGGGTTGGATGAGAAGCATTCTGGTGCACGAACAAATCTGCAAATCGTGTGCAATTCATCTGAGAAGCCACGGTGCGATAGAAAAGGAGCAGCAGCGTCACATCAGATACCACCCTTCAAGCATTCACCCCTTTAGCAGCGCGCGGTAATCTTTTATTTCGAACAAAGTTCACGTTTTCACTCGTATTTTATGCAGGATTTGGTGGGAACTGTTCATGACGTTTATTTGCTTTATTCAGTTGATTTTGGTACCGTTGGACGTTGGCTTCTTTGCGTTCAATGAGACGATGCCATTTTTCCGCTCCACTGCCTTTCTCTCTATAAGAATGATCACAGATTTGAGCTGCTGTGTAGATATCGGTGTCAATTCCATAACAGGCTATTACGACGAGTCGAAAAAAGAAGTTGTACTTCATCACCATAAAATAGTGACGTAACAGAGACACGCTTGTTTATGCGATAATTCACATGCTCGAATAAGTTCCATTTTGCTGAAATAATATTGGCTCCAGGATTCAGTTTCATCTTTTTTTAGCCAGCATCGTTCGCAAAGAAGTCGCAAAATCACGATGGTCTGGGAATGCTTGCAGAATTTTTCTTTTCCATTCCTCCCAACCATAGTCATATTTAGGAAGACTATCGTACCATCTTTTTGCAAGTCCGTCTAAACGGCTCTGCATATAACTGATTTTTGTTGCATCATTCCATCCACTTGACGCTGCCATTTGTTCGATCTTATAGATCCACTGCACAGCTGTCAAATTCGGAATTCCTGGCCCAAAACGCGGCACACAATTACGAGTAAATATTTCTGAACCGAACGCGAACTGGAAACTTCGTTGTTCCAATAAATTATTTCGCATTTTTAATTCGTCCGCTAATTATTCTAAGTGCCCTATCCGCTCCTCGGAAGTGCTAGCGATCACGCTTCCGGACGTAGGACGCGGTGGAGTCCACGGAGACATTTATTTCTCTACGCGGCTGATCTTTATCGAGCTGTCGTTGCTTCTCGCGGCCGTCGCGACCGTCTTGCAATTTCGCACAATTTGATAACACCGACAACAATCAATCACGACTCACTTCGATGGCAAGAGATCACAATCCCACCGCTGCTCTGTGAGCACTCTTACTCAAAAAAAAAATCTGACATTAAAAATCAAACACTTTTGAAAAATTTATTGAAATATCCGCAAACTACAACGAAAGCTCATGATTGAAGATTGAATGAATAATCCGTATTAGGTCAGCACTGGTTCCTTTGTTGTCCTTACTTGTTACATTTCTATGAATACATTTTTATTAGGCTGCTGAAGAGCGGAATTCTTGCGTAATAGTCATCGGCAAGCGTCGCCGTTTCGTTTCATCTTTTCTTAAAAAAAATGCTAACAAGAGTAAACTTTTTGTGAGTTGTTATCACCGCTTTCTAATTTTTTAACCACATGTTTTGTTTCTTCACAGGCGCGCTGCATCGCAGCCACCCAGTCCGTATTTATTGTGATCCCCAAAATTTCTGGCAACCCAGATGTCGCGACCTCTCGCGCATCCTCGACAGGATTTCGACTAAGTGCGTACGCCACCTTATTTTGATCACCTTTGAGGTATTCCATTTTATAATCAAATTCTGCCAATCGTATGAACCATCTGCCTATTCTGGGATTCAAATCGCGTTTGTCCGCGAGCAATTTTACTCGTAGGCTGTTACAATCGGTACGAATAGTAAAATGTATTCCCAACAGGTAAAATTCTGCTGTAATATGAAATCGGCTTCAATTTGCCATCGCTTTCGCTTTGTTTCCGCATTAAAACTGCACCAAGCCCTATAGACGAAGCGTCTGAATGTAATTCGGTACGCGTTTTCGGATTATATACGCATAAAACCGGACTATTCATCAAGATTTCTTTTAATTTGGCGAAAGCCATCTGGTGGGGATCGTTCCATTCAAAACTTTTACCTTTCCTCAACACTCAACGGTTTCGCAATTACCGAAAACCCTTTTACGAAACGTCTGAAAAATGAGACTAAACCCAAAAATGATCTAACTTTGTGTACATCGGTTGGGACAGGAGACTCATTGATCGCTCGCAATTTATCCTTCCCTGCCTTTGACCGAAATTGTGAAACCAAGATACGTAACACAGTTCAAAAAGAAGTTACATTTTTTCAAATTCAAGGTAAGATTCGCATGCCTAAACCTTTCAAAAAGTTCCCTTAATTTTTCCAAACCTTCTTCCAAAGTATCTGAAGGTACAGTTATATCATCTACATATATATGCTAATACCGTATCATAGCGCAAACTCCCTAATACAACATTAATTAATCTTTGAAAATTACTGGGCGCGTTCGCTAGTCCGAAACTAACCCTCTTAAATTGATATAGTCCGTCAGGTGTTACAAAAGCTGTTTTCGCGATTGCGTCCTTTTTCATCGGTATCTGATAGGATCCTGATTTCATATCAATATACGTATAATACTTCTTACCACCAAGTCGATCCAGGTGGTCGTCAATCCTGGAAAGCGGGTAATGTAGTTTTACTGTCTGCTTATTCAGCCCTCTGTAACCTACGCACATTCGCACTGCACCACACTTCTTTTTCAATAACAGCACATGACTTGCGAATGGCGAATCCGAGTCATCCACAATACCGGCATCTTGAAGTATTCACTTCACGCATAATTCACCACGACTTATAGTTTGATTTCCTGCCGTTATCAAGTCTTTTCCGCTGATGTTCAGGACGGGCAGTACTGCTTCACCATTTTCATCAGTTTTTACAATACAACGAGGCACAACGCTGCCGAATTCCCGAACACTACCTTCGACGCACAAATCAGCGAACGGTGCATCGCACTTAACCGCTATATGCCCGAGAAAGTTATCTGGAATTGCCGACGCACTTTTAGCCTATAACACAAACTTTGATGGTTCTTCTGGTTCTGGAGTTGTTTCCGGAAAACAGTAACTCCTTTGCTGTTTTCACAACCTTTACGTGGTCCTGCTCTGGCTATGATGATGGAAAGCTGTTCTACGTCCCGAGACACCACATATATCTTCGATGTTGCACTCACATCGTCGACTTCTAACTTGGCTTCCACAGTGTAATTTGCATGTCGAAATAAAATCGTCGCGAATTATACAGATTCGAACTTCCAAAGTCTACGTAGGTTTTGACGCAAACGTCATTGACCTTCACATCCTTGTAAAACTTAAATTTGGGTGAGACCACATTATCTTCTCAGCTGGCGGCTTCTTCTTCGGACACTGCCGCGAATAATGTCCAATTTCGAGACAATTGTAACATTTTTGCTCGTGAACTCTTCGCTCCACCTGAGAACCTCTTTCTCCGTTGAAAACTTCTTTCTTCAAAGAGTTACTTCTTTGTTCACTTTTCCCGTTTTTATTGAAATAACATTTCCTTGAAACATGGCCTATTTTCTTGCAAATGTTGCATTTCATCGTTGGTTTCTGCTCAGTCCCGAGACCCGCACTACCCGAACGTTTACACCACGTAGCTTCTTCTTGTTCGCGTAAATCCCGTAATAACTCCCGTTCATCAACATGTCGTATCGGAAGCAACACACGTCCAGTCTCTTTAGCACGCAGTCCTGCAAGCACTAACTTTTTACATTCTGCAAAACTTAATTTAAGATTTTTGCACATCTTCATTTTGATGTAAAAATATTCTTCAGTCTTTTCGTTTGGTTGTTGTTCTCGGTTCTTCATTTCTTCAAATTTCTCAGTGACAGTTCTTTGATCCTCAAAGTTTTCCTTGAACTTTTCTTCAAAGTCTTCCCATATCTGAATTTCCTCTTCATAATATTGGAACCAATCACGAGCACAACCCGTCAAATGCTGTCTCGCCATTTCTAACATTATCGTCTGATCCCAGAATTGCTTGTTGCCAATTGATTTCACTTCTTTCAACCAGCTTCTGGACTCAAAATAACCTCCACTGCTGTCAAACGACCTCAATCCCTTGGTGAGATCCGGCATTACGCAATATCTTTGAGCACTCTCCGTCGACGAAAACCCTCTGTCCGACGACATTCCTGGCCCATCACCTGTATTCTGTGGAGTAATTCCACTTATCAATTCCACAGCAGAATCTACTGTCTCTACTGGCGGTGTTACAGAGGACGTCGCTTGTCCTCCACCTAGCCTCGCAAATCTCACGTTTGCCACAATTTTACGAGAAACGGTCTTCAACGGTCCTAACGAACTTTCCACATTCAAAATGGTTTTTTCAAAAAGAATTTTCATTTTGGGTGATTTTCACCCCAACCACATAAGAGTTGTCACAAAATTTCACCACGCAAGCGCCGGGTTAAGGGCATGTTCGAGGTGGTAAGACAGGTTAAACCACGAAACGAGGTAAGCGTCGGGACCATCTCCAGCGGCAATCTCAATGAATTTAATCCCCTAACGGATAACGTGGATGACTAGGTCCATCCGGTAGACGAATACGCGCATGATAAAGTAGAGGGCGAAGGGTTGCCAGATTTTCTTGATGCTACAGCGCCAAATTTAAAAATTCATGTCGCCAGAAATCGCCAAATTATAACAGTTTACACAACAATTACAGAAAATAAAAATTTATTATACCGGGTGATCAAGAAGGACTGTTTAAGTTGGCAGTACAATTAAGAAATTTTTTTAATTCGTTTATTTATAACACTGCAACCGGATATGTTTTGTTGGTTTATTTGACAAATATCTGATGTAGGTATAGCATTAACAACGACAAGCCATCAACAACCGAAAGTTACTCCTGTTATACGATTTATTATTATATATGTTATTTAAAATACAATTCAGTGTTACCAACTTAAACAGTCCTTCTTGATCACCCCGTATAAACAAAAAATATAATCTATGGAACATAAGATACACTCTGAAAACAAATAATTCCGAACACCAAAATGAACAAATACATTATATAAAGGAACTTAATAGTATATTATATATTGAGGGAGAGAAATGCATGATTTTTCCTAAGGTGCAGTTTGTAGCCAGAGGGCGAAGCCCGAGGGCTACAAAGCACCGAGGGAAAAATGAGCATTCTCTCCAGAAGTATATATACTATTTTTTTCACGGTAGGGAGTAGAAACAGCACAAAAATCTCAAATTTTAAGAATAAAAAAATGATGACAAATGAGTTGTCATCTTTCGATGAATTTAATGGAATTAGTAGTTGCCTTGACAACACAATTAGATTTTTGTCACAACAGTAAAAAAAAATGAAAACCCCCATTAGATTTTTGTCACAACTGTCAAAAAAATGAAAACTCCCTAGGGAGCAAATATTTGCTCTACTTCTGTCACGATGTTGACATCCGAAAAGTTGATTTCTACTCCCGATCGTGAAAAAATAATATTTAAACAAGGAATGTCGTCATTGTTTTGACAAACAAGAAATTCACTAATCTCGTCATCACCTTCGTTATTCTCTTGACATTTTCCTGAATTGTACATATTACTGGTAAACTTTTTGAACATTTTTGGTGAAGGTTTAAATTTATCACAACAAATGTTCATTACATGTAAGTGCACTCGCAGCCTTAATATTGCACATAACATATCAGTCTTTAAACGGTTTTTTGCCTTGATCTTTACCGAGTTCATCACGGAAAACACTCGTTCAACTACAGCAGTTGATGATGGAAAACTTAATACCAGAATTGCAAAACGGGCCAATTCTTGAAAAACATGGTCTCCTCCTGCATTTGTGTAATTTCTGACTCTGTCACACCAAAATTCGTGGGAATTAATTTGTTTATTATTTTCATCATATAGTTGCCACTTTACTCTTTTGATGTAAGTTTTAATAAATGGTAAATCCGTGAACTTAGGACGATGACTCACGTCGAGACAAGCCTAGGAACATACGGGAAATTAATACACTGACACCGTATGAGAACCTCACTTATACCTTTACTGAAAGCATTTTCAGATTCCTAAAAAAGGTTAGGGAATCTGGAAGACGTTTCTTTAGCTCAATTAACAAAGTTTTAATGTACGAGAGAGCTCGATTTTCAATTTCTTTCCTTTGCTCCTCTAGTATCTTTAAATTTGCCAACTCGCGGTAGTAATCAACTCCATAGTCGCCTTCACTTGCACGTTTAAAAGCAAGCTCATTATCTAAATTATGTATTAAAGTGTCGAACTTTTCCACAAATAGCGGTTTCATAATCTTTTTGGCTAAAGTTGATATCGCTACACATATATCATCATAGCTATCACCAAGATCAACATAATTTTTTTGAAATGATAAATTTAATGTATTCACCACATACAATACTGGCAAAATAATTTTTAGAAGTAAAAAATTTGAGTAATCATTTAACATTTCGTTAAGAAGCCTAGCTTTGTAATCCTTTTATTTCTGGATTAAATTACTGAAGTAACACTTCAATTCAGTCCAATTCTCTAAAATAATATTGATCACATTATACCGTGCCAACCATCTGGTTGATGACAGCTGCACAAATTGGTGATTCTTCTTGTCATTGTTAATTGATTTATAAATGTTTGAAAATTCAATTCTTCCAATAGAACTGACAGAAAACCAGTTATACACTTCCTTGCTTAAAAAATCTAAATTTGCAGGTAGCTGTTCCGATGCCTTGGAACTAGCATTATTAATGGAGTGGCAGACACATCTGACTAATTGCAGATTAGGAATTTTCTCTTTTAGCAGTGTATAAAGAGGGTGATTGCTTCCACATAAATTATTTGCACCATCAGTTGCGATGGCTATCAACTGCTCAATGTCCAATTTAATTGTTTTTAAATATTCTGTTATATACAGGGTGTCCCAAAAATGGCGTACAAACTACTTACTACCTTACCGAGGATGTTTAAATGTACATGAAAAAAATATGGAAAAAATGTTTCCGACAAAAAAATGAATTATTTTTATTATTATTATTAACGAAAATACAATGTAAACAAAGATATATTCATACATTATTACCTTGCAATGTTACCGTAGAGGATTTAAAATAATTTTTTCGATTTCCAAAGCTTCTAAATTCTCTATTACGCAGGATTAGATATTGGTAGTGAGTGATCTTGTACTTTGTGGTAATATATACGATTAGACGTAGCTGTCATGACAATTTCATACATATATTTCAAAATAATTGACCTGTTAAATGCCACTTTTAAAGACCGCCAAATCAGCAAATAAGTCCAATAGATTTTTTTTAACATTTTTCTGGCGTTTACGGTAATCTCTTCTACACCTTAGTGCATCGTTAGTACGCCATTTTTGGGAGACCCTGTATGTGTATAAACAATCGGCAGTTACACGCTCAACTTCAATTATACACAAAAAATTAGTTAAAACTTTTTGACTGATCTCACTAATAGTTATTTACATTACCAGATGCGTAAGTGAACTTTTTTTGCCAAGGAGGTAGTTCAAGACCCGAGGCGACAGCCGAGGGCCGTGAAACCTCCGCGGTTAAAGAAGAAACTTACGCATCGTGTATTGTATTAAATTTTTCCTACTACGAAGCACCAACATTTTATAATGTTAATAAAATTGCAAAAATCGTGCCGTATCGCGACCGTCCTTGGATCTTGGAAGCAAAAACCATAGCAACAGCTTTTACAAACATTTTATTTTTCGTCTTCAAACGGCGTGAATTGTGTAAGTGCGTGTAATCCGTAATAATGCTAGTTTGTTAGTTTGTGGTTATTGGTATTTATGCAACAAGCCTTCCCGCAAATTATGGAATGTGACGGAATTGAAAGAGCCGCTGGAATTACGTTAGCCTCATTGTCGCCTGTCAAGTCGGGTGAGCGATATAACCTAACTTTCCAACAATTCATAAATCACAATAAATGTGAATAAGTAGATTAATTTTCCTTTGTTGTATTCCATTGGACTAATTAAACTACATATTATTATAAAATGTGTTGCTGTTTTCCATTTGATGATTTGGGTACCTCAATCGAAATAGTCACAAAATAAAATAAACCCTCCTCGTCCCGTAAGGAATCTCCTAGTCGCGTAAGTATTTTACTTTCGTAGCTAGCAACCACACGCAAGATACGATTCACTTTCGATTACAAGTGTGTTGCTAGGGCAGTAGATGAAACTTTCTAGATACGTAGTAGGAAAAATATTTTATACACAAACAAAGATATTTGTTGACTGAAATATCGGTTGACTCGTCAATAATTAATGAAAAATAGTTATTATTGACATCTTCAACTAATGCTTCTAACAGAACAGGCCCTATCACGTTTTTCAACAACATTTTGTTCTGTGTATTTTAATTTTTTCAAGGGATGTTCCTTTTCCAATGATTTTAATAACCGAACTCAAATGATCAATACTATTAATTGCTGAATGCATGGCAATATATGTAGCAAGTAATAAATCCTTTTCTTTCTGATCATTTGAAATGTCAATTACGACGGAATTAAAAAGACTATTGGTTTTTGGTGTTGATCAGCTGAGTGAGCTCGGGAGCAGATTTACAGACCTTGCAGAATGCTTCTCGAAAGGATTTAGTATCTCCCCTGCATAACCAACCTGAAAAAACAATGCAATATTAATATATGACAATAGCCCTGCAATAATTATTATGTTTGTTACATGCCTGCATTTCTCTTACCTCTTGCCCAAGGTTCATTCTCCCAGTCCCTTCTATATGTCCTTAATTTTTCTTGTTTTCCCATTTCTATCGCACATAAACATCCAAGTCAAGTTGACGACAGTCGACGGATAATAAAAAATAAAAATGATCACTCAGAGATGGAGAGATGAACATCACAGATGAAAATAATGCTTGTCGACTTGTCGTCACTCGTCAACTGTTAGTGGCACTTTGACTTGATGCCATTCCTCTGTAGGGCTATGAAACTCATCAACAAAGTATTCCCGCATTCATTATTAAGTTATCTATCGAAATATGTAGCTTAAAAGTATCATGCACTTACAACAACAAAAATCCACGTTTTTTAAAAAAATCTGATTTTATATTACATTTTCCCAACAAAACGGGGTAAATGTAATACCGGGTGATCAAGAAGGACTGTTTAAGTTGGCAGTACAATTAAGAAAATTTTTTAATTCGGTTATTTATAACACTGCAACCGGATATGTTTTGTTGGTTTATTTGACAAATATCTGATGTTAACCACGACAAGCCATCAACAACCGAAAGTTACTCCTGTTATACGATTTAAAATATAATTCAGTGTTACCAACTTAAACAGTCCTTCTTGATCACCCCGTAGTTGGTCTGCATTTCCTATGTACTTCTATGACACGATTGGCCGGGGCAAATGTGAAAATACAGAAAATGTGCAACAAAATGATATTTTTACCTTCTAAATTGGACAATTAATAAGGACATTAGCCACTTTACAAGAAAAAAATTAGAACAAGTACTATTTCACCCCTTTAATGAAACAATAAAATAACACAAATTGTTATAAAAAACAAAGAAAAAACTAAAAATCAACACTTATGCTAAATTCTAACAAGTCTTTCATCTTCTTGGCAGGTATTTAAGTAGTATTTGTAAACTCAATATGAGCACCTACTTTAAACTCTACTTACATATAAGTGCTAGACGTGGTCTAACAAAAAATAATACTTAAACAAAATACAAAATTAAAGAAAATTTAAAATTATTGCAAGTTATAACCCTGGAATTGGATGCCAAATTCTAAGCATCCCCTCCTGCCTCTGGTCGGGATGGGTAAAATTTTTAAAATATCTTCTGTCTCTACAACGTCATCATCAATTTTATCAGGCCAAATAAACTTGTTTTTGGTGTATTTCAGAAACTTAACGCTCCATCCGTCAACAATTTTGCCAGTTATCTGACCTACGTAATGATAAACAGACTTTTTTGTGCTATATTTAACAAGAACCCAGCTATTAATTTCAACATCAGGGTCAATATTGCAGGGTCTTCGTCAGTTCCTGAGTTTCTCAATTCATTTAGAAATATTTCGTCTTCGTCTGATTCTTGAAATTCGGGACTTTTACCTGATTCCTCATCACTACTACTCAAATTTGGTATCGTTTTACGAGGTTGTTTCGGTGCCTTTGGTTTGGAGGACTTCTTAGGATTAGGTTTTTTCTTACACTTCAGTTTTGCGGCTTCTTCATTTTCTCTCAAGCGCTGTAACACTTGTTGCGAAGTCAGAACCTCAGAACCAGTTGCGACCCTCTTCTTCTTCTCCTTCTGAGGTTCAGGCTTTTGAGTCACAGTTTTTAAAAGAAGGTCCTCAAATGACACCGATGGCCGTGATTGGTCTGAGAGCAAGCCTGGTAAGGACACTGATTTGTGGGCAGCAGTAGAGCATCCGGCTATCTGAGAATTGTTCAACGTGACTGTAGATTTTTGATTCGAAGTAAAGATCCTGATTGAATGTAGATTATCCGGTGATTTTGAAGAATTTGTAGTAGGTATTAAGCTTAGAATTTCTTCTGAATTGGTATTCTGGTTGTCTTCATCATCTAGAGTTGCAAAACTTCCACCTTGCTGGTCATGGCTTAAATCATTATTTCTGGGTGAGACTACTTGATCTGGCGTGTTCTTTTGTTTTCTTATATGCTCATTCCACCGCTCTAGAGATGACCGTGAAAACGCGGTTTCCGGAATAACGTCGGCACTAAAAGAATAGATGCCTGCCTTCTTAAAACCATTGCTGATTACTTCGGGGTGAACAGATTTCCATGTCTGACACACGAATTCAGAAAATAATTTCTTTGGCAGTTTTCGCCCAAGATTTTGCCTTTGCCACTTGATTAGTTTATCATCCCAGGTGCCTTTAAATGATTTAAAGACGGAGAGGTCCAGTGGCTGAAGTAAGTGGCTTGAGTGTGGGGGTAGTTTTAAGATTGTGATATTTTCCTTTATGGCTGTTTCTATTATGGATTGATCAATGTGGGTGCTGTGGCCGTCATCAATTATTAATACTGGGCGTTCGGTTCCTATCGATGAAAGGATTGTATTCATGAAGTAATTATTGAATATTTCTGTCTCCATCCAGCCCTTTTTACTTGCGGCATATGTTATCCCAGCAAAGGCACTGTCATCGGAGGCCATCCATTTATCGTAGATATTGAGGACCTTGAAAACAATTAATAGCGGTGCTTTTCCCCCTGCAGCATTACACATTGCAAGCACCGTGGTATTTTCTTTCCCTGGTGTGCTGATTGTTCTTGAAGAAGGTTTCCCAACTTGACCAACAACTTTCTCGGGTTTTTCTAACAAGTCAAGATTTCTGAGTGTATTTTTCAGCAATTCCAAATATCCATATATTTGGAATGGATCCATAGCCTTTTTCCTGGCATATTCCACGTTTTGTGGGATCTTCAGGCTTAATGTGTAGCGTCTTTTAAACCCAAGAAACCAGTCTTCCCCAGGAACTCCATCCTTGAAGCATGTCTGCAAGTTATTGGCACTGACGTACTTCCCTACTAATTCAAGGACTTCTTTACGCGATAAACCGAAGCCCCATTTTTCGAGAGTTTTTATGCCGTTGGCCAATTTTGTTATTTCTTCAATTGGAAGTTGTTGTGGTCGACCTTTATTTTTACATATTTTTCCCCTTAGACCTTTAACCCTTGTATATAGGGTAGGATACGGTATATCATATAATTTAGATGCTTTATATAGAGTTATGCGGCCAGATTTTATTTCCTGAAGAGCCAATAGCAGAGTTTCATTACTGTAAGATGGAACTTGGGTGTTTTTCTTGACATAATGTCGAACCAAGATCTGTAATGGGGCAAATGTAATATGTTTATAATACAATTACCCCAAGACACTATATTACAATTTCCCTTACATCACTTTTTTTGGGGCATTTGTAGTATAGTAGATAATAATTGTAATTAGTGAAATAACGCTCAAATAATGGTTAAATAATGATTTTAGGGTGAAGAAAACAGAGCCAATGAATATAAAGTAAACTTACCGTGAAAACTGTGGTAACATTTACGTCGTAGCTTTAGTTGCAACTGGTTTCGACATGTGTGCATTTTGAGATGAATAACTGTAACGCGCAGTCGGTAAATACATTTTCTGTTGTATGGCAGGCTTTAGCGTTTATGGAACTACCATCACACGAGATGGCACTGGCAGTTATATATTTTTAATTAATATTTGAACATGATATTGCAATTACCCCATTATTACATTTACCCCTATTCACCTTATAGTATTTTTCTTTATACCATACTGTTATTAGGATTTATCAGTACTCAATGCTTGATTGATATGACACCCATAACAGACTAGGCCGTTATTCAAAATTATCAGACCGAGGCCGTTATTTTTGCTACCGTTGCTACGGTTACGGCACAGATGACAATTAAATTAATTTTTGAAGTAAAGAGAAATGACAATCTTACAAATAAATCATCGTTAAATGTTAAGTATTATTGGTATAAAGAAAACTATAAAACAACATACGGCCGATATGGATATAACAGACTCGGTTGATTATAAAATCTCGGCTCCGCCTCGATTTTACAATATCTCAACCTCATCTGTTATATAACCCATATCGGCCTAATACCGTTACAGTAGAAGTCCGTTAGGATAGCCTTTACTGCCGAGCCAGAGATTTTGTGAGACGAGCTCGCAGAGCGAGTCCAATAATACTGGCGAGGCTGTAAAGGCCCTAACTGACGTGTATTGTACAATAGTTTTTGTAATATCTCTACGATTCATTCACAATTATCTTTTTGAAATACATTTTTTTCGACGCCATCGAAAAAACCGAATGATTAATAAGTGTGCGGAGGACGTCGTCATGTCAACCGTTGTTTGTGAAAAAAAATAGTTTCAATGTTGTTTGTCAGATTTGTTCAACGCTTAACTTTCCGTTGAAAATAAATGAATGAAATCAATAAAATATCGCAATCAAGATATGCCCGATGTCCGGAAGTGAGGTATCGTTATTCCTGCAAAATCGCGCTTGTGTTAGTCTTAAAATTGTGAAGCATCATCTTCGATCTTGTCTACATTTGCTGTTGTTTGTCAGATTTGTTCAACACTTAACTTTCTGTTGAAAATAAATGACTGAAATCAATAAAAAAACCGCGATCAAGATATTCCCGATGTCCGGATGGCCGCAGAGCAAGTGAGGTCATCGTTATTCCCTGCAAAATCGCGCTTGTGTTGGTGTTAAAATTCTGAAGCATGATCTTCGATCTCGTCTACATCTGCTAGTGGCATACGGATTTCGATTAATTCAAGGTGTGTCCCATAACATTAAACATTAATTATTGTACCAATTGTAAAAAAGTTGAAAAATAAAATTTAGATCTACGTTGCTATAGTTATTTAGTCATTCATAACGGCCGCTCCCGCTCATAACGGACACCCTAAACGGACTCCGGCCGTTATGAGGTTGTTTACATGGTGACAAACAATCCGGAAAGCCACCTTTAACAAGTAGGTATTACAAAAAATATTAAAAACCAAATCGGGATAATCAATAATCGCCAACATATCGCCGTCATAACTTAAGAATCGCCACTTTTTGTCGTCATCGCCAAGAGCGAAAATGTTCTCGCCATTCCTGAATTAAAGTAGCCACTTTGGCGATAAATCGCCACATCTGGCAACCCAACAGGGCGATTCAAACCAGAACAGGACAAGGGCGGAGCTTAAGATGCGCACCGTGAAAGTGACCAATGGCGTATCAAACAATAATTCCAGAAAGGGAACTCCAGGGGCCTGTTTCATAAACGTAATAGAACTTGTCCGACAAGTACTTTACTACTCAAAAATCACAAATGTGACAAGTTATTGTTTCATAAAACTCTAAGTGACTAGTGATTAATGACAAGCAACAAGTTCATAACTGACAAGCAAATTTTCTTTAAATTGTTATAAAATGACAAGTCTCATAAAATTAATTAGTTTTATTAATCAAAATTGATAAGTCAAGGGAGCATCGTACATTTTAATAAATACGTGCTTAAAAAATTTATTTTATGCTATTGGACAGTGAGAGTGATGAAGATGAACAAGTTGAAATTGTAAGACGCCCCAGAGTATTTCGAAAAAGAATAAATTTTCGTTTTCAATCTTTTTTTGAATTTAATGAACGATTCCGTCTAAGTTCTGTGAAAATGGAAGTACTATCTAATATCATTGGACATAGATTACAACACGAATACAAAAATTATGCTTTGAATATACAGCAGCAAATGCAAATCGCTCTGCATTGGTTTGGTACTGGTTGCCAATACCATAGTGTTGGTGAGATGCCACTGTGCATAGGTGCATTAACCGCGTTACGATGTCGATTAATCGTGTACTTGGACCACAACTCATACGTTGGCCAAACAATATGATGGAAGTAGTAAGAGGATTTAACCGAATTGGAGGTTTACCATTGGTAACTGGTGCGGTAGATGGGGTCCTAATACCCATAGATGGGCCTAATGTAGGTGAGGAAGCTTTTGTTGATCGGTACGGAGCCTCTATTAACGTCATGGCAGTATGTGGACCAGATTCGAAGTTTTACTTTATAAATTCAAATTGGCCGGGAAGTGTACATGATGCAAGGGTTTTACGAAATTCTAGCTTGTATAGAAGAATGGAAACAGGATGCAGACCTATTGAAAACGGATACATTATTGGTGATAGCGCTGATCCTTTGAAAAACGGGCTTGTAACACCAATAACATAAGTAAATCATAATAATCCAATTCATCCGAAAACACAGGCAGACTCGAAGTGTAATAGAGCAAGCATTTGGAATTTTGAAAGAAAAGTTTCCGTGTTTAAATCATCTGTGAGTACAACCTGAATTTGCAGCAAATGTAATCAAGTGTCGTGCTGCACTTTGTAATTATCCTCGAGATGGGGATAATTTAAAAATACAACACGAAACTTTTCCAAATTTTCGCAGAAACGACGAATCTCTTCCTAACGAAAATGTTTATGTGGCTGGTAGATAACGTTTACAAGAAATTATACATTTTCGATAAATCTTTATTTTAATTAGGGCCGGTTTCACCAACGCCAATTAAAGTTAATTGTAGGTTAAAATATACGAAAACATTGTTGTAACAATAGGTAACTACTGTAACGAAGGATTTTAACCTACAGTCAACATTAACTGCCGTTGGTGAAACCGGCCCTTAGGCCAGTATTCACCAACGCCAGTTAAACTTAACTGTAGGTTAAAATATACGAAAACATTATTATAACAATAGGTAAGTAAAGTAACGAAGCATTTTAACCTACAGTTAACTTTAACTGGCGTTGGTGAATCCGGCCGTTAACAATAAACTTTCATTAATAAAAACAAATAAATTAACTACGAGTACTAAAGCTAATTCTTTTTCTAGTTTTAAAGTTTGTAATTCGGTTTTTATGTTTAATTTTTCTAAGGCCCGTATTCAACAACGCCAGTTAAAGTTAACTATAGGTTAAAATATACGAAAACATTGTTATAACAATAGGTAACTAAAGTAACGAAGTATTTTAACCTACAATTAACGTTAACTGGCGTTGGTGAATACGGCCGTAAATAATCTATTTCTAATTGCAGCTTCCTTTTTTTTTAATTTTGTACTTCCATATCTGTTGGTGGTTCGGATTTTTCTGTAAAAAACGCATCAGTTTCAATGATGAATCTTACTAAATTAAAACTTCCTTTTTTTGTTTCTCCTTAGATTTTCTATATTTTGTGGAGCTTCAGGGGTCGGCGATCTGAGACCGACAATTTCCTCCGAATTTTGTATTAGTTCCTCAACTGCTGAAATTTCTGTATCCGGCTGGAAATCTTCTTCTGGAGTTTTTAGAGTGTTGCTTAAGATCTCTATTACTTTATGATCAACTTCGGTCATCTTCACTTCCTTTCCACCTCCCGTTCCTGTTCTTCTTGCATGATCCTTTTTTTCCTAAAAATAATACGTGGCAATACAAGGATAAATAAACAGATAAATAAAATTAAAAACTCACTAATGCTGTTTTGCGCAAATTGGGTCACACCGTGTCTCTTGTATAAGTCCAGCTTTTTTCACTATTAACTATCCCCAAACTTGCAGCCGTGGTATAAATTTCTTTTAACACAAATTATTAGTACTTGTCGGTATTTCATATCACTTGTCAATAGTCACTAATCAACTTGTAAGTTTTATGAAACAGGCCCCAGGTGTTAATTTGAGTAGAATCGGTTGCTAAGCATATATTATCATACTACCAGAATAACATTTCTGCCAAAGTGTCAACATCAACATCTTAGGTTTAGGCAGATGTCATTCAAGATGTCACAATCGCCATCGATCATATGAATCTATTTTTATTTTTTAAATAAAACAACAAATGGCGGTTCTGACAAGAACCTTGTTTATTCGAATGCACGTAAGCTTATCGTAAAAAACAGGAGAAAAGGTGTAACATAGGCTAAAAGGGATCATGAAACGAAAAATAAATACAATTAGAGCAAATGCTCAAATGGCCACCATTCATTTGCAAGCATAACCATTGCGCCATCGTGTTGAACCAGCCTTTAGCATAAAAAAGAAATGGAATGTTTTCGAGGAAATTGGGAAGTTCTGCGTTCAAAAATTCTGCGTAAATGTCTCTCGTTAACGGCGCAGGAAATTCAAAAGGTCCTACGTAAAGAGGAAAGTTAGTTACCATGTAAACTAATTTCTATTGAAGAGATACCACACTATTCCCTAACAGACCAGCCCGAAAATTTATAGATAATCCATAAATATTTCAACAAATATGTCTTCATCGGTCAATAAAGGTGTCACTCCGAGATCATGTATCTGAGATGTCGAGGGTTCATCAATCTCTGCTGTTTGAAAAGGAACATAGGATTCTTCATCATCAGAATTTTTCCCAAAACTCTCATCTGAGGAACCTGTATTTATCACAAACTCACATTCCTCTAAAGCCTCATCTAGCATTATCGCTCGAGTGATATAGTCGTCCTCCAATTGTCTGCAGTGATTTCTGAAAATCGCCTTCTCGCTAGCTGTTCAACATCTTTTAATTTGAAAGTGGTGTTATGTACAGCAACCCAGTTTTTTACTGAGGCCCATATCTTTTCTATGGGATTCAGCTCTGGATGGTAAGGCAGAAGTCTCAAAACTTCATGACCATATGATGCCATCAGTAAATCTAGTTTGTATATTCGATGTTGGCTTCTATGTTCCTTGATAATGCTGTACAACTTGGGCTTAGTTAATTTTGGATCAGTTGGCAATTGCCTATCTTCTAACCACAAAAGCAAATCTGCTTTCCGTGTCGTTGAAGTCGGTTCCTTCATTTCTCGAATATTGTAATAGGAAGCATTATCTACCACTAAAACTGAATTTGGGGGAAGATTTGGAATTAACTGGGATTTTAACTATGTTTGAAAATTCTCGCATTTCATCTTTCAAAGCACAAACACACACCCACGTGCACAGTCGTGAAGCCTCTCTAAAATGGCCGTGATTCCACTTTTTATAACTTTGCCCCTTCTCTCGTAAATTCGTCGCGGCCAGCACCGGAAATCATGGTTAATGATAATGAGCCGTTATTCGGGCGTCGACGAACGTTCTAGAGTTTTACGATTTACCGTGGTACCTACACACGCAAAAAAATTAAAATAAACGTAACTGACCTTCTGTCTCCTTTTTTTTAAGTATAATTATACTATAATGTTACCAGCTAGAGTTGGTCGCCTTTTTTCTACCACATGAAAATCATAAAGCAGTTGCTGAATAGTTTTTTTTCACATTTTCGTGAAGTTTTGTAACCCAGGGTAGTGACTTTCCTTTTTGAGGCATCGAAAACTGATTTTTTTATCCAGAATGAATCTTTTTTTTTTCTTTTGTAATTCTTTCATACGCAGTTTTACCAATTCCTGTAGCTTTCAAAATTCGTTCTTTAAAATTGGCAATTGAAATTTGTACACCTTCCTCGGCCTCGTTTTCCATAAAATCTGTAACTCTGCCTATGATTTCTCTCGTTTGCGAACGCAATATCTTGCCTTTGCCAAGTTTCTTCACAAAAAAAAGGTATAATTAATCAACTTAAGTACATAACATTTTTGATTTACAATACAAAAATTTCCGATATTAATGCGGAATCTGGAAAAGTGCCCCGAATGCTTGCAGCGTTTCCTCGTTGAATAGCAAGGGAAATCCTCTCGAAAAGAAATTTCTTTGATTTTGAATCGCCTGATTCTGCAATAAGTCGATTTCCGATGACATTAATGAAATCGATGACTTCTTTGCACCAAGGGCCTAAGGTTTCAAAGGCTAAACCTTTAAATATGTAATTTGACGAAATAATTGAACTATATTTGCTATGTTTGCCTTTGCAAGCCATTTCAGCGGCAAAACCTGAAACTTCAGAAGTTTTCAAAACGTAACTGTCTGCAAGTGTATCTACAATAGTAACGTCCCAAACTAAAGGTTGACCTTTAATCCATGGTACTAAAGTCATCTCATTTGGGCGTTTTCCATCATCCCGAGACAGTCCGTTTGGTTGAATTAACATGAATAGAACTCAAAGACCGGTTGATAATAGAATTAATTTCAGTGTGTCTGGAAAATCTACCACTGCTTTTTGAACAATTTAGACCGTGGATATCAATTTCGTCAACTTTCGTATTGCATTTGCAAATATGAGGTGTACAAAAATTACAACCCAATCTTAAACGAATACAAACTTGGAAGGAAGTGTTATCTAAAAGAGTACCAATATTAGGAGAAGGTATTGCATGTAACCAAGATCCTGATTCTCTGCATTGCAAAGCCTTAAAACGAGCCAAGTCATTGGAAATTATTCGTTTGATATTGATATTATCCCATTTCTTCTGAAATTGTGGAATTGTTGGTCTTTGGTTCCCATTTTCTACATCCCAGACTGCCTAGAGCTTCATCATAATGGTGAATAATAAGCTCATTATCCTTTGAATTTAGTAATAAAGAAACAAGCTTTTTAACACCACGAATTGAAGATAGGAAAACAGGGCGGCAAATATCGGAAATGCGACGAATTCCTAGCCCACCAAATCTAATCGGTAAAGTGGACTGACACTATTGTAAATCAGTTAAACGTAAATTAAGTATTCTCTCTAAAGAAGACCTTAAAGAAGAATCAATTGAATTAACATACTTAGACAATTTCCAAAATGGAGTTGTTCTTAATAAAAAAATAAATTTTGGTATGAAAAGACAGTTCTTGATTACAGTATAAGCCACGTGTCTGCTAAGGTGTGAAGCTTTGTTTAAAAGATTTTCAACTGTAATTATTATATTTTTTCGACAGTGTTTTTGAAACCTTGGTCAAAGATTGGAGAGCCTAAAAGAGATAAACCTCCTCGGTCACAAATTTTAATACCTGGGTATTAAAGTTTAATTCAAGGCCAATTTCCCGGGATAAATTGATAACTTTCTTAAAGTCGGATAAAACTACTTCTGGATAATCAGCTAAGGTTCCATCATCTAAATACCAAATATTCAGTTGAGAATCCAAAAATAAAATAATTGGTTGAATGGCAAGACTAAAAATCATGGGACCGCAGGGGTCTCCTTGCTGGGCTCAAACAGAAGAAGAAATTAAATGATTACCGAAAATTAAAGTTGAAGGATTTCTATAGCATTGATAAAGATAAAGGTAAAGAAGTGGCATATGACATTCGACTTCTTTTAGAAAACAATCCCGTTCGACTGAGTTAAAGGCGTTTTTGAAATCTAATTTAAGAAGAACTTTGCCACGGTTTTGGTCGTTATTAACAAAGGTTCGTGTGGTATGAATTGCTGCTTCGCATCCTAGTTTAGTTGCCACTCTAAGTTGGTGTGGAGATAAATACGAATTTACAAAATTACGACTTTGAAAACAGGCTAGTTTTGAGGTCAATCTTCGTAAAAAATTTCCGATAGCGATCGGTCTAATTCCTCCATCTTTCTTATGAAGGGCACATAAAGACGCACCATATAATAAATGACAAATTTCTGAGGGTAGTTGACCAGACATAAAAAAATCTTTTTTAGGTAGGTTATATTCGAAAAGGAAAACGGTAACACAAGGGGCATTTCGGCGATTCAAAACAAACGGAAAGTTCTTTCTTCTCGGCGTTTTTGGGGTTCTTGCCGTCCCGCCGGCCCGCCTGTGGGCGGCGGTGGCGGACTTAGTGTCGGTTACGGTGGTTGCGACGGCGCCGTCGGCGGTGGTGGCCGGCACGCGCCGCGGGAGTGCCCGGGGACGCCGCAGCTCCAGCACAGCGACTCTGGGCACGGAAGTCGGAGCGTTTGCGGGTGCTGGCCGTGGTCGCTGTTTGTCGTCCCCTCTTCCCGCCCCATCCAGTCGGGCTGGGAGCCGGACTACCCATCCCGGCGTGGGCCACGTCGATTTCGTCGATGACCTCCTACTCCAGGTCCAGTGTCTGGTCCGTAGCGGGTGCTGGTGTCGACTCCGCTTCGGACGGGGAGGTCGTCGGCTCCGCTTCGAACGAAGGGGTTGTCGGCTCTGCGTCGGATGGAGAGATCGTCGGCGTCGCGTCGGATGGAGAGATCGTCGGCGTCTTGTCGGATGGAGAGATCGTCGGCGTCTTGTCGGATGGAGAGATCGACGGCGTCGCGTCGGATGGAGAGATCGTCGGCGTCATCAGGCGGCAGTGAGGTGGCTGGGTCGTCGTTTCCTCCTGGGTGGCCTGGGGCGCCCGGCGAAAACGCTCCTGTAGCTGGCGGGCGGCCTCTCGCGATGCCCGCGCGAGGACGGCCTGACCGTTCAGCCATCGCCGCAGCTGCTGCCGGACGCTGGTGATCCCTGTCGGTGCCGGTGGGGCCCGCTGACTTGGCATCCTGCAAATGTTGACAAGATCAGCTGGGGCTTCGGGTGCTCGGTATGACCTCAGGTCGCTTGCTTGCGCTCTGAGGGTTTTTGGTCCTGACGAAGGTTGAGGGTTGGGTGCCACGGAGGCGAGGACTTTCGGGGCGGTGTGCGGGCCGGAGGGTTCGGGGTTACGCTTCGCCGCGGAACCCTCGGCACCGGACGGCAGAGTGTGGTCCTGGTGGAGAGCGCGGTCTCCCAGAAGGTTGCTATTCTTCGCGAGAGCGCGTGCCAACTTCACCCGGTCGGGCCTGGAGGTGTCCTTCCGGTGGTGTACGGCGTCGTTGGATGTTTTCGGGGTGGCGCCTCCAGCCGGTTTGGGGACAGGCTGCTTCCTTCGGTGAGCTGTTGGGCTCCTTTCCATCTCTCGTCGCACCTCGGTGTACCGGACACACCTGGGGCGCCTTCCGGGAGGGGCTGCTGACGGCGCTGCCCCTTGCCTATGGAGAGAGTGGGTGGCGAATTGTCACTGACCTGCAAGGCTGGGTGCGCCGGTGTCAGCTGCATCGCCTTCACGGTGGCTGGGGCACGTAGCGAGACGCTGCCCCTTCCCAGGTCGATGGTAAAGGGGTATCGCCGCAAGATGTCGATGCCCAGCACGATGTCGGACGGTAGATGCGGCAGGTAGTGAAACTTCCCTCGGATGGTCGTCGTCCCAACCTTCAGGGATATCCAGTAGGCCTCGGTGATGGCGTGCACCTGGTCGTTGGCCATCCGGGCCGACTGGATGGTCGGATTTGCGGGGCGGAGGTGTCGGTAGCACTTGTCGCGGAGGTGGTCCCCAATGAACGAACCGGCGGCTCCGGTGTCCACTAGGGCGGCATGCAACTCACCTATGATCTGGACGGTCACGTGTGGTCGGTGGTCGGATTCTTCGGTGAACGGTCGGTCATTCGGCGGTGACGGCACTGTCCCTGCTCGGGCGCCAAATTATGTGACGATCACTTCCGGTAGTGACGTCACATGGGGTTTGACGCCGTTCGGTCGGTCGCGGTAAGCCTCGAGTGCCAGTCCCTTTTTTCGGCTGTGGTGGGACGCCACACGGGCGGGGTAGCTTCGCGGAGTTACGGTATGTCCGGGGGTCGGCTGTCAGGGCGCGGGAAGGGGGAACCAAAACAAATAACCGTCGCTAAAACCTTTATTTACAAATGTGGCTTGGAGAACCAGGTCCGGCGAAATCCTCTGGGGATGGTGTCCGTAACCTGGAGTGCCTGGGGGATGTGGACGGGCTGGTCGCGTATGTCTCCGGTGGAGCGTCCTTGGTGTAGAGGTTTGTACTTGTTCTGGACGGACCGGCTTCACTGCTCACTGTGCCTGCGAAAGAGAGGACGGGAAAGCTGGTTTCGGACGGACTGGAGTCGGGTCGGGGAAAGGGTGGGAAGGCCTGGCTGTTTGCCGGGTGCAAACGGCCGAGGTGCGGGGAACGGAAGGCTGGTTCGGAGTTCGGATTAGAAGCGGGTTCGGGATCGGAGCTGGTGTCGGAAGCGGAATCGGGATGCGGATGATGCTCTGCCGGCTGTGCACGTTACTTTCGTTGACTCGGTGGGGCTGCGCGCGGCTGTCGACTCGCGGCTGTTGCGGTGGAGGAGCTCTGCTCAGCGCGGAGTCTGGGTATTGTCGGCCGGAAGAAACACGGGTTCCGGGGCGGATTCGGTGGACGCGGTTGAGGCAGTCGGCTCCGCGCTAATTTTCTGCCCCGGCTCGGAGAAAGAACGGAAATTTTCCGCCACCGGGAACGTTTCCTAGTAACTTCGTTACAATCTTTTACAAGAGCAATTCAGGGGATATTTCAGCTAAGGGACATATTTGCTCCCTTTCGATATGTAATTTCGAACTGAAAGTCCTGGAGATAAATTCACCACCGAGCCACGCGAGGATTTAAGCCTTTTTTTGTAAAAGTTCCCTTCAAGGCGTTGCAGTCAGTTACCAAGACAAACTTGACTCCCAATAGGTAATGCCTGAAATGGTTTACTGCATTCACAACCGCAAGCGTTTCTAATTCGCACGAATATATGGATTCGTAGCCTTGTGTCAAACGACTGAAGTATGCTACTGGATTTAATTGATCATTGTGTTTCTGAAGCAAGACTGCTCCATAACCAATGTGGCTCGCATCAGTATACAATTCCGTATGTAACTTCGGATCGCACAGGGTCAAAACAGGGGAGGTTGATAAAACTGCTATAAGTCTCAAACGTATTTCTTCGCGTACGAAAGGCGGTACGGGCGGTACCTGATGGGAACATCCGTCGTCAACCGAATTTTAAGTTCACTTGTTGTGACGGTCGAACAAGCGGTACCGGTGGTAAAAAGCGATTGAAACTCCGAAATTAAATCTTTTAGCGATTCCGGTGGGTCTTCAGGTAAATACCGCTCGAGATTGTTGGTTTTAATCGTTTGTGGTTCATTATATTTGCCTAAATTCATTATACCGGATAATTTATTTTTAAATAACCTAATTTCTCCATTGAGCTTACGATGAAATGAAATTAATTCCTTATTCAAAATGTCAGTACCAATTAACAAGGGTGGATCCGTCATTTCAGGAATAATATAAAAATCAGTTTCCACGGCTAGTTCCGGAAATTCAACTACGTCTTCCGTAATTTTTACCTCCGAATTAATGGTTCGGGCGGGTACCGAACAACTCCGGGGTTGCAGATGTAATTTTCGCACAACTGCACTCCCGACAAGTGACAGTTCGGCTCCGATATTAATGAGAGCATCAACCGGTATTCCGCAAATGATGGCGGCCAAGCAGTCCGCAGACCTTCCAGAGCACAAGAATTTCACAGACTTTTCGTTCCTGCCCTGACTACGCTGTTAGCAAAACATCTCTCTTCGCTATGACCTACTTTATGGAAAAAATCACACCTTTCCAGTTTCAACGCTTTTTTTACAGGAGGTTCGCTACTTTGTAACGCGCCATCGGCGCTCTGAACTTTTGTGAATACAGTAGAGCGGAAAAAACAAAGAAGAACACAATGGAAGTTAAATAATGTTTTAATGGTAACAGTGAACTTATATACTAGGTGAAACAAAAACTTATATACTAGGTGAGGCAGATGGGGCTGGGGGCTACAGATGGTGTCCTGGGTATTATCCTTGAGGTTCCTGTGGATGGATGGTTCTGCTACTGGGTTGTTCTTTTTTCTTCTGGGTCCTGTTGTTCAGGTATCTGGAATGGAGAAAGAAGAGCAGAAAGAGAACAAGGGGGGTTAGAAGGGCTTACCGGGGTAGATGTCCTGAATCCCGGTAGTCCTGGCGTCGTCGACGGCTACCGCATGGTCAAGGGGGTTGAGTCCACAAGCGGAGCTCGTCTGGTAGGTCGGTGTAGGCTGGTGAGAGGAGAGCTGTTGGCGGGTGTTTTAGCTTGCGCTTGGGAATTTTCGGGATTCTGTTGAGGAGGCGGCTGTCTCGTGATGGGTATTTAAACGAGGTGGACAGGGTTTGGATGGCGAGGGCGTTGTTGGAGTTTAGGGTGCGTGTCATGTAGCGGCTCTGGAGTTCTTTGAGGCGGGATTGGATCGGGATTGTGTTGGTTTCCTGGTGGAGGTTGTCGGAGGGGAACCTGTCGGGGAGTCGAAAGATCCTGCGGAGCATTCTTCTCTCGCAGGCGGAGATTTGGCGGAGAAGGGCCGGGTATAGGGTGGCGTAGATGGGGGCGCGGTATTCGATGACAGGACGGATGAAGGATTTGTAGGTATGGTACAGGGTTTTCGGATGGCACCCACGGATGCGCCCTCGAATCCTGTACAGGAGGTTGGCTCGGTTACGGGATTTTTTGAGGGTTTCTTTGACGTCCTGGTTGAGGGTGCAATTTTTGGAAAAGGTGACGCCGAGGTAGCGAATGTGTTGAAGTTTGGGGATGGCCTGGTTGTTGAGTAGTAGGAGATGGGGGGCTTGGTGGCGGGACCTGGCTCCGGAGTAGGACATTAAGATGGACTGGGATTTGAGAGGGTTTGGCTTGATTCTCCAGATGTTTGTCCAGGTGGTGATGTCGTTCAGGTGGCCCTGTAGGATCCTGGCGGCGATCGCGGGGTTTCTCTGGCTTGTCCACACGGCGGTGTCGTCGGCGAAGAGTCTGGTCTTCGTCCGGGGGGCATCTGTGACAGGAAAATCTCTGGGAAAGGGGAAAGGATGGAGCCCTGAGGGACCCCTGCTTGAAGAGCGATTGGGCGGAACTTGATGTTCTGGATTTTGACGCTGCAGGTACGATTTGTGAGAAAAGAGTCGATGAGTTGGATGAAGTTGGGGTTTATTGGGATTTTTATGAGTTTCTGGACCAGCCCGTCGTGCCAGACCCGGTCGAAGGCCCTCTCTATGTCCAAAAAGACGGCAAGAGTGTGCCCCTTTAGATTGGCATGTCGGGTGGTGTCCGTGTGAAACTCAAGGATGGGGTTGATGGTGGAGCGTTCAGACCGAAATCCGAACTGCTCCGGTGGGAGGAGGTTGTTGATCTCTAGGAAATTTTTTAGGCGGGTTGAGAGGATTTTCTCAAAAACCTTCCTTGCAATCTTCAGGAGGGAAATGGGGCGGTATGAAAGGGGGTTGGTTGGGACTTTTCCCGGTTTGGGGATCATGACCGTTGTGGTGGCATGTTTCCAGGCCGGGGGGAAATGGGCCAACCTCTCGAGGGCGTGTTGACTCGGTTGTCTCGATAAACACGTGCGTCGGGACGTAGACGAGTTCCTCCCAGCGGTCACTTTACACCACAGGTGGTCGGTACTTAGGTGTTATCTGTAGGCCAGTTGCTCCCGCTTATTGTCGAAGGATTAAGGAAGGCGTCAGGTATATTTTACATTTTTGAGTGCAGGGTAAACGAATATTTAGTAAGTATTAAAATAAAATGTTTTTCGCGCAATCGTGTTGTATTAGCTACTTACAATTATTGTTGACACAATCTGAAAGTTGAACTTAACAACCCTAATGCTGTAAGTAAATAACGACACCGATACCTACTGAGGTAAGTCATTAATGACATTAATGTCCTCAAAATATTCCTGTCAAAAAATTACTTCGAAGCCATTTTTTTTTCGTATAAGCGATTGTGCGAAAAACGTTATGGGATATGAGGTTAGTAAGTGCCATCACAGAATCTCGGAAGTTGAAAAATCTCGACTTCATCTCCATTTTTCAAACTCTTTCTCGATTCTGTTATAATAACGCACTTATACCTTATATCCCAATAATATACTATCAGGAATATTATTACTACATAGTTTTATTATGGTGAGAAATTATTTGAAGAAAATTTATTCTACGGAGTATTCCATTTTCATAATTTTCTATTAATTTTTGTAATGTCTACTTTTTGTTTCTTACGTCGTTTCTCAACTTTTTCATTCCTCTGTTTGCAGATTGAATTTTGCTATACGTATATGTTTGAAAACTAATAACTACATCTAAAAAAGCAAAAATGGAAGGATGACTAGAATAAAAATTATTATTAAATGTGCAGATGATAATTACCATCCCTGCAATGCAGTCTAATCCCCAACCCTTCGCTACCTGCATCCAAGATTAGGATATGGGTACCGGGAGGAACTGGTCTCCGCCGGTCCGTCGGCAGAACGTTTCCGGAAATCATCAAATTCACAAAAAAGCGAAATAACATCTGACACTGATTGTTTTTGAGCCTGTTTCACCTCATCCCGTGTTTAATTGCACTCAATACCTCGGCAAATAACACTTACAAGTTTTAATCCGAAATGAGCAAGTTCCAAGACGAAATTCCAATTCGGAGCGGTTTTACTGTGATTTTTCATATTTGCGTGTGTAAAAACCAATTGAGACGAAAGTTAGCGTCTTAAAACCTCGATTTCTGTAATTCTTGCTCCGTTTTAATCCGAAATGAGCAAGTTCCACGACGAAATTCCGATTCGGTGCGGTTTTGCTGTGATTTTTCTTATTTGCGTTTGTAAAATAGATATTTTTGTATTAAGAGCGTGAAGGAGGCGATTTTGGCCTGCGGCGGAATTATCTTCAGTACTTGTAACGTGCCTTCAAATAAATTTATATTTAGAGCAACCTATGGAAGTTCAATTGTTTGCAACATTTTTACGGCGTAGAAAATGACACAAGAATCGTCTGGTCTGACATTTAACGAAATAAAACTAGGTTAGAAAATATTTTTAATTTTTGTAGTGCATTCATCTCACATTATTGAAATTCACGTTAATAAATAATCCAAACATTATTCCAATCACAAATTATTTGCTAACTAATGGCTTTTCGCCAATATACGGAAGATGATGTTTCAGCTTTCGAAATCTTTGCGAGGCATTGCTGCAAATTTTAATTAATCTTCGGGAGAAAAATACCCCAAATTCGGATGGAAAGTCGAATAAGATCGCAAAATTTCAAAAGCTCTAGAGTCAAGTAATTGTTAACATAAAGAGAACAAGTAAATGGGATGGTACACGGTTAGTTCATATTCTCCATTCGGTTTCAGTATTTATATTGAATGAAAACTGAAACTGAACATGGTACTAAACAGACAGTCTGAAAGTACCCACCTTAGGGAAATTGACAAATAGTTAGTCGTATCAATTCATTTATTTCTTTAAACCATAAAAGAGAACATAACATTAACATTGCTGTGAACACTAATAAGAATTGTAAATTAAGTATTGCACATAACCTCACACAATAGGAGATAACAATTTTATACATAATTTAGAGTCTGTTGAAAATGTGCACCCTGTTCTTGTAAACACAACCTAGTCCTTCATCTAATTGCATTAGTTACATTTTCTAAAACAATAGGATTATTATTAATTTCATTAATTTTCTGTGTTATCCTATTTCGTAGTTCTGCCAAATCATTTATGGGTGTTGTGTAAATTGAATTTTTGTTGTGTGGCCACAAGAAGAAATCACAAGGAGTGAGATCACATGATCTAGGGGGCCAGTTGTTTGGTGTATTACGGCTTATAATTCTATTGTCGTAAAATTTGACCAAAAAATCTATTGTAGCACCATCCTGCTGAAAGTAGCCATAAACTAACTAATCATCATGTAGCTGATTTGAAAATGGAGTCAAAATTTCATTTCTGTATCTTGCAGCATTGATATTTCCTAAAAAACATTCATTATTATTTAATTACTAAAACATTATTACAATTGTTACCTTAAAAAAAGATTGGACCAATAATTCTGCGTTGGCTAATAGCAGCCCAAAGGCCTACTTTCGGGGGGTACTGGGGTGTTTCAATGAAAAAATGTGGATTTTCTGAACTCCACATTCTTGTATTTTGAGAGTTGACATATCCACTAAGATGGAAGTAGGCTTCATCAGTGTAAAAGGTTTTATCAAGGTGAACATCTAAAGTATTCAGAAACCATTGACAATATTCTAATCTTTGGGGGAGATCAGCTGGATGTAATTCTTGAACAGATGTGAGACGGTATGGAAATAGGTGAAGATCATTTTTCACAATTGAATGACAGGTACCAACAGACACACCAAGTTGTGATAAATGTTCAATTGAAGTGCCTGGGGCTTCTTCCATTGGTTGTCTCGCTTCCAGGTTTTCGTCCCACAGATCCATTTTCTTGGAAATTCTTTAAGGAAATGTTTAAAGTTTGTCAAAACTGCGTATATTCCACTGCAATGTCTGGGAATTCTCCAAACTCTTCCATACATAACGCAAGGGAATACTGCCAAACTCCATCGACATGAAGACTTTATGTTGTGCCATTGTTCACAAAAATGTCGGAAAACAGTAAAACACTGACGCAGATTTCGTTTTAGTTCCGACAAGAACTGATTTTTTGTACGCAAGACGAGGAATAAAACGAGTAAAATCACAAACACAGCTCAATCTGAAAACGGGAAAGAGAACGAATGTCAAATGTCAAAATTAAAAATTTTAATACGAAATTGGGACAAAACTTAGTGTGTAACCTGTGGAACTCCGGAGAATAATTGGTTGCCTACGAAATTATCTACACTGTTAACAAAATTAAAACGTCGTGAACGCCTACTCTAAATATAGTTATTTTTGAAGGCACGATATCTTGTACCAAATTATCCGTATTTTCACCTAAATATCTGTCAAATTTGATCATGTCATCAAGTTCCTGTCTTGATGTTTTAAAGTTCACTTCGTCAAATATTACATGGCGAGCAACGATAAATTTTCGTGATTTGGTACATGCCCTACAACAATTCCTTTTATTGACTTATCATCAAATTTATGCTTTCTTGTTTTGTTATGTACGTATGCAGTGCAACCGAATACCCTTAAAAATTTTAGTTTCGGTTTTTAATTATACCATAATCTTATCTGTTTTAATCGCTTTTGAGGGGCTTCTATTTACTAAATAGGCTGCAGTTAACACTGCTTCACCCCAGAAGCGCTTATTTAAACCTGCACTGTGCACAATTGCACGCGCCTTTTCTGTCAATGTTCTGTTCATACGTTCCGCCACAGAATTTTGTTGGGGAGTGTATGGCACCGTTAAATGATATGTGATCCGCTTTTGCTTACAAAACTCCCTCGTTTCGCCAGATAAGTATTCTCTCCCGTTATCACAATATAAATGGACTATTTTTTGATTAAAATGTGCCTCACTTTTGGCAACATAGTCTTTAAAACATGTAATTACTTCTGATTTGTGACTCACCAGGTATGTTACAGTATAGTGCGTATACCCATCAATAAAATTTACAAAATAATTTTTTTAATCAATTGTGGGGGGAGTTATCGAACCACATACGTCCGAATGCACAATGTGCAGTGGTCGCTGAATGTGAATCTTATTTTTAACTTTGGCAAATGGAAGTCGCGTTTGTTTTCCGTTTATACAGGATTCACATAATGAATCGAGAGGATTTACATCATTTAAATAATTGCTGTATTCGGCTAGTATTTTCGCTTTCAGGTTAGCGAATTTAGTCTTACTTATCTGACCTAACCATTCATGCCACAGCTTATCTTTATTTTCGAGCCTAATAATTCGACCTGACCATTTGTTTGTATTGGCAACGCATTTTGAACAGTGAAGTATAAAACCGGTGTGTCCGAGTTGGGCCCGCGCGTTAATGCCCTATAATCCGATGTCCGAGTTGGGCCCGGCCGCCCGGCTACCTGTAATAATCCTACGCCGCGCCGTCTTGACGGAATCGGAGTTCAGTACCTATCTATAGTTGAATTTTTTTAATAAACAATTGTCAAAACGTTGTCTTGTTGGTATGAGCCAAACTGTAATTTTCACGATTGGTCACATTGAGTGTCAACATTTTTTTATGTAACTGAGCCTGCGCCCTAACGAGCGAGAGTTTATTTCAAATTCGAAAAGGTTTCTCCTGATTTCTCATTAAATTTGTTTTGAAAATGAAATCACGGAAGAAAGGTACGGGAAGTGAAGTGAACATAACCTTAACCATGATTTGATGTCAAATTGTTATACAGCTGGTCCATATGTCCAAATTTTAGGGTGGTACAGTATGGTTTTTTACTTCATTTTGACACTGACAATTGTTTATTAAAAAAATTTCACTATACTTGAGGTAATCCTTTGACAATTCTATCCATTTACCGTTATACTATAGCAAAAGAATGTTTCAAAATTAACATTTTTATTTCAGAAATATCTACATTATTTTACATAAGAATGTAGAGTAAGGCCGGCCTGAGAAATGACATTTGGTGGGGGAAATCTGCGAGGACAAAATATTCCTGTGGCGTGGCAAAACAATCAAAACCGGTCACAGTACAGAATAGCGGTCACAGTAACAATTAGCTGATTTTTAATCTGTTGAGCACCTCTATTTTACGAAAGATGGACTCGTCCGACTGTTTTCCGTCTACGCACACCCCCACCAAGTGTCATATCTCAGGCCGGCCATACTCTACATACAAAAAACATTAGATGGATACTCGTAGATACAAACAAACAAGTCAATTATTTCATAATTACTGTTAGAGAGTATTATAACAAACACCATAACGAAATCTAACCAGGATATAGAATTATTCCCTTCAAGTTGAATTTTTGGGAGAGGAAGTTGGACAGATCTTCTGGCTTGCCACAGATTCTTCCGCGCACGATCCACGTCATAAGTGAAAATCTGATCAAAAAAACCATTTTGTCGCAATTCTTGACGCAATAGTTTTGCAGGTTTCTCTGTTAAATTGTCTAGAGCTTTTCTTTTGACGCCATTACTCAGTGCTTGCCTCTCTATATTTTCTTCTTCCGGGTGATTATGAATAAGATCACTGCTGATCACATTCGTTGGTTCGGAACCGAAGGTGTAGTACACTTTTGCAAGGCAGTTTGATTTTTTGTTGACACAGCGCCACTGAATTTCACCGTTGTTTAACTTCCTTGCCACACAAAACTTAAAATTATTCACTATTATACAAGCAACTGTTTCCCTTTTTCACTCAAAATTGATTTCAGTTCCATTTCTGAGACTATTTACAGATTAACTAGCAATTATTCAAAGGGAACTAAAATTAAGATTCATTTTTATAATTAGTTGTTGGGCGGGTGGCCCTACTCCTTATCGGTGCCCGGATTGGGGATACTTGGAGGCCGATAAATTTGAGCGAGGATTATCTCAGGTACCGGGCCCAACTCGGATACGCCCTATAAAACATATAATTCGTTCATGGGCTTACTTGTCATTACGGTCTTCTGGTCTATTTTGGCAATTACTTCGCCATTGTGATTAAAAATCACGGAAATTCCGCCCTCTTGCATTCGTCTCACAGAGAGTAGATTTACCGGAACCTCTTGAGCGAGGACTTTGCGAAGGGTTCCAACATGGCCCAACTTCGTCAAGATTTCAATGTTGCCCAAACGCACGCTTCTTTCTTGGCAACAGAAATTTTGATGGGTTTCTCCAATTGTTGATATTCTTTATAGAAACTCAGGTCGTTGATGAGATGTTCTGTGGCTGCAGAATTCAGAACAAATTTCAATTTTCCTTCGGCCTGTTGCATATGCTCTTCAGTATTCATCATAAACGAATTAGTACCCTTGAATCTGCGTGATCGTTCATGTTTTGATTTTTGCCTTTCTTGCCTTTTCAATTCCTGTTTATAATAATAACAATCCTTTTTGAAATGGTTTCTTCGGCCACAGAAAAAACACTTTTGTCCGATTTTCTTTGAAGAAGGCCCACGTAGATAATTCCCTTTATTTTGCAGCTTGCGTTTATTTGGTGACTGATGATAAACGGGTTGAAATTGCAGTGCTTTCATACTTGTGTCAGCACTTTCTTTCTTCAATTTTTGCTCGTGCTCCAACAGCAACTTTTTCACAAAAGCTTAGGTAAGACGATCATCCGACATTGTTTTTACCGCTGTGACTACACCATCGTATGAGTGAGGTAAGGTGTTTAATAAATACCACACTTTTGTCATTTCGTTCCCGCTGTTTCCGCATGCAATTAAATCTCCTATCATTTCATCTAATTCCACGAAATGTTTCTTCAAAGCCACGTCAGATTTTAATTTGTACTTAAAAAGTTTTTCTTGCACATTTAGCTGAGTGGCGAGATTCTTACATGCATAAGCTGAGTCAAAATGTTCCAGGATCTATCGAGCCGTCGCATTATCTGGTATTTCACCCAGCATTGAATCATCGAGATGTTCGATTAGTTGTCCTTTTGCAAAACGCTCCCACTTTCTCCATTCTTCCGTCAGTTCTTCTGGCGGTTCAGTATCTAACACACTAAACGCACCTTCCTGTTCAACTATGGCACGAAGACGAATCTGTGACATTTGAGCGCGCGGCAAAAGAGAGCCGCAATATGAGCGCAGCGACAAAAGAGCGCAGCGACAAAAGAGCGCCGCGACAAAAGAGCGCCGCGACAAAATAGCGTGAGACAAATAAACACTGTGACAAGACAGGATTAATTGTTCACTTTAACTACTTCTGGAATTTTCGCGTTTTTTCTGGCTAGACAGCCTCAGGGCGTCCTCCTAGATCGCTCTTATGTCGTCGCGCTCTTATGTCGCCGCGCTTTTATGTCGCCGCGCTCTTATGTCGTACGCTCTTTTGTCGCGCGCTCTTTTTGCGGCGCACTTTTGTCGCGATACCCACGAAGACGATATTTCCACTATCACCGTTAAACGGCTTAATGTTACGTTTTGTGACTTTTTCACTCATTATTGTTTTTATTTAGTTCACAATTACATATTACACTCGGATAGTCACTTAAGTTAGAATGTAAAACGGCAGCCTGGGCCCATAACCTGAAGGGATTTTAGGGCCGTGGGTCATTAAAACACATCAAATACGCAGTTATGGATTTATTCGCCTTGTTCTTACAACAATCTTTTGTGAACTAACTGTAAAAACTCGCCCTCATTATAGTCAGCGATTTTATGTTTTAGTATGAATCACGTTTGGGATATATTGGAAGTTGATGTAATTTTTGCACACTCCAACAATAATGACAATTAAGTATGTCTTACATTTTTTTTTTTTTGAAATGACACAAATTGACGACTAAAAATTGTTGACCGCCATAGTACCTACATAAAATATTGTCGATAAATTATACAAATGTAATAACCAAGCTGAATACAGGAAATTTTGACGATAATATGTTATAAGCGTCTTTTAAGAAACAGTTGTCTGATATTCTATTAGTACTCTTCAGATGTACTATGGCGGCCAAAAAATTTTAGCCGTCACTATCTTGACATTCATGTAAAGTGTAAATAAACTTTAGGAACCGTAACCCCACTTTCGATTCTTGTGGTTTTGGCATGCATATTGTTATTCTGACAATCAAGTTATTTAATAAACTAGTTTGTTATCGCCCATTAACAAAAGAGTTGGTTACAAAATTTTTTCGTTGACTTTTTTTTTTGGTGACAAATTTTGAAATTAAAGCCAAATCAAAACCAATTTCATCTTTTCCATAAAGATGAGACCTTAGAAATACCTTCATTCTTTTTTTTTGTCCTCAGGGTAGGCCATTTTTAAATTTTTCAACACTTTCTATTCACTTTTCCACAAAGAGTGTCAGAAGACCTCAACTCCATTCACATTCAATTTGACGTAAAAATCACGGTTGCTAGGAAACCTTTGAAAAATATGACATGCGAATTATAGCCAAAAATTATTATAAATTAAAAATTTGTTACACTGTCTAGGACTGGTTTACAAATCTATGAGGGGCATGATGACCAACTCAATAGATCGGGACCAATGGCTTAACGTGACTTCCGAATCACGAGACAGAATATAGCCTTTTTTTTTTCGCCCTGGGTCGGAATTGAACCCGCGACCCTCGCGTCCCTGAGCTGAAACGGACTCCCTTAGGCTATATTATGCCTATATTATTATTATTATTAATGATGCGATCGGGCAGAGGCAATGCCTGTTATGCCCGCGCTAAATCATGCAATAAATGGGGACTCTAAAACTCAGTTGCTGTTTACCAGGCGCCGTAGCTAGATTTAAATACAATAATGGACCTGGCAAGAACGATTTCCTCTGGTAGACCATTCCAGTCGTCAAAAACTCTATTTGTAATAAATTTTTGTCTGACAGATGTGAGAAATTTATCTTTCAGTAACTTGAAAGCATGTCCTCTCGTACGCTTTGAGGTGTCAAGGGGGAACAGATGTTTAATTGGCGAATGAGCACTACGCAGGGCTTGGTAAGTTATTATTAGGTCACCGCGTTTACGTCTCTCAGATAAAGAACAGAGATTCATCAAAGCAAGCCTTTCAGGGTACGGAGGTCTATTTCTACCAAAAGGAATTCTGGTTGCTCTACGTTGAACCGCCTCCAGGCGCAGAATGTCCCGTTGGAAGGTGGGGGTCCAAATGTCGGTTTGTGAAAAAGTGAATTTGTAATTGTGCAGTTATGGAGCTATAAAATATAGAAAACCCTGCTGCACTACCTGCTGCAGTGTTGGCAAGTGCAAACAATGCATGTTCAAAATCGCCAAAATCGTCAAAATCGCAAAAATCATTGATTAATGAAAAATAGTGTATTAATGAGGTCCATTAATACACTATAATTTAGACAAAAGAATTCATTAATATTGAAATTAACAAGCGGTCAACGGAAAAATAATTTAAATAATTATTTGTAACTGCTTTTTTCAAAATAAATTCAAAGAAAGAAACTTCAACGAAAAATAACATAAACATACCTAAGCCTAGCTAACTGCATCTAATATTTGGTCCTAGCACCGTTGACCTCTATAACTCGCTCTAATCGTCTTGGCATAGAAAGGCTCAAATTTCGTCAAAAGTTCGTCTCTGTTTTGAAATACTACCCGCTATCCAGTTAAATTTTGTACTAAAAGTCCCCACATGTTCTCGATGGGATTGAAGTCTGGACTGCGACTCGGCCAATCAAGAACGTTTATGTTGTTATTCCTAAACCATGATGCTACCCTATGCGCCGTATGAATGGAACAGTTATCTTGTTGGAAAGTAAAGTTTAAATTTGGAAAGGTTCTTGACACAGAGGGGAGCATTACGTTTTCCAGAATACATACTAATATAAACGTCACTGGTTAACCGATTTTCTACATGTACTCGTAGCATTATCCCAGGACTATCTGCCGAAATCCAAGCCCACATGTTGACAGAAAACCGTCCACTCCGTTGAGTAGTCTGCACGTATCTTTCGTCGTAGGCTGAATTTCTTGGCCTATACACCCTTAGACGTCCATTAGGGCAGGACTGGAACACCTTCTCATCGGAAAATACTACACTACTCCAAAAGGCTTCATCTCGAGCAAGATGTTCCAAAGCAAACCCTATTCTTGCTTCTTTATGACGGGGTGTAAGGCCAATTTTTCGTGCCGACGCACGGTTCCGAAGTTCACTTGCCCTTAAGCGTCGGCGAACAGTTCGAATGGAACCAGGAAATAAGCTAGTATTTGCTGCATTAACTGCAGTGGTAAAAGAACTGCCACGTATTACGTTAAGCAGTGCCTCGTCCTGGTCGCCTATCGACACTGGATGTCTTCCTGAGCCTGGACGTCTTTCTACCGTGCCAGTTTGTCTCCATTTACGCAGTATTGCTGACACGGTAGTTCTGGGTATTTCAAGGTCTGTTGAAATTTGCGCATGGGATAAGCCGTACTGGGCAAGAGTTACGGTTGGCTTCAAAAAAACGGGAACTGTCAGAAAAAGTTCTGTCAGATATTATAACATTTTTATAGTTTGAAACGGCCTTCCAGAATTTAGGTTAAAAAACTGCACTTATGTGTCAGAAATGTCAGTTATGCAAATACAGTACAAATACTGTCAAACAGACACAGACATAAATTGACAAATTAAATTTCCAATTTACATTAGGTCACATTTCATTTCCCGTTTTTTTTTTTTGAAGCCATATGTACTACCTTAACTTTATTTATTTATTATTTATTTACATATGACAAAATAATTTCGAGTTTTGAAATCTAATGACAAGTATTGATAACATAATTACATAACATTTTTAATTAACAATGCAAAAATTTCCGATAATAATGCGGAATCTGAAAAAGTGCCCTGAGTGCTTGCAGCGTTTCCACGTTGAATGGCAAGGGAAATCCTCTCAAAAAGGAAGTTCTTTGAATGTGAATCGCCTGATTCCGCGATAAGTCGGTTTCCGATGACATTAATGAAATCGATGGTTTCTTTGCACCAAGGGCCTAAGGTTTCAAAGGCTAAACCTTTAAATATGTAGTTTGACGAAATAATTGAACTACGAGTATATTTGCTATGTTTGCGTTTGCAAGCCATTTCAGTGGCAAAACCTGAGACTTCAAATGGTTTCAATACGTAACTGTCTGCAAGTGTATCTACAACAGTAACGTCCCAAACCAAAGGTTGACCTTTAATCCACGGTACTAAAGTCATCCCATCTGGGCGTTTTCCGTCATCCCGAGATAGTCCGTTTGTTCTAAAGTTCAATTAACATGAATAGGAGTCAAAAACCGGTTGATAATAGAATTAATTTCAGTGTGTCTTGAAAATCTACCACTGCTTTTGGAACAACTTAGACCATGAATGCCAATTTCGTCAACTTTCGCATTGCATTTGCAAATATGAGGTGTACCTACAAAGATTACAACCCAATCTTAAACGAATACAAACTTGGAAGGAAGTGTTATCTATAAGAGTACCAATATTAGGAGAAGGTATTGCATGTAACCAAGATCCTGATTCTCTGCATTGCAAAGCCTTAAAACGAGCCAAGTCCCTAGATGAATTAAAAATTAAGTCATTGGCAATTATTCGTTTGATATTGATATTATCCCAATTCTTCTGAAATTGTGGAATTGTTTCTCTTTCGTTCTCATTTTCTACATCCCAGACTGCTAAAGCTTCATCATAATGGTGAATAATCCTTTGAATTTAGTAATTGAGAAATAAGCTTTTTAACACCATGAACTGAAGAGGAAAGCAGGGAGGCAAATATCGGAAATGCGGCGAATTCCCAGTCCACCAAATCTAATCGGTAAAGTGGACTGACAACATTGTAAATCAGTTAAACGTAAATTAAGTATTTTTTCTAAAGAAGACTTTAAAGAAGAATCAGTGGAATTAACATAATTAGAAAATTTCCAAAATGGAGTTCTGAATAAAAAATTAAATTTTGCTATGAAAAGACAGTTCTTGATTAAAGTATAAGCCACGTCTCTGCTAAGAAATTCAGCTTTATTTAAAAGATTTTCAACTGTAATTATAGTTTTTTCGAAGTTTTTGAAGCCTTGGTCAAAAATTGGAAAGCCTAAGAGAGATAAACTTCCTCGGTCACAAATTTTAATACCTGGTGCTAAATTTTGAAATTCCTTTATGACTTTTAAGTCTCTCCAGAACAGCAAAAGATTTCGCATTTGTTAAAGTTTAATTCAAGACCAATTTTTCTGGATAAATTGATAACTTTCTTAAAGTCGGACGAACTACTTCTGGGTCATCAGCTAAGGTTCCATCATCTAAATACCAAATATTCAGTTCAGAATCCAAAGATAAAATAATTGGTTGAATGGCAAGACTAAAAATCATAGGACTACAAGGATCTCCTTGTTGGGCTCCAACAGACGATCACCGAAAAATAAAGTTGGAGGATTCCTATAGCATTGATAAAGATAAGGGTACAGAAGTGGGGTATGCCATTGGACATTTTAGAATACAATCTCGTTCGACTGAGTTAAATTCATTTTTGAAATCTAATTTAAGAAGAACTTTGCCGCGGTTTTGGTCGTTATTCACAAATGTTCGTGTAGTATGAATTGCTACTTGGCATCCTAGCTTAGTTGCCACTCCAAGTTGGTGTGGAGATAGATACGAATTTACAATATTACGACTTTGAAAACAGGCTAGCTTTGAAGTCAATCTTCGTAAACAGTTTCCTATAGCGATCGGTCTAATTCCTTCATGCACATAAAGACGCAATAAATGACAAATTTCTGAAGGAATTTGGCCAGACAATAAAAAATTGCACAGTTTTGTTAAAGCTCTTAGTGCCCGCTGACCTGCTTCGCCCGCTGACAAAGATATAATATCTTTGAAGTATTGTGGTCTCATGCCATCTGAGCCTGGTGAAAAACCGGCAGGAAAGGAATTGACAGCTTCTCGAACGTTTTGCACATTGACTATTAAAGAAAGGTCTCCCGTTTTGAAAGCGTCTGGGAAAAAAAGTTCGCAAGATGGTGAAGGATATTTTTTTTTTAATTCTTCAGCAACATCTTCATTGAATGAAGCTAATGAGTCATCCGAGGATAATAATTTAACAGCTCCTTTGATATCAAAATCGGCTACTTTTGCTTCCACTTTCTTAGCTAGTGATAAATGTGTACGTCTCTTACAAGCGGTTCGTATTTGAGGTACTTCAAAATTAGAAAGATTTTCTTTTATATGCTTATTCAATGACTTATCAGATTTCTCGGCTACATTGAAAGCTCTATAGGAGAAAAGCAAAAGATTCTCAAAGGAAGAGATTGATTTGGTCGAAAGACAATTATTAATAATTGTACTTAATTTATCTGCAGCTAAATGTCTACAAGCTTTTGGTAATCTTCTAATAGTTGGTAACTGATGTTTTAAATGAATAAGCAATTTTGTGATAGAAACGGTTGAAGAAAAATTAGAAGAAGTTGGTAGGATACTATTGGTATGATACTTATCTACGTGAATTTTCTTTGTGGTCCACTAGAATGATTATCTTGGGATCCGAATTGCTTCTCATAATCCGTTGAATTAAATGGAGTGTTATTAATTTCTTCAGTTTTACTTCTTGTTTTATTAATTTCTGAAGAAAATGATTTTGACAAAAACAATTGGCTCATTAGTCCATGAATCCTTGATCAATGAATTTTAAGGCCCTTTTCCTTTTTGAAATCCCTGTTGCAGTCTTCACATCGAAAAACTAATTTTTCTCCAGAAATTTTATGACACTTTTTGACATTTCCGAATTCCTGTTCAAGATTAATATTAGTGTTCGAAGGACCTGCATCAGTTAAATCGTGATCACTTATTTTCCTATCTGTTGTTCATAGACGAAATCTTGTGTCTTGAGGATATTTAAACTCAAGATAACTATTACTTTCTTCAAAAGAATTATTAAATGATCTTGACAGAGGCATGGCACTCTGCAAATTTTTATTTATCAATAAACTATGGATTACAATTATTTTTTTTGAAATGTCAGAAAGTGATGGCCAAGATTTTTTGGCCGCCATAGTAGAATTATGTCATTCATTGTATGATTTTTTTTCTTCAGTCCGAAATTTTGATTCCGTAAGTATTTTATCATATGACTGTGTTTGCGTATTCGCTCTTGGCTTAATCGCCAGTATAATTTACGTTTTGATGTGAATCTTAAATCATGTTCTCTAAAATCTCCTACCCGCACTGGCTCTCTTCTTCGTTTAAGGAAGCTAAACAATAGTGGAAACAGAAGCTGGATACTACAGAAATTTGTAGTATAATAGTTATTTACATAATTAGTGGGATAAAAGCAATTTTACAGGACTCGAGTGTGAAGGTTGTAGATGACGAGGGCGTTAGCCCGAGTTCATCTGTAATCACACGAGTTTCATTACCGCACTCAGTGGGATAAGAATTTACTTATCCCACTGAGTGAGGTAATGAAACTCATTTATCCCACTGAGTGCGGTAATGAAAATGCGTGAGGTAATGAAGTGCTTATCCCACTCAAAATTAGTGGGATTATGGTAAATTTCTTCTGACCCTGATGCGAGGTTTTGGCTTATTTCTTTGTCTAAAGTGTTCCTTAATAGTTTCCAATCTGTGTTTTTGTATGAGTGTATGTACTTATCGAGATTTTGTCGTGTAACGTCGTTAATGCGCATTTCTACAGAGTAATGATTGAATTCAATTCAATTCAAATAGGTACATTTATTTTCATTTTTGTTTGTTACATTTTAAAGTTTGTGCTAGATAGTATAATAAACAGTGAGCTGCTGAGGCTTAGGGCCTTTTCAGCTAGGGGTTATTAATAGTATATTATATACCAAGGTGGAGAAGTTCATGATTATAGCCAGAGCGCCAAGATTAGAGCCCGAGGCGCGCCGATGATTGTAAGGCGCGAAGGCTATAAGGGACTTCTCCACCGTGGTTTATATACTATTTTTTTCACTACTAGATACGTTAAAACCCTTTCTGATAATAATTATTAATCAAATTATTTTGTCGGATGCGACGGCTCCGAGTTGTCATTTCTTGACAGTTGGTATGAAAATCGTCTACGTTAACCAATGAAATAGACGACAATCTTTCGTTGCTAGGTGACGGTTGTTCCATTATTCACCACTGGCTAAAAATGAAAAATTATTTACCTGTCACTGGGCCAACGTAGAAAAACGAAACTTCTCAGTGTTCTATGACAACCGATAACGCTAGACTTTATTACTTATAGTGCACTGCACTCAGGAGGTCCCGGGTTCCATTCCCGGAGCCGCCCCGCAGTATTTTTTTCTCTCTTTTTTTGTATAAGGCAAGTTGGGTTATTTTTCCTTCTTTTAACACGTACTACCTCAAATTAAAATATTTACACAACTTTCAAAATCAGACTGTATATTCCCGGGCAGGGATTCGAACCTTGGACTGATCAAAAAGTTTTTTTTGGGGTTTAGGAAGAATTTAATCTTGCGCCAGGGACTCCTCATATGTATTGGTTATTGGATTGTTTTGCATTTTAATACTTTCTAAATATTGTATGTCTTTGTACATGTTGTCTACTTGCTGTTCAGCCAATGTAATTTTTTCAATTAATTGTCTCATATGTTTGTCTAGAGGTTTTATTTTATCTTGTAATTTACTTATTCTGAGTACTGACCGTATATCCCATAACGTTTTTCGCACAATCGCTTATACGAAAAAAAAAAATGGCTTCGAAGTAATTTTGTGTGCAACCGTACGCGAAATAAGCACTTCGCGTGCCTAGAGCAGGCCGCGAAATTGAATTTCGCAGCCGTTGCCTTGACGACGGCCGTAAAAGTAAAAGTCATTTCAATATTTATTTATTATCACAATTACAACATATCTATCTCTGTATTTGCGGTGTGATCTTACAAAATCTGGATTGGGTACAGTTAAAGTTTGATTTATGCCAGTTTTTGTGTCAGGAACGGCCGCTATTAGTACAGAATTTTCATCCGGTTTGAAGTTCCCGCCAATTTCAAATGGAGTGGTCGCCTGATGATTCGATGATTGACGTATTGACGAGTCGGTAAAAAAGATCGATCTAGAACAGACACGTATGAATTAGGTTAATTTTCCACCGGTCAAAAAGGGAAATATCTAGTAAGTAGTAACATATCCTGAATCCTGAATGGCATCAACAGACATTTTGGTTTATTTGTCTCTTCGCACGGCATCTGATATTTCCACGATTAAAATAACCTAAAACTTATAACAGAATTTAACGTTTACCCGCCACAATAAATAAATTCCAGTAAATAGGTAAGCCAATGCAACATTATGCGACAGGGTTTTCACATTCTTCTTGTTACATCAGTCTCAAAGTCACTGTAACATTTTTTATATTGCTGTTTCGATTTTTCAGGTTTCAAATGCGACACTGCACAATTTATAATCTTTTTTTAACTCTGGATGAGTACACGGAACAAGAGCTGCATATTTGCGGTATAATCTTACAAATTCTGGATTGGTGACAGTAAAAGTTCGTTTTATGTCAGTTTTTGTGTCAGGAACGGCCACTATTAATACAGAATGTTCATCCTTGATGTCATCGATAGACATTTTGGTTAGTTCGTCATCGTCTCTTCGCATGGCTCCTAATATTCCCATGATTAAAATGACCTAAAAAAAAAGGGCAGATTATACAGCAAATTGATCTGGTCTCGTGTCAATACCTTACACTTTTTCACCTGATAACCAACTGACTTTTTCAAAAAAGGTACCAATTTCAGAAACTTCGTAACACCAATGCCATCCCGTATGTTCAGCGTGAGCTTCAACATTGAATATGTACTCCATAAAGTTGAACTTTTCACAGTTTTTGATTTTTCCATTAAATAAGCCAAAACAACATTCTCCGACACCGTTTTCACATTATTTTTATTACACTGCTCTTTAAAGTCATTGTAACACTTATCGTACTGCCGTTTGGACTTTTCTGGTATTAAATTGGACACTGCACAATCTGGGGAAGTAGACGGAACAAAAACGTTGTAATTTTTTTGCGACATTTTTCCAATTTTTCTCAAAATGAATTGTTTTATTTATGTCGTTTCCATAGCGACATGGCGACATGTAGGCCGACTTTATTTTTATTGACAGTGAAGGAAATTTTACTTGTTCATTTTATAATTACAAATTTTCGGGTTGCACACAAAATGTTGTGTACACCTTGGCTACGAAATCCTTTGACGACCTCGAGATTGTCTTGTCTCGGCCGCAAAGCGGCCTTGACGACAATTTTTCTCTCGGTTCGTCAAAGTAGGATTTCGCAGCCTTGCTATACAAATAACTATTTTTGACAGGAATATTTTGAAGACATTAATGTCATTAATGACTTGGTTGTTACGTTCAATTTTCAAATTGTGTCAACAACAATTGTAACTAGCTATAACAACACGATTGGGCGAAAATTTACCAATATCGTCGTCCGGGAACTTATCAGTTTAAACCACTTGGAAACCATTTCATATAAAAAAAATGCTGTTGTTAAAAATGATTTATCTTCGGCAGCTAATCGCACCCCACAGTTAACGTCCCAATTTATCACATTTAATGCATGGGAAACTTTCATTTTGTTGAAATGTTCCATGTTTTTAAATCCACAGTTTCTTCTTCATCACAAAATGTTTTTATATGCTCAATTTTCACAAGACTGCTTGGTATTTTGTATTTTTCTACAAAATATATACTTTTGTTCTGCACGAAACAATTCTTAATGTTTTTCAATTGTGACGATCACTTACGGTAGTGACGTCACGGGATTTGACGCCGTTCGGTTCGGTCGCGGTATGCCTCGAGCGCCAGTCCCTTTTTGCGGCTGTGGTGGGACGCCACACGGCCGCGGTAACTTCGCGGAGCGTACGGTGTCCGGGGGTCGGCTGTTAGGGCGCGGAAAAGGGGTAGCAAAACAAGCAGGTGTCGCAACAGGCGGGCCTTTATTTACACTGGGCGCACTCGAATTCCCGTCTGACTTATTTCTTGTCATAAAGTAATGCAAGAATTCCCGTCAGGTAATTATCAACTGATATAATCCATAACTCGAGTTCCCGTCAAGTGTAAAAGAGCGCTTCAATCCCTTACTTACCTACCTCTCTAGCCGTTGCCAGGTACCATTGTTGTTTACCATTACGTGGACCAAAAAAAAAATTAATTTAAAAAAGTTACAAATACCTTGTGATCAACAATGGTATACTTAGATAAGGGGCGGCTGTAACTTTGACAGTGTCAGATTTTTCGTATCTGTGCTAAGTCAGCTAATAAACATCAAACAACTGTCACTATTAACCAAATTTTAACGCAAAAATGGTTTTTACTTCAGAACATAGAAGATTCATCATTGAATCTTACTTTCGTAACAGTGCTTTCAATAACCAAGATTTTTTTCTGACGGGAATTCGAGTCTAGAATTTGTGGTGCATTTTTGCCTTGACGGGAATTCGTGTGCAGGATTAAAAGGCCTATGTCCAAGCCCAGGTATAAAATATTATGCTGACGGGAACTCGTGTGCACCGTTTACACTATGTACGAAAAGGGGTGTTGGTACCTGGGGGCGCCGGAACCTTTCGGGGACGGTGTCCGTGACCTGGAGGAGTGTTCCGGGCGGGTGTCGGAGGAGAGCGCGGCTTGTACTTACTGTCGTTCCGGTCGGACCTGGACTCTGCTGGCTCTTCCTGTTCGGGGCGAAAGACAGAAGGGTGAAAGGAAAGTGGGATGGCCGGGGTTCCCTCACAGCGGGAAGGAACGGGCCAGGAAGAAAAGGAGAAAGCGGGAAGGCCGGGGTTCCCTCGCAATGGGAGGGAACGGGCCAGGAAAAAGGAGAAAGCGGGAAGGCCGGGGTTCCCTCGCAATGGGAGGGAACGGGCCAGGAAGAAAAGGAGAAAGCGGGAAAGCCGGGGTTCCCTCGCAATGGGAGGAAACGGGCCAGGAAGAAATGGAGAAAGCGGGAAAGCCGGGGTTCCCTCGCAATGGGAGGGAACGGGCCAGGAAGAAAAGGAGAAAGCGGGAAAGCCGGGGTTCCCTCGCAATGGAAGGGAACGGGCCAGGAAGAAAAGGAGAAAGCGGGAAAGCCGGGGTTCCCTCGCAATGGGAGGGAACGGGCCAGGAAGAAAAAGGAGAAAGCGGGAAGTCAGCTAGGTCGGAAGCGGAGTCGGAGTCGGTTCTGGAGCGGGACTAGAAAATAGGATCGGAATCGGAATGAGCTCTGCAGGCTCGGCGCGGTCCTTTTGTTGCCTCGGCCGCGCCATGGTGGGACCGCGCGCGGCCGGCGACTCGCAGCTGAGGCGGTGGGGGAGCTCGGCTCAGCGCGGAGTCCGGGTGCTGTCGGCCGGAAGAAACACGGGTTCCGGGGCGGATTCGGTCGACGCGGTTAAGGCAGTTGGCTCCGCACTAATTTTCTGCACCGGCTCGGAGAAAGAACGGAATTTTTCCGCCACCGGGAGCGTTTCTTAGTAACTTCGTTACACAATAAATGTGGCTCATCTGCTAAGAAGTAGATATTTCGTCCATCAAACTTATAATAACATTTTTAATCGCACAATGTTTTCCAGCCATTATTCCACATTTTCTCCACATCGCTTGATTTGCAGCCCCCATGTCAAAAGTAACCGAATGAATAGTTAACACTATTGCACTGGTTTTCTGAAAAATTTCTGATAGTGTATCTCCTAGAATCATTCCATTGGTGCTGTCTGCCGTGTAGTAGAATGCGGCTATTTGCTTGAAATTCCTCCCAGCATAATTAGCAAAGCTTTACTGGCCACACCTTTATGTTGAGGGAAAGTAATATTGCCAACATATGTTCCGGTTTGAACGCACAGGCTTTATATCCATTTCATCCAAAACTAACATGCAATCTTTAACAATAGTATATTATATCATTAAGAGTAGAAGTGAATCTTTTTGTGCCTAGCCCAGAGATTGAAGGCCGAAACGCAGTTGATGCCGACAACTGGGCGAGGCACAAAAAGACCTTCTACTCTTTTATCTTCAAGCGGATCACAAAAAAAAAGTCAAACATAAACTCACTTATTTATTTTCTTTTCCTGCAGTTACAATCTTCAAATTTTAAGCCACTAGTAATTTCTACTTCCCTTGTTATTGGTACTTGAAGTTTCGATAATATTAGTAAAGTCTACAATGATATTCATTCTATCCGATGTACTTTCTGCAAATTTCCACGTAAAACTTTCCCAAAATGGTGAATGATCGCGATTTGTAATTTTTAGTATCCTGAACTACACAGCGGGCGGATCTGGGGCGGCTCGTCTTTAAGCACAGTCGAATCGGTTAAATATTAGATAATAATTTCGTTATTTCGCTTTTTTAGAGGCTTTATCTTAATGGGGATAATTTATTTATTAAATATTTCGTGTAATTGATTAATAAACCGTCTCTATGGAGATACACAAAAGCGCGATTTTCGACCGCTTGAAGATAAAATCATTATTGAATGTCTCTAATGCCCAGTTGCACCACACTATTTAATATTACTTAAAAGGTTATTAATTTTTAACATTGTTTAAAATTTCATTTTACGTTGCACCGCACCTTAAAAACAATTTAATTAATATTAAATTTAAATAGCCAAATTTGGCTATTTAAATTACACTGGACTCCAAAATTAACGCATCACTTTGATTTTTTTTATTAAAAAAGCAAGTTTTGAAATATTTAAAAAAATATGTTAACAACAATAACAGCTGAACCCTGGGAAATATTTTCAACACATTTTCTTACAAAAAACAACACATAAATGTAAAAAAAATACAAAAATTCGAAAAGGTAACATCACGAGTAAAAATGAGAAATCGAAAAAACCATCGAAATTTAAATATTATTTTCCTGAAATCTTGTATTGTCCCTTCTAGCTTTAATTTTAGTTCAATAACGTAGTGGCAAGTTAAAAATGAAGCTTCTCTTATGATTTTAGCCTATATTTTGCCAAATATTCAGAAGTGCTCTTGTTAGCTGACTGAATTGATTTGGACGTCCTTACATTGCCTGTAACAATTTTTTCCATATTATCTCATAAGTGTTCCATTGAGTTGAGGTCAGGGTTACGTGCTGGCCACTTCATAACTGATATTTCAATAGTCCTAAATTAGTCGGAAATTACCCTTGCAATAATGTGGCCGACTATTATCGTGCATATAAATGAAGTCTTGCCCTACGAGGGGGGCATAAGGTACAACAACAGGTTCCCAGATGTTCGTGCTATATCGATGTGCATTTAAATTGCCTCCATCTAAAACCACAAATTCTGTCACAACGTCTAAAGATATTCCTATCCATACCATTATTGACCCTCCCCCAAAACTCTCTTTAGTAACGAAATTACTCTGCGCATATCACTCACCAGGTCGTCTATACACTATTACCTGTCGGTCAGACTTGTATAGACAGAACTTGGATTCATCGAAGGCCAAAACTCTGCGCCAATCTTGTTCGACCCAATTGACATGTTCTAATGCAAAGTTTAAACGGGCCCTCCGAAGAGCTGCAGTTAACTTGGATACAGTAGCTGGCCTTCTCGGATGTATCTGATCTTCCTTTAGTCATTTTCTAACAGTATTTTCACCCAGGCGGAGTGCATGTTGTCTAACATGCGATCTTGAAGTCGGAGGGCAGTGAGAAACCCTTCTCTAATGCTTATTAACCTTAAGTATTGGTCCTGGTGAGGTAATGTGATCCATTTTCGGCCTTGTCCCCGCCTCCTTGTATGCCGTCCAGTCTCCCGATGTCTTCTTAGAACTTTAAGTACGGTAGATTGGTTCATACCAAAGTGATATGCAATAGTCCCCCGACTCTCTTAATTCTGAGCTAACAAAAGCACTTGCACGGACTTTTTAAATGCGAAGTTGTTCCTAACATCGCTCATGTTAAAAGTAAATGAAGATTGATGTCAATACTGATTCAAGTTTTCAACTGTTACTAAAAAATTATTTTCGAGTAAATTTAAAAATTGAGCAAAAACGATATTTTTGCTCATTTTTGTACACAGTGGCTGGAAATTTTAATTACTCTTGTAGAATGATCTATGTTTTTCCTCTATTTTCAGTGTGTATAACAATTTTTTGCTTTAAAGTAAAACTTTTCAAAAAAACCATAAAAGTACAAGTGATGCGTTAATTTTGGTGGTCAGTGTAGTATTAAAATATAAGTTGACGTATATGACAGTATAATAATTACGTAAATCTAATTTATCCACAATGAATTTATTATTTGAGGACGCTAGTATATGATTTAGCTATACAGTGAGTTTTTTTAAGACTGGCCATAGGGTTTTACATGCTAATTTTTCAACCCCCTGTTAACTTTTGTTCCGATTAAAATATTCAAACCATTTTTGGAACAAAGTTGGAAGATTTTTTAAACTATCGGATAGATTACAATTCAATATCCCAAACTGTCGAAAAAGTTGTGAAAAAAATATTTTTAGGGCGCCGAAATAATAGTACGTCGAACGGCCGCCAGAGTAGCGCCATTGTCGGCTCAACCAGCACGTGACGATCTCCACTTTTGGACGCTTTCGGCGCGCTAAAATATAAAATATTGGGCCTTTTATGGCACGCGTGGGCCATTTTAAAATGCGAGTGAAACGAGAGATTAAATTGTAATCTATCCGATAGTTTGAAAAATCTTGCAACTTTGTTCCAAAAATGGTTTGAATATTTTCATCAGAACAAAAGTTAGCATGGAAAACCCTATGGCCAGTCTTAAAAAAAAGTCACTCTATTAGAAATTATCGATATCGGATTTCCTCGTTTGCGCTATGTTAGATCTGCTCATTTTCACGATATGGATGAATTTACATTCTATAGAAGATTTCGATTAACGAAACAAACATGTTTAAATTTATTTAGTTCCTCCTGTTTTATAATGTTCTCGTCTTTCGACAACCGCAATTTTTCTTGTAGTTTGGACTACGTTAAGGAAAAGTTTTCGAAGAGTTTCTTGAGTCTTGAGAAGAATTCAATTTTGAATCCCCTAATGGTAAAATACCATTAGGGGATTCAAAATTGAATTCTTCTGTAATTCTCTTCCAACATTTTTCCTTTTCTTCAACTGCAACTGCATCGGTTTTATTGTTGGAAACAATATTTTTATATTTATGCACCAAGTTTAAAAGAGTGCTTTTTTCAAAAGGGGAAAAATTTGCCCCACGTTTTCGTTTTTTTAATACTTCCATTGTCGAAATTTGAAATATACCACCCAAATTGTAAATATATGACGCAAGAAAAATGTCACTAGGCACCTTTTCGAATTAAAAAATCATTTACTAAAATACCGGGTGATCAAGAAGGACTGTTTAAGTTGGCAATACAATTGAGAAAATTTTTTAATTCGGTTATTTATAACACTGCAACTGGATATGTTTTGTTGGTTTATTTGACAAATATCTGATATAGGTATAGCATTAACAACGACAAGCCACCAACAACCGGAAGTTACTCCTGTTATACGATTTAAAATACGATCCAGTGTTACCAACTTAAACAGTCCTTCTTGATCACCCCGTATGTATTATTTAATACTCGTTCATTTTGTGATGGTGCAATAATATAATTATTTAGGTATTTATTAAATTTAATACTACATTAGTTAATATTTTATTAAACTGATATGTGGTGCAAACCGGCATTAGTATCTTAATTTTCAGAAAATTTATAACACTATCTAAAACTCCCGACTTAAACTGTAAATTTTGTAAATGATCATTTAATGTGCGAGAAGCTCAATATGGTATATCCACTGGTTCCACATGCAAATTTAAGTTTCAGTGATTTGGTTAAAGTTTCGTCTGAACATTTTCTGATTTTTTTTTGTTCTAATTGCCTGAAGTTGATCTTCTGTAAAAACATCTTCCAATTTTTCTTTTAGTTCTCTATTTTGACGTTTTTGTAAGTAGAGGGCATTACTTAATTTTTTGTTATTTACTTTAAAAATCATCAATCTCTTCTTTAAATTCTGATTTTTTTTTTTTTTGGAGATGGACATGATCAAAATTTTCTTTAAGTTGGTTTAAATTTTCCGGTAAAGCAGCACACATTTTTTCTTCTATTTTTGAATTTAATGAGAACTTCCATAAATTTTCCACGGATCTTCTGAAAAATGGTCTTCACATATTCTTCCATTCTTCGGTGGCATTTTATTCGTATGCTTTGTCCAAACACGCTTTTCGGGATAAATTTGAAAATTATACCATCTTCGGTTCTATTTCTACATCCGTCTATACTGTAGCCTGTCATTGTCGTATTTGTCACATAAAAGGCACTTGACTATACAGGAAAATAGGTTTTTTTGAAATTTTCAAAGGCATACTTGATTTTTCAAAACTAAAATTATGTTAGAAATTAGTCTTTAACCAAGCAGGGCTGAATCCCAGAAAATGAAATTTTAAATCGAGAATTTTTTATCTTTTACGAGTACAAGAGTCATTTCACCTATCCGGGACACACTGTGTACAAGGAATGGGGAATAACAGGAAAAGGATTGGGGAATGTGGAATTGGTGGGCAGTGCCCTTAATATACGTAATTTTGAAATATTATTTACGATTTAAAATAAGAAAGCTTTGATAATTGATTTTATATAATTCAAGGTATTGTCATAAACGCACTCAACTTTTCATCCTGTGAGCTCTTTTTGGCAATTCTTTCATTTATTGATTTTAAAGTTTTTAACAAACTGTCTAAATTGATTGATTTTTCGAGTTCCTCACGAATTTGAAGAAATTTTCTCCGGTTATCCAGCGTCCCTTGGTTGATGAAGGTATTAATGGTGGATGTGCCGGGAGAGGTGGTTTGATCCATAACTTCCCCAGCGGATCTTAAACTTGCAATATTCGTTTTCCAGGGGTTGACTGTAGGAGTCGGCGCCGGTATATATTTTACATTCTGCGCTGATCGTTTCACTGCCGTTAATGCCTTAATTTTTTCAATGGACGCCTTCCTAGCAAGGTACGTCTGACAGTCAATGAGAATTTAAATATACTTTTCAACGAAATTGGATCGCCAACATTAAAAGTATTATTAGAGGAATCCATGTCAAACACCGAGTCGGTTCAGAATAAATTCGGACGAAGTGCTCATGAACGTAGTAAATCAATAAAAGAACTAAGAAAAATTGCCAAAGAAAAGAATATCAAAGGTTACTCAAAAATGAAGAAGGCAGAATTATTACAAAAAATTGGTGAGCAACCTTCTGCAATGAACCCTTTTGCATTCGAAGATGATTATTTTACAGAGTTTTCAAAAAAACCTAAATTTAAAATAATAGAAACAAAAGCTGAATAATAAGAATCATCCGACTCAGATTTTTCAGACATAATTCCTATGGGGTAAATTTGGTCAGAGACAAAATATGGGCAAAACAGAATATGTTACAGATATTAAGAGATTTTATGAAATTTTATTAGACGACAGACTTAATAATATACATACAGGTGTCCCAGAACTGGCTCCCCAGAGAAAATAGGCATGTGCCGACAACAAAAGAGACTCTAAATTGACTAAAATAAATTTTCTGCTAGCTCAAATTAACAAGTTATAAAGTTTTTTATTTGTTACTAAATTGTAAACGTCATTTATTCGAACTGTCACTTGACGTTGAAAAGTCATTTTAACTGGCTAGTAGCGTTAAATTGACAGCAGACCAGTTATGAATTTAACAAGTTAGTAGAGAAATTTGAAATTTGGAAAGGATGGTAGCGTTTTTAACATTTGAACATTTTTATTTCTTTGTTTCATACAAATTAAAATTAAATGTACAATTCGAATTTCCGCTAAACTGCAGCCCTCATCTGTGATCGTAAATCTCCTTGTTAAATTCTTTGTATTCCGTAAAGTGACGATAATATATTTCTCAACATCTTCTACGTCCTTCACCGTCAACGAGAGAAGCTCGTCACACCGGCAAGCACCAAAAATTCCAAAAATTGTAATCATTTTATATAACAACCAATAGTCATCAGGAGCTTCAACAAGAAATTTTTCCACTTGCTCTTTTGTTAAAACCCTTGCCTTCTTCGGCACGTAACGCTCATTTTTTCTCTTGAGAAAAGCAATTACCTTATGAAATCTACAAATGTCAAGTTAAAATATCACTTTTTTGACAACGTCTGTAATAGGAAAACAAACCTGCGAACTTCAGCATTTTCTTTAATTTCCAGGCAGCTTTTTAACATGGACCATTTCGACCACAAAGAATTGGGGCTAAATTTGTCTGATAGTTGGTGAAGATACACCAAAAGAACGTCTTCCGTTACACCAATTACGTTATTGTTTTTCTACCAATTTTTAAATTCTTCATATTCTCGTTCATATCTTGCTAAAGACTTCGCTGGCAGTAAACTGGAAGCCACGTTTATAGCTTCCTTTTTGATTTCTTCTGGCACGTTCATTTGAGAAAAAATCTTGACGGAAATAAACAATTTGAACAAACGGCGCGTTGTCATAGTAATTGTACTTCTAAGGTTTCTGAGTTTTGAGCAATAATTTGGAAGAAAACAGAATTTGATCATTTTTAATTTTATTTGGTTGTTTACAATTTAGTAACAAATAAAATATTATACAAGACACGCCAGGTAACTGGTTTCACTGGCTCAAGGAGGTAACTGACTCGTTTTCGACTCGTCAGTTATATCCTCCATTCGCCAGTAAAAACCATTTTACCTGGCTTGTAATGTAAAATACTATAATTTCACCAATCCCGGAAGCTCGTCCTCAGGTATTACTAAAAAATCCGATCGGTTGCTAAACAACAATAAAAAATCTCTGATATCGCACAAATCAACAAAATGTTTGGGCAACTGGAATTTTGACGTTTTCCGATATAAAAATTCGTTGACGTTTATCTGTCATCAACATCAAGACTTGACAATTGCAAAAGATAATAACTTCGAAATTAAACAATAAAAATTGCGATTCTAAAAAGAACCATTTATTTAAATAGGTAATAATGTTAAAACAAATGTTCGAAATGACCACCATTCATTTGTATGCACAATTGTGCTCTACGTAACAAACTTCTTGTAGTAGCGTTAGTTATCATTTCTTCAGTAACTGAAACAAAAACCTCCTGAATTCGAACTCTCAGATAAGCCTCTGAATTTATGGACCGCCGATAAATGATAGATTTCAAATGATTCAGATTCAGATCTGGCAGGCCAATGATGCGGTCCTCCTCGACCGATCCAGCGCTGTGGATATTGGTTATCCAAAATTTCCCGAACGTTTCTGCTAAAATGTGGTGCAGCAGCATCATGTTGGAACCAGTCATTTATGCGATAAACAAGAGGTACAATTTCAAGTAAATCAGGTAGCTCCGGTCCACGGTCCAATCTAGAGCGGGAGATCCGGAATTTTAACAAATGGAAGGATCCACCACACTTATAGGTACTTGCCAAACGATCGCCCAATAGCCCAGTCCACAAATTAATAAAAAACATATGTTGAAAACCTCTGGGAAACAATTCTCTTGGATTTTCCTCTGCCCAGATATGAAGGTTGTGATAATTGGAACAACCTTCCCGGCAAAATAGCGACTCATCAGAAAACAGTATCCGTGACAAGAAGTGTGGATCAGCATCGTTTGGGTTTATTAACCATAGACAAAATTCTCGCCTAATTGGATAATCCTCTGGCAGAGGATGTTGTATTCGTATATAGTGGTATTATCAGCTAGAACTCTCTGCACCGAACTCTTGGATAAACCGATTTCACGAGAAACTGTTCGAATACACCAGGTGCCGTCTTCCTCAAAGACATTCAATACGGCTTCCTCGTGTTCGACAGTCCTTACATTTCTTCGAACTGGCTGCATCTGACCCGTTTTTCGACTCCGAGCGATTAATTTCAGGATTGTTTTATGATCCGGATGACTTTGTCTTTGCGGAAATTGTTCACGGTACAACCTTACTGCTTCACGTGCATTGTTCCCACATCGTGCAAAAGTTAGAATCGTATCTAAATACTCAGAGGAAGAATACATGTTAAATGATACACTTGAATTAAATATCGCAGCGAAATTATTTAACAAATGTCAAACTGACGTAAATAATCATTCTAATAAAATGTAGTAGACCAAATCTAATGGACAGAATTATAGAGGTTTACGGATGAAAAGGAAACCTAGGCAACTCAAAATTGCGATTCTTCCACCTTAATGGTGCTCAACTCTGATTGGTCAACTTCAGAATGTCTTTTCTCGGTTATCATTTGAGATAGGACGTTTTTTCTTCAAAATACACGTTAATACGTATATTCGCCCTAAGGCTCCTTTTTTTTCTCTGGGGAGCCAGGTCTGGGATACCCTGTATAAATGAATTAAATGAAAATATGTTACAAATTGATTCAAATACAGGGTGTCCCAGAAAAAGTGTAGGAGCTGTTAACCACATTTTCTGCTACGTTAGCTAATACTAATATTGAAAGAAAAAATGTTGAGGGTCCAAAAACGTTTGAGTTATAAAGGCATGAAACTGACCAATTATAAAAGCCTCGGTCATACCTTGCTGCTACCTATTTTTTGATCGCTAGGAAACAGAAGAAGAATAGGGTGATGCAAAGCCATGAATATTCATCTGGTCTACTGTAAATTAGTAACGTCATTCATGACATTTGACAAGTCAATTTCAATTCAAAATTCCGTCTCTAAAAGGAAAGCGTGTATGCTACGAGTGGCTACGAAGTATGCAAATTGTTCAAGCAACACATTTAAAAGTAATGCAATATGTTGGAAAGTTTGGACACAACTTCCGCAAAATGGCTTTAATAACTATTGAAAATTGAAACGAAAGAGGGTGATTAAGTAGGTTTACATCTTGGAGAAGAATCTTATGAAACTATTTGGGTTCTTTCTTAGACCTAATGGCCCTTTCAATGTAGTACCTATAGTGTAGGTATTATGTCTTAATGACACGATGGTATAGTTTTCCCAGTTTGGTAAGGTTATGCCCCCCAATAAAAATAACAATGAGAAGATTAGTATTAGAAAACATCCATTGAACATATACATACTGAGCTTCCGAAGTTACATCACAATAACTCTAATTGTAACAATGTTATGTGGAAAATGTTTAAGCAATGAGGACGAATTTAGTGTCTTTTGGGCAAATAACCTAACAATATTTTTTAACATAAGCAACCAAGAACTTTTTATTAATAGCTCGAATAAATCAAAAAACGAGAACTGAAAACAAATAAAATAAAACCAACAGAACAATAAATAAACGTTAAAGGAGTTGTTCAAAATGACCACCATGCATTTCTATACAAAGATTGGCTCTTCAAATTAAACTCCTTCTTCTATTTTGTAACATTTCTGGTGTAATCGTGGCTATAGCCTCTACTATCTTCCCGTCAAGTTCTTCTAAAGTTGCGATTGGCTCGGAATAAATGTAATTTTGCATATGACCCCATAAAAAGAAATCAATCAAGTCCGGAGATCTCGCTGGCCAATGAATAGGGCCTACTCGTCCTATCCATTGATTGGGGTACATGTGATGTAAAATATCTCTCACATTTCTTGCAAAATGTGCCGGAGCACCATCGTGTTGGAACCACTGTGGCAAATGCTGAAGGGGGACATTATCTAGCAGATCTTCCAAATTATGTAATAGTAATTCAGCATAATTTTCCGCATTAAGTATACGTGGCAGTTCCACAGGTCCTATCTAGAAATCAATTGATTTTACCATAATGTAAATGACATTCTTACAACTTATCCTTACTATACGATCTCCTAAGATGCCAGCCCATAAATTTATGCTAAACCTATGTTCAACAGCCCTTGGCCTCGTAGCATTAGGGTTTTCCCCAGCCCACACATGATAGTTACGACTGTTGAAAACTCCATTGCGCGTAAAACATGATTCGTCAGTAAAAATTACTCTGTCTAAAAAGTTTGGGTTGTCAGCATGTTGACGCAATAACCACTGGCAAAATTCCACTCTTGCAGGATAATCTTGTGGTTGCAAGTGTTGTACCTGTGTATAATGATATGGGTGTTGATGGTTTTCCTTCGGTACCCTTTGAACTAAACTTTTGGATACGCCATAAAGTCTCGAAATCGTGCGAATAGTGGTTGTGGGTTCTTGTAAAAAAGCATCTAGCACCATTTCTTCCGCTTCAGGTGTTCTTGCTGTACGTGGCACGCCAACAAGACCTTTTTTTGCGGCATTAGAGACCCAGTTGTTCCAGCACGTGCGATCAAACGCAGAAATGCATTTGACGAAGGGTGATTCCGTTGGGGAAATCGTATGGCATACTGCCTCGTTGCCTCATTGGCATTTCCATTGCATTCGCCGTACATAATTACCATTTCAAGGTATTCATCAGGAGCAAACATTTTCACCAACACTATTTAGACCACGAGAATGGAAAAAACACTCTAAATAATAACGGACAAATACAAGTGACGTTTCTCGTGACAATTTATGTGACACTGACCCTTGACTAGTTGACAGATATTTTTTCAAAGAAACCCAAACTTTCAATTTTTGCATTTAACTTGGCAACGTAACTTATACCTAAGAAATTAATTAGAAAATCCCTCACGATTGGCCAATTTAAAATGTTAATCATTTAAATTATATTTGAGATCGAAATTATTTTCTTTCAAATACGCCATTATACTTCGCAGAAGAATCTGCAATCCTCGGCTCCTACACTTTTTCTGGGACACCCTGTATAAAGATTGCTATGTAGAAAAAGATTTCAATACCAATATATTCATAGCTGCTTTTACAACAGCAAATGCAAGACTAAGATTGTACGAAATGTTAGACATATTAGGAGAAAGTGTAGTATATTATGATAGAGATAGCATTGTATATACACAGGTGTCCCAACATTGGCGAACTAACCACTTACTACCTTATCGACAATGTTTAAATGTACCGAGTGACTATAAATGATTGAAAATTATTTTGTTATGTTGGTAACACATTTAAAATCTTTAGTTGGCAACATCGTTGGCATGACACACGCAATTTTTAAAATTGAAACAAACGTCAAAAAAATCTAAATCGACAATGTACTTCGTGACTTAACCTAACCTAAATAGGAATGATTGACAGATGATGCACGAGAAGACTTGCACTACCAACTGCATCAGTGTTGCCAATCCACTATTTTCCTTCAATCATTTATAGTCACTCGGTACATGAAAAAAATATGGAAAAACTGTTTCAGACAAAAAAAACAATTATGTTATTATTATTATTATTATTATTATTAACGGTAATGTAATGTAAACAAAGATATACTCGTACATCATTACCTTGCAATGTTATAATGTAGTGGATTTAAAATAATTTTTTCGATATCCAAAGCTTCAAAATTCTCTATTATGCAGGATTAGATATTGGTAGGGAGTGATCTTGTACTTTGTGATAATATGTACGATTAGAGGTAGCTGTCATAACAATTTAATACACATATTTCGAAATAATTGACCTGTTAAGTGCCACTTTCAAAGATCTCCAAATCAGCAAATAAGTCCAATACAATTTTTTTCACATTTTTCTTTCTGACGTTTACGTTAATCTGTTCTACACCGTAGTGCACTGTTAGTACACAATTTTTGCGACACCTGTAGATGATGGTAAAAACACTGTTAAAACAGGATGTCTATTGGGAGATTGGGCCGATGAATTAAGTAAGGACATATGGATTGCTGACTGGGTATCAACAGGTCCAAAGAGTTATTGTTATAAGACTGATACGGGTAAAGTTGTTTGTAAAATAATAGTACAGTCAACCTCGGTTATAGCGAACCTCAAGGGACCGACAAAATCGGTTCGTTATATCCGAAGTTCGCAATAAACGATAATAACAAAATAAATACATACAAAAACTTTTATAACGCATTTATTGTCTAATCTAATGGATATGCATAACTATAATTTTATTTGAAAAAATTCGTAATTTTTGTCTGAATTACAGGGTTTTTTATGTATAAATTATCCATGTATGTTTCAACTTGATTCAAATTGTGAAAAATTGCGTCCGGGGCACATCTTGATTGTAAAAAGAAATAGATATTGCTTAAACTTTTAACGGCTTCTTGAAAAGAAACAGGCTGCAATGTTGGTAGTTCTTGGTCATCCTCAGTAACTTCGTCCTGATCACTTTCAGCTCTAGTTTCATCTATCACGGACGCAATTATGTCCTGATCATCCAAATCTTCTGTTGTGAGGACTGAATTGTCCACATTTATGTAGTCGTTCATATTTAGTTTTTAAACAAAAATAAATTTTCTATTTGTTTAGTTTCATGCTCTTTATCGGTTTCTCTGCGAATCCACTCACGAACGATTTTCTCGAAGACTTGGCCATGATAAGCACTCACTTATAATAAACTTCTGTGCTGAATGCAGATCTCTACTGTGTTGTGTCTTAAGAAAACAGGCGAGTGGCGACGTTTTATCGGTAACATAATATCAAAGATTATAAAACGCGCGGTCGCAAGTAAAACATGGGAATTACCAGGCTAGTCTAGGGCAATGCAAATGCAAAGTTCGTTATAACCGAGGAAAATTTACACTAATTTCGATTTTGTCGGTTCGTTGTACCCGATGGTTCGTTATATCCGAGTTCGATATAACCGATGAACTTTTACATTGAAATATAGGATAAAATGACGGGACTTAAAATTTAGTTCGTTATATGCGATGGGTCCCTATAACCGGGGTCGTTTTAAGCGAGGTTGACTGTATATTACATTACGAGGCATGAAAGTGATACTTTGCAGACGAGGAGGCATGTTGAAGAATATGAGGCTGCGAAGCGTCCGAGTACTTCTTCAAGCCTCCGTGTCACGCATAGACACTTTCATGTTGCGTAATGTATTACATTTTTTCTGAAATCGCTTTTTAAAAATTTAAAAATAAAATTCTATCGCATCAAGTCGGACACAGTCACCTAGGTAACGATAACCATTATAGTAAAATGACTATCTGATTTCAGGGTTGTTTTCTATTGCATTAAAATCAGTTCTTTTCAATACTAAATAATTTTTATTTCGTTATTTGATCGAGGTTTGTATTGATAAAAGCGGTATCGCAATCATTCAAATAAAAAAGTATGCCCCCATTTCTGAACGCAAGTGATACGCCACTGGACAAAACTTCACGGACAGATTTGGATGACTCAACGTCTTCTCCTTAAAGTGTGCGGACTCTACACTAAACTTGTACCTACGAGTATATGGCCGTTTCATTTTGCAATTTCTCCATAAGAGAAAAATTCCGATGAAACAATTGAAATTTCCCGTAAAGTAGCGACATCGTGCGAATTTAATTTTAACCAATCTACGATCTATGTCAATTTCAACTTGTCAAATTTATTTTCTTGGTTAGGTCATGGTTAGATATTGTCGTATTTTGTTTGACTGTTAATTTGTTTGTCAATGTGAATGTATTACTGGAAATTAATATTCTGTGTTCATTGTGTTGTTACTTTGTTTTGTTACTATACTTACCATAACATTTTTCAAGTAATTGCAACCATTTATTCCTAATGTGAAAATCAGATGGAATTAAAAAAAAAAAGGTGTATTGGCATTGCCACGTAGAAAACACTTCCGTTTCCCCATATTAAAAAACTAATAAATTAATAAGGAACTAATAACAAACTAAACACAACGAAACAAAACACGACAATCAAAAACTGAACAATAAATATTATAGTTGAACACTGAGTACAGAAGGGTAAGAAAATATCTACTTCCAAAATCTGCCGTTCAATTTGACAATTATTTCAAATTTAAAAAATTATTATGAAAGGGTCCAACAGATGTCGCCACTTTACGGTCGTTCCATGGCCAACTGTGTCAAAACGCTAAGCGCTTATTATGGCTGTCCCACTCGATGATTTCTCCGTAAGAAAAATTGTTCTTGACATTTAAAAAAATCGTAGGTACAGTAGAGACTTCAAGTGACGATTATTTGAACTAAAGGTCAAGGACAACGAATGACAAACGTCTTTTTTTCTGTTATTGGTTATGTCCATGTCAAAATTTATAAGTAAATAAATTAACTGCAAGTGTTAACTGCATGCGGTAGCAAAATAATAAAAATAGTAAAAGTGTAAAATAAGAAACATACATATAATAAAGTCCATCCATTTTGTATTGAACTTTTCAAGGTCAAATAATTTTATTTTTTGGCTTTGTAATTATGTTTTGTAAATAGTGACATGCAGGTAAAGACCGTAAACGTTGAATTGAGCATTGCTAAATCACATTATGTTGGTTATATGCATGTCACTATTTACAAAACATAATTACAATGCCAAAATTTAAATTATTTGACCTTGAAAAGTTCAATACAAAATGAATGGACTTTAGGTAAGGTGTTCTGTCAATAGCTTAAAAAAACGAACTTCAATTGCTTCAAAATATCAGACATAACCTCAAATTGTTTTAATTCGAATTTAGTATTTTCTGAATATTCAATCAATAACTTTATTTTGCCCTGCGGGCTTTAAAGGATTCCTATACCTATACACAATTTCTAAAGAAAACTTACAATTCCAAAATTTTTAAAGTTAACATAACATTTTTTCTTTCTATTCCCCACCCCTTTCCTTCTCTATCCTTTCCCTCCCCTTCCATACCTCTTTCATCCATCCTATCTCTCTTCCGTCTTCGCTCAGTATTTCTCTCCGTTCCTTTTCCTCCCTCTCTCTCATTTCGCCGCATCCTCTCCACATGTGCTCGATCGTCTCTCTCTCCTCACGGCACATCCTGCACATTCTTTCCTCTTCCTCCATCCCGTACCTGTTCTCTCTCTCCTCGTTCCCCCATCTAAATCTCGCCATCATTTTCCTTTCTTTCACGCTCTCTTTCCCCAGATACACCGGAACATCCTCTGTCACGCACCTGTCATACTCCCTGTTGTACCTCGATTCTCTGATTCTCTCCCTTCTCTCTTGCTTGTCCGTATCTCTGTTCCTCTCGCTCAGCTCCGCACACATCCATCTTCCTTCCGCTCTCACTCTTTCCACTTCCTCACTGGCATACCCGTTCATCCTGCAGTACTTCTCTCTCTCCTTCTCATCCGCGTTCTTTTTCTTTCCTCTATAGCACTCAGTCAGTATCCTGCACTCTTTCTTTCCGCCCATTCTGTCCTCGAACTTTGCCGCTGTCTTTCCCGCTTTCACTCTCAGCTTGCTCCTCTTGCACTCTTCGCTCACTATGTACCCTGGTGTTTCTCTGTCCACTCCTAGCACCCATCTCAAATATTTCTCTTGTACTCTCTCCACCTCCTCCTGTTCCTTCCATCCCCATATCTCTGCTCTGTACATCAGCACGCTCTCCACCATGCTCTCGAACATCATCATTCTCCTCCCGAACTCGCCTCCCCACATTCTCTCTCCTACTCCCCACACACATCCAACTACCTTGTTCGCCGTCCTCACTACCTCTCTCACTTGTGCCTTGTCTGTGGCTCTCTCGTTGAAGGTGTAGCCCAAGTACTTAAACTCGCTCACTCTTTCTATCTTGCTTTCTTCCCACTTCCACTCGCTCTCCTCATTCTTCCTCTTTCTCTTGTTGAACACCATCATTTTCGTCTTCTCAACATTCACTTCCAGCTTTTTCTTCCTCACATACTTTTCCAGGTTCCTCATCATTTCTTTCATCTCTCCCTCACTCTTTGCCACACTCACCATGTCGTCCGCAAACGCCAGGCTCCAAACTTTCTCCTTGTCGAACGCCGCCCTGAAGTCTACGAACAATGCACATCCTCCCCCCTTTCTTCCTCAATTCGTTCCTTGTTAAATGGTCCAGGATGTATACATTGTCCACAATACCCCTTCCCTTTCTGAACCCTGCCTGACTATCCGGCAACACTCCCTTTTCCTCGATCTCTCTCTTCATCCTTACGCTCAAAACAGACGCATACAACGAGAGTTATTCCTCGGTAGTTTCCCGCTCTGTTTTCCTCGCCTTTTTTTAAAATTGGGCAGATTACGCCTTCTCTCCAGTCCACCGGGAATCCCTCTCCTCTCCATACCCCATTCATCAGTTCAACCATTCTCTCTACCATTCTTTCAGTCCCATACATCCACGCTTCATTTTGCACCCCGTCCCACCCCGGTGCCTTTCTCTTTTTCAAGTTCCTTATCATTCTATCCACCTTTTCCGCTGTGATTTCTGTTTCCTCCGGCGCCGTCTGCTTTCTTTCATTTGTGTTCCCACCTCTCCTTCTTCCTTTCTCCCTTCGGCACTTTTCGTTACGACTAGGACTAGCAGACCGTTTGTGATTGAATGTTGCAAAATGCAAATTCACGTAGAGCGATTAAAATTCTTCGAAAGAGAGGGTCGACATCGTTAGCAGGAAGTTTTAGAAACAGGAGATCTGTTCATTCCATTGTTAAATTTATGGTCTTATTTCTCTGGCATTACGCTCTACCAAGAAATCTTATAGTTTTAAAGCAAGCGGATATTTTCTGATGTCCCTCTATCTGCACAATGTAGACTTGCAAGTTTCAATAAATGAACAAAAAAAAAATCTGGAAAACTGCAGAAATATGCACTAATACAATATTATGGAAAACGTTTACGTAATTCATCATTTTTGGGCAACATGTTTTTGCTTTAAGTTACCAATAACTCCATCCAACACTTCAAACCATTTGGTACGAATTTGCAGATTACTCGGAATCTCGAATAATGGTTTATTAAAGTTTCCACAAACAAAACACTTCTTTTTGATCATTTTAAACTCAAAAGTAAGTGAAAATGGTAGCTTCACAAATTTTTGAAAGTTAGCGATTAATTGTTGTTTTTGTGAAATTAGATAGAGGGGGTTAGTTGACCACACTCCACGGCATTCTTTGAAATGTCGTTAATTTAGGGAAATTGGGATGGCCATAATCATAGGTTTAATGGAGCTGGTCATGGTCGTTCATAGTTCGCTTTCTAGGAACACTTTTTTTCTCAAAATGAAACGACCATGTATACACGTCTTCAATCGTAGATTAAATATTTCACGCAAAGATATGTTCTTCTTACAGTAAATAATAGAACTTCAGCTGTTTCTTTTTAAAACCTTTCATATTTGCTTCTGCTAAAGTTATCTGAATATCATTAATAAATTTCGGAAATTTGGGAACAATTTATTCATATTTCCCATGAATTTAATTGTTGCACTTTTGTCTTGAAAATTAAAAAAATCTTCGTCGTAATGATGAGCAAGATATCTAAGTAATGCAGTAACAGCAGGTGGAAAAAATTTGAACAGCAGGATAAACTTTAATAATTATTAACTTTATAATGTTTTTAATCATTCTTCAGGTACTTAACCTAACTGCAGTTAGATATCAACCAATGATTTGGATGGGCCCACCGCGCATTAAGCTAGGACCACAATAGCCATGTTGCGGGAGTTTTTTGATAACAGACCTATTAGTCGGAATATCTACAGAAAATCTCTGGCCTCCGTGGTCATGTGATCTTACACCTGCAGACCATTTAAAAAATTCAATTTATCAAACACCCGTTCACGATTTACAAGAATTAAAGCTCAGAATTACTGAAAAAGTTAACGAAATTAATAAAAATCCAGGTATGTATGTATGTATGTTGCGAAATGTTATTCGTGGGGTTAGATGAAGAGTTCATTTGTGCTTGGAACAACATGGAGAACATTTTATTGTAACAATTATTGAATAAAATAAACGTATTTTTCTTGAACGTTCACGTATTTTTTGACAATAAAATCTTATTTTAAACTTGCCACAATTTTGGCTTTCAACTGACGTTTTATTTTACGTTTGTAAAGTAGGTCAAACGTGTAGTTCAAGTAACGACATATGGATTCAAAAACATGGATAACTCGATTACAAATTATTTTGTCGCTCGATATAAAAACACAACAAAGTCAAAATGTGGAGGCGAGACGCCGGTAATTATGTTGATTAGCACTGCACCATTAGGTACTTAATAGTAATATCCGTAATAGTGTATGTACTCCAGCAAAACTGCCGTGCCGCCGGGTGGTGGGGGGAAATTAAAATAAGAACTGAAAAAGCTATCCACTCGGGTGTATGGACCCTACCACCAATACAGGTTTATAATTTAAAATGGATTTTAGACCTAATGGAACAAGCAACAAAGACCTCACGCGCCAGTTTTCTATTTCCAAAATCCTCATCCATTCTTGCATTCTAATCTTCTTTGATGGGAATTTGAAAACGCTAACGTAGGAAGACTTGCTTGAAGCATAATTTGATTTGCAATTGGGTACGCAACATTTGTGTGGCATGTTTATTTTTTCAATTACTGAAATTTATTGCACAATTAATTGTCTGTCAAAATGCTTTTTGAATGAACCGCCTTTCTATGGAAGTGCCAATATTTTTGAAACTCAGGATGTTTCTGATTTGGCTTTATTGTCGCCCTTAATCCAGGCTGCTATTTCCGTTTGGCTTGTATCTGTGGCTGTGGGTTTTACACATACTCCGTTTGCGTACTCCCATGCGTCGTTCTTGATAAGAAGAGCTTCCAGCTGCATTTTCCAAGTGTCATAATTGTCTTTGGACGGTAAATCCATGTGTGAAACACCTGCAGCACACATTTTCGACAAAGTTCCGACACAGTTCCGACACAACAAGATCACACAACTCCCGAGTCGCGATTTTTTTATTCACGGGTTTCTGGACCCATAACCTGTTAGCAGAGAATGGTCAACGAAGTACATATATTTTTGTAACGAAGCGGTATATCAAGAGAGGAACAGAACAAATTATTATTTTAGAAATGAGGAATTGACTTGTCACACACAAATACAGAGTGATCACAAAAAAACGCCCCAGCTTATATCTTTCTTATTTGAAATCCGATGTCAACGAGCGGTACATCAAATTAAAGGGTTCAAAAAGTACTATAAACTGAATATGAAATGTTGCCCCTAGCAACCCTATCTTACAAGGGTCAAGGGTCAACTTAAATTTTTTAAATAGCAACATATAATTTTTTTGGTACAGTTAGATTCATTATGTTTTTCTGAGTTAAAAAATATAGCACACCCTGTATATTTAAATATTATTCTAACATAAGAAATAAATAAAATTCAATTACAAATCATTAGGAATAAGTAGAACTTTATTCGTAACAGGCCATGAATTACTAAAGATATTCTTCTAGCCATGGAAACACAAAAAAATAAACATTTATTTTGAAAATAAACTTTATTTGTCGACTTGCATGATTTGATTTTAATAAATATATACATACATAAATATAACTATAAAAAATAAATCTCTTCCAGTGGGGTAGTCTCGGGTAGGGCACCACGAATGCTGGCTGCGTTTCCTCGTTGGATAGCCAAAGAAATACGTTGGCGAAGGAAATATTTCGCCTTCAAATCACCGCTTTCAGCTATTAATTTTGAACCGACGTTATCAATAAAGGAACTTGCTTCTTTGCACCAAGGACCTAAAGTTTCGAAAGCAAGAGCTTTGAAGATGAAGTTAGCAGATTTTAAAGATTTATATTTATTGTGTTTTTTAACACATGCAATTTCTGCTGCGGCTCCAGAACACATTGATGTATGGTTTAAGTATGATGACGCTAGGGTACCAACACAAGTAACGTCCCATATAAGACGTTGACCCTTTGACCACGGAATAAGGGTTGCTCCGTCTGGTCTCTTGCCATCATCACGAGATAAACCATTGGGTTCAAGGGTGCAATGAAAATGAGCGGATGATAAGGCTCGTTGAATAATAGAATTAAGTTCATTGTGTCTTGGAATTCTTCCCAAGCTTTTAACGCAGCTAAGACCGTGAAAACCAGTTTCGTTTGGCATAGAACAACGACTACAAATATGGTTTTCAAAAAGACGGCAACCCAGTCTAAGGCCAACAGAAGTTTGAAAATCTTGCTTGTCTAAACAAGTACCGATGTTCTTAGATGGAAATGCATGTAACCAAGCACCTGATTCACGTTGTTGGATCGCTTTAAAACGTGCTTTGTCAAAATCTGAGTCAAATTGAAGTTCACTCTCAATGATTCTTTTTATATTTATCAAATCCCAGGATTTCTGAGTTTTTAAACTAGATGGAGTTTCGTTATTTACTGATAGCCACTTATTCAAAGCTTCCTCATAATAGTGTACTTGAATCTTAATATCCATAAAGGGGAGTAAAGAAGACATAAGATATTGAACACCATGAGAAGAACTAAGGAAAGCCGGAAGACAAATATCAGAAATTCTACGAATACCCAATCCACCAAAAGAAATAGGGAGAGTTGCTTGTAACCATTGTTTGGTATTTAGACAAATGTTTAAAATAGATTCAAGACTTTCTTTGAGTAAAGAGTCCATATCTTCTAGTAAAGAAGAGAATTTCCAAAAAGCACAAGTACGCAGAAAATATGACATTTTTGGAATGAAAAGCAATTTTTTAAAAGAAAATAAGCCACATGTGGATTAATTTGTTCGAGTCGAGAAATAAGAAGATTCAATTTATGTTGTTTGATTTTGAAATGATGGACATGAGCTTCTTCAAAAATTGGAGCTCCTAATAATTGAAGGTCATCTTTTGAAGTTATACGAATACCTGGACATATTTTTTCGAATTTACTAACAATACTTGAGTCGATACGTTGAGAACAAAAGAAAATTTCACATGTGCTTGTATTCACCTTAAGACCAATTTCAGCAGCCATTTTAATGATAGTATGAAAATCGTTTAAGACAGTTTCGGGCGAATCTGAAAGAGTGGCATCATTTAGATACCAAATGTTTAGTTTCGAAAGTAAATTATTGACCAAACGTTTAACTGTAATACTAAAAGACATTGGACCACAAGGATCACCTTGCTGAACACCAACCTCTGATGATATTGTTTTATTACCAAAAAAAAGCAAAGAAGGGAACCGATAACTTTGGTATAGAAACGGATATATAAGAGGAAAATTATTTTTAATTGGGATAAGCATACTATCTCTCTCGATAGAATTAAGTGCATTTTCAAAATCGATTTTAAGTAAAATGTTATCTCTATTTTCAGGAATGTTGATAAATGTACGAACTGAATGTATTGCTGCTTCGCAGCCTCTTTTTGTAGCAACACCAAGTTGGTGAGGAGCTAAGTATGATTGAATTTGATTGCTCTGGTTAACACAAACTATGCGAGCAACTAGTCTTCTCAAAGCACAATCAATAGCTATAGGTCTGATACCTCCATCTTTCTTTGATAATGCACAAAGAGATGCACCATAAAAGATTGGCTGAATTTCTTCAGGAATCTTAGCAGCGAGGATAAAATTGTAAAGGCTAGTTAATGAAGTCAAAGCTCTTTTACCAGCTTCTCCAGCGGAGAAGGAAATCATGTCCTTTAAGAACTGTGGTCGCATTCCGTCGATTCCAGGTGCTGAGCCGTTTTGAAACGAATTGATGCCTTTTAAAACTTCTGACTCGTTTAAAGACAGATTATGATTATTACTTTCAGAAGGATCAGGATACGAAAGATGACGGGAAGGTTTTGGGTGTTTCTTTTTCAAAGCTTGAAATACAGTATCATCAAATGAGGCCAATGAATCTTCAGAGCTTAATAGTTTGATTGCTCCTTTGATGTCAAAATCGTTGACTTTTGCTTCGATCCTAGTTGATAATGATTTAGAAATATTTTTTCTTGATTTTGAATTTGTTGAAGGTGGGTTATTAAAATTTGAAATGTTAAGCTTGATTTTAGAGGTTAAGTTGTTGGTATTAGATTCGTTGATATTAAATGCTTTGTAAGAAAAAAGAAGCAAATTTTCCCATGCAACAGCTGAGTTCATTTTGACGCAATAATTGATGACAGAAGACAGTTTATCAGCTGAGGAATATCTTGCTCCCTTCGGAATTCTTCTTATAGTATGAATTTTTTGTTTATACGCCATTAATTTTTCACTAATAGAATTTGTTGGTGCGAATCCATTATTACTAACGTCATTTATTTGCTCTTGATGGAATTTTTCAATATGTGTCTTGAGTCGTTTCTGATCTTTAACACTTTGGCTACTACGGGGGTATTTTGAAAAATGTCCCCACAAACTACGACATTTTTTGTTTGTCTTTATTCATTATATTATCCCAAAAGTATAAATCAATAACTAATTCCAAAAAATGTTGTCAAAAACATACAAAAAAGGCTGTGGCCACAATTGGTACACATAGTTTCTTGGTGAAAAAAAACTGCGATTCTATCTGTTGAAACTATGTGTACCATTTTTGGACACACTTATTTACTTTTCTTTGCACAATTATGTGTTTCAAAGAAACATTTGAGACACAAAAACTTTTCGTCGCATGCCTGGCATCTCGTTTTCAGTCGGGGAGTCATTTTCATGGCATATGCCCTTCCGTTTCTCTCACTGTTCATCTTATAACATCTTGTGCACCTTCCTCGACTTTCAACCTCAATGGGCTTGTGATTTCTCTGAACCTCGACTTGTGGTAGTAGATGCACTTCTACCAGACTGCTGCTTCTTTCTTCAAAAATAGCAGTTATAATTTTTTCACGGAAACTTGTAATGTCAATGTTTTTTCCTGTAACGCTTTGAAACGCAATAAGAGCATTCACGACTGCTGTATTAGCCAAAAGTTCAATAGCCACTTTCCGATACCATTTTATACCACGTCTAACTGCCGTGGAGTATGATGCTTTCTGATCCGACACATCAATAAATGACTTTATACCATTGTATTGTACAATTGTCGATGGCTTCTGAACTTCCCCCTTTTTAGTTTGAACCTCAACCAATTCCGGAACCGATTCAGTTGTTAGAAACAAAACGTCTCTTTTGTCCTTCCATTTTCCCACGATGACTTTTGTACTGCTTTCCTTCGCAATCATGCCTCCCTTCCTCAGTTTTGCATCTATCACAGGCCTTGGGTTGAACTTCCTATTCTTCCGTAGCGTCCCGATCAAATGAGTGTTCCTCGCAAGAAGTTCGTGTGCCAAGCTCACACTCGTGTAGAAATTGTCAGTGCATAAAACTCGTCCTGAGTCCAAAAGAGGTTGCATCAGCTCCAACACTACCTTGGTTGCAACCGGTTTCTCAGTAGGTGTCTGCTCCTTACCAGAGTAAATTTTCAGATTGTGGGTGTAACCTTTTTCCCCGCACAATTTGAACAGTTTTACGCCGTATTTGTGTCGTTTTCCGGGTATATATTGACGGAAACTCAATCGACCTCGAAAAGGTATCATCGTCTCGTCGATGCAGACATTCTTGTTAGGCACGAATGCTTCTTGAAATTTGAGAATGAGTAGCTTCTCTAATGGTTGAATTTTACAGAGTCTGTTCCCATTATCCGCATGTTCGTTATCAGTAGGGCCCGGATTTTAGGCAATTAAAAAGTCGGAAATAGGTGCCTAAAATAGTCCCTTAAACTACTGCAAATAGTCCCTTAAAAACTGAAAATAAGCCATACTAGGTCCTTAAAGTTGTGGTTAATTAAATTAAAAAATGTGTTTTTAAAGTTTTAAGTAGGTACACACAACAAGATATTTACTAATTATTTTTTATTAATTAATATACAATACTACAAGTTTGTTAGTTATTTACATTGTTACGTATTTACATTGCATACAAGATATTGCTCTAAATTTTCTACTTTAAAACATTGTCGGTTATCCACCAAAATGGACTTATATTTTGAAAAACTTCTTTCTACCTCGCAAGAGGTAATGGGCGCAAATTTGTAATAAATTTCTTCCATTTTGGTGTCATGTTCCGGCACATCTTCACCTCTAAAAATTCTTGCCAATTCTAGAAGAAATTTGTATCCAGGATTTTTTTCAGTAACATCTTCAAGTTTTTTTAATGCTACTGCTGCTACAGGGCCTGGAGATTTTTTTAGGGAGGTAAATACGTTTTCAACAATTTTGATTGAATCGGTTAAAGGTAACCCATTTTTTTCCAATTGAGTAATACTTTCGCAGATTATTTTAAAATTACTGCGAACATAAATTAATTGGTTTTTTATTCCGGGTTTCTTCATTATAGACTGTGCTTTTTGAATAGCAACAGCAGAACTTCCATCAAAGGACATGACAACCTGTGAGTAGTTAAAAACAGTTTAACAATCAATTAATTTGCTTATCTTTTATATACTTACTTCTTTAATGGAATCAAAGTGTTCGCTGTAAAACATAGCAGCCTGAAGCCATGTTCCCCATCGTGTTAAAATTGGCTGTGGAGGCAGTGGCATTTCTTTTAGTTTTTCTTTGTACATTTCAACTCTCAAAGGTGCCTTAACGAAAATTTTTTTCACGTTCGAAATTAAATTATCCACATCTTCATATTGATAGCGAATTTTTTCAGCCACTAGATTTAAAGCATGCGCTAAGCATGTGACATGCACAATTTTTGGATAAAACACCTTAAGGTGTCTACCAGATTTTATCATATATGGTGCTCCATCCGTTACAAACAAAAGAAACTTTTCAGCAACAACTCTGATACTCCACAAGATTTCTACGCATAGAAATTTTAAATCAAAATAAATTTAAAAAAGTGAAAAACCCTTACCTAAAGATTGATTTACGAATCTAGCTATTGTCTCATGATTTGTTCTTTCTAATTGTTTAGACGCCAAAAGATAAGATTTTCCAGGTTCATCTTCTGAAAGTTTCCCAACCAGACAATTCGCCACATATCGCCCAAGTGCATCTGTTGTTTCGTCAACTGAAACCCATATGTTAAAAGGATCCAGCTCATTCCGAATGCGGTCAATAGTCTAAAAGTGAAAATAATTTTAAATTAAATATTAAAAGATAGTATGTTCATACATCTTTGTAGCATTTTGGTAAATAATTTTTCCGTAAAGTAGACTCATCCGGAATTTTTCTACCACAATATTTTGTCAGAAAATTCTGAAACGCAGGATTTTGTAGTTTGTGCCATGGTATATTGGCAGCTAAAAAGACGTTACAAAGTTCCATATTGAATGTACTATTTGCCGATTCCTCCAAGTTCTGTGTCAGCAACGTTTGCCGAAGCGGTGTCATAATGTTCTCTTTATGGATGGCCGTTTGCTCATGCTGTTGCAAGTGACATTTTTTTTCGCATATAAACTACAAAAAATAAAATTTTCAAATAAGTAAAAAATATAAAATGACATATTTTTAATTATGCTTAACTTACCAGTTTACCACAAGCTTTACAAAACATTTCTCGGGTTGATTTTATTTCATATAAATCTTTCTTGCTTGTCCACTGTAATATTTTTTCGCGTAAACTAATTTTTTGTTTCGGCATTATGTTCACTTTAAACAGGTTCACAAGAAACACGACCACTGCACGGAGATAAAGTAAACGAGAAATGACAAATTTGTAATGCTTATATTTACGTCTCCCACCAAATTTCAGAGGAGATGGTTAATTTTATATTTCTTAAATTTTTAGAAAATGACACCCTTAAGGTTTCTCTTATTGTTTCACTTCGGGATTTTAATTTTCGTTTTTATGGCAAGGACCATTTTATAAACGTTAAAGCTTCTAACAATACCTAAGTATCAGAAAACATTAGACCGCGTATACCTGCACCCCTTCGAACAGAGGCAAACAGATAAACTCTGTAATTTATGCCAGTCCAGTCTAATGGTTTGTGGTACTTAGGTATTGTCGGAGTATTTACCGCTGACATCATGGTCCCAACCGTAAAAGCGAAAAAGTAATTCCTGTATTGTACTGCACTTTGTACATTTCAGTAATTACATCTCCTTAAATTTTAAAATCATAAAGCATTGTAAATTTAATTGAGGTACCACTTTTACATTTTCAATACCGTAAACTTCCCAGAATTCGAAAATTGGGAAAAAACCGCAAAAATTAAATTGATTTTTGGTCATTTTAGGCATGTTCAGGCAGTTAAAAGGTAAAATAGGTATTTAAAGGGCATTTTAGGCCGAATAGGCAGAATCAAATATGGCTCTAATTACTCTAATTAAGCCAGAAATCATTTATAGACAAGTTTCATACATGTGCCTTAAAAAATAAAAATAGTCCATTTTGCCTAAAATCCGGGCCCTAGTTATCAGAGAAATGTATATTTGCCAAGAGGAGCTCAAACCGGATTCGCGACATTCTCACTTTCTTATTCACGTCACTTCTATACAACATATTTGAGCTGAAGTAATCCTTCAATCTAGGCTTTCTATCAAGTCCCATCCACATGAGGTACCCCAAAAAAGCTAAGATTTCAGTTTATAGTACTTTTTAGACCCTTTAATTTGATGTATTGCTCGTTGAAATAGGATGTCAAATAAGAAATAAAGCTGGGGCGTTTTTTTGTGATCACTCTGTATATAAATCATTGACATCTACGAGCATGAATATTGACTGCGGATGTGGCAGCGTGTTCCAACGCGCTCCGTTCTGTTTTCCATTTGCCAGTATTTAGTGTGATTCCAATTTTCGAAAGTTACATCGTTTTGTAACTAAGATATTACTTGTGCCTTTGCATATCCAACTTTTGCAAGTTTTTACGTAAGTAAAGCACCTTCTTCAACGAGACAGATAAGATCCGTATCTTACCGTTGTTTTTGTCCTCTGGCGCTTTTTGTTGCTAGCGATACACAGCAGTTGCGTTATAACAACACTAAAAACATTAAGCGGGTGCGCCTCTTCCATATTAATTAGGTGCAATGAGTGCTAATTGTTGCCACGCTTTAAGGATATTAGTGGAAAAGCGGCACACGTTAAGTGTGATGGCCTCTAAACATTCATATACGTTGTCTGAGTGATAAAGAAGTTTAATCTATCAAGAAATCTCGGTCTGCTAATATTAAATTGTCCTGCAACCGATGCAACGCAACGTGACGTTCACTACTACGGCGGAGATAAAAACTCTTGTTAATACACCTTTTTCAGTTGTATTTCAGAAACCATCACATGTAATTCAGATTAGTCAATTTGATTTCAGAAAACATAAATTGTAATTCAGCAAACAACCGCCTACGTAGGGGAGACCGGGGCAGCGAGGACCACTTAAGCTAATTTTTGAAATATTGAAAAACTTTATTATAGTATAAAAATACAAAATTAAACTGGAAACCTCTACAGTATAAACTTACTATCTTAGTACAAAACGAAAAAAGAAAATCACATTTGCAAGAAAAAACAATAAAAAGTCACAAGCACTACTTTTGGTCCCCCATGCCCCTTATGTCGGGGCAAGAAGGTACACCATATAGAAATTTAAAAAAATGATATAAACGAAAAGAAAATTATTTGCACAGTTCCCAGATAAACTCATCATCATCGTCCTCTGCTCCCGCACATTGTTCGTGGGCCCACTGCTGACAAATTGAACATCTAACCCATCCTTCCTCTTGTCTGCTGCCTTTGTAGGAGTTATTACAAAAAATGCATGAACAATCGTTTTCCTCCTCGCTTTCGCTACTGCTTTCACATTAGTTTGTTTTTATTTTGCCCTTGTTTATGAGTGTTTTCTTTGAGATTTTTCCTGTCTACCCCGATATCAGTGGTCTTCGTTGCCCTAAATGTAACTAAACAGAAAGTTATTTATTAACAAATTTATATGCAAACGGATTGGAGAGCTTTTAGGTTGGGTTTGCAATTATTTCAATATATGTCACTACTATGAACTTATTTTATCATAATTTTATAAAAAAATCTCTTAACAATAAACAATATTGCGATAAGAAAATTACATCAACTCACCATGAAAACTTGATTTTGTTGTAAAATTGCACAATAACATGTAACGAACTTAAAACGTAACATAACACTAATGCGACGTTGTGACAACCCACTGATGTCAAATTGTGGGCCAAATTTAAAATATATTTTTAACTATGCCGGTGGTCCTCGTTACCCCGGTGGTCCTCGCTGCCCCGTCCTTCCCTACCTATATGTATAGGTTGTATTTTTATTCACTATAGCAATTCTTTACGAAATCAACAGAATACAATCAAATTTAACGGCCTACTAACACCCTTGCCAAAGCGGCAGCATGATGTATGGTGGTGTGCTGCGCTGCACGAATAGTATCTTTTGGCGCATCAATAATATCCTCCAAGTAAACCAATCTTTATTCTATAACCCCAGGTGCCACTACTTGGGGAACACGAAGATGAGTTTTCGTGTAACACTTAACTTTAGACCAAATAGCCTCAATAGGATTTAACATTGGTGAGTAAGGTCCCAACCTTAACAGTGTTACCGTAGTTCCATTGGTAACTGCTTCAAGTCTCGAATGGCACGGAGCGTTATCACAAACTATCACCAAACCTGCTAATTGATTTCCCATTTCTTACCAGTGTTATAGTAATGATGTCGCCCATTCATGGCCAAATTTGTGGTGAATGGGCCTCTACGCCGCTCCATTGTTACAACTCCTGCTGTTGAAATTGCTCCAATTAAATGTACATTTGAACCTCTTGCCGATGGAAGCTGCTGTATTGCTCTGGACCCAACACGAGCACGCCCTCTTGTTCGGCGGCAAAACAAACTAAAATTCGTTTCGTCGATCCAAACAATTTGTTTGCCTTGCTCTATGTAATGGTTCAAAGCCTGAACATATTCTGATCGTTTCCGTTTGTTTTCTTCTATGTTCATGGCGGCTGGTTCATAATATGTTTGTTTTATTCTGAAAACCCTCCCTTCCAAATAATTTCCCACTGTGGTTACCGATACCACATTTCGGAAAATTTGCAAAATTTTCTGTTGCAGCTGCTTTAATGTGATGCTGCACTCTTCTTATGCCCATGAGATCATTACGTCAATCTGTTCATCAGATAGAATTTTTGGTTTTGTAACGAAGTTACTAAGAAATGCTCCCGGTGGAGGAAAAATTCCGTTCTTTCTCCGAGCCGGGGCAGAACATTAGCGCGGAGCCAACTGCCTTAACCGCGTCCACCGAATCCGTCCCGAAACCCGTGTTTCTTCCGGCCGACAATACCCGGACTCCGCGCTGAGCCGAGCTCCCCCACCGCCCCAGCCGCGAGTCGCCGGCCGCGCGCAGTCCCACCATGGCGCGGCTGAGGCAACAAAAGGACCAGGCCGAGCCTGCAGAATTCATTCCGCTCCCAGTCCCGCTCCCGAAACAACCTCCGCTCGGACTCCGCTTTCCTTCCACCCCCCTTCTTTTCCACCTTCTTTCGCCGGAAAGACCAGCGGCATCCAGGTCCGACCGGAACAACAGTAAGCTCCCCTTCGACACCCGCCCGGAACACTCCTCCAGGTCACGGACACTGTCCCCGAAGGGTTCCTGCGCCACCAGGTACCAACACCCCTTTTTGTACTTATTGTAAATAAAGGCCCGCCTGTTGCGACACCTGCTTGTTTTGCTACCCCCTTTCCGCGCCCTGACAGCCGACCCCCGGACACCGTACACTCCGCGAAGCTACCCCGGCCGTGTGGCGTCCCACCACAGCCGAAAAAAGGGACTGGCGCTCGAGGCATACCGCGACCGACCCGAACGGCGTCAAATACCGTGACGTCACTACCGTAAGTGATCGTCACAGTTTAATGCCTCCTTTGTGTAACATAAAGTCACGTCCTGAACTCCTGAATGCACCCAATGAAATGCTGTCTTATATTTTACATCTAATGTTACCGCCAGAGCTACCCAATCTTCGCCTCTGTTGGCACATGCTACAATCCTTTCTCGATCTTGGCACATATGTTTCTTATAACGTTGTCCTTCAATAAATAGGCTCACTTTCATTCCAAATAGCTCTACAAATTGAACAAAACGTGTCTACACCTTTTTCAAGTGTAATTCAGAAACGGTAAGATATATTTCAGAAAACGTCAATTGTAATTCAGATTAGTAAATTGTATTTCAGAGAGCGTAAATTGTAATTCAGATTAGGAACTTGTATTTCAGAATTCGTTACTTTATTGATTTAAAAATGGTATTCTCAAAATAGGTAGGTGCTTTTGACGACAGAGTTTGTTATCCTACTGGCAATGCATTAAATTAAAATAATATTCTGTTAATATTGTAAAGAATTTACTACAAAATATATTAAATAAAAATACAACCTTAGTTACCTAAGCGGTAGTTTGAGATAAGAATACAAGTAATTTACTGATCTGAATTACAATTGATACTTTCTAAATTACAATTAACGCTTTCTGAAATTGAATTAACTATTCTGAATTACAAACAACGCTTTCTGAAATTGAATTTACTATTCTGAATTACAATTAAAACTTTCTGAAATACAATTGACAAATCTGAATTACAATTTATGTTTTCTGAAATCAAATTAACTAATCTGAATTACATGTGATGGTTTCTGAAATACAATTGAAAAAGGTGTAGACCATTCTGTAACGGTTCAGCACATTTTCTGTGTAACAGGTGTCTACATGGTAGCAATCGAATCACTGCATTTCTTGCCATTGATACTCGACAAATGGCACAATTGTCTTTTAAATTCATCGTAAAAAATATTGAACACTTTCTGTCACGTTTTTCTATTTAATAAATTATTGCAAGCATACATTAACAACAGGATAACAAACTTTGTTTTTACATAGAAGTACCTAACTATTTTGAGAATATCATTTTTACATCAATAAAATAACGGTTTCTGAATTATAAATGACGAACTCTGAATAACAATTAACTATTCTGAATTACAATTTACGCTCTCTGAAATACAATTTACTAATCTGAATTACAATTAACGGTTTCTGAAATATATCTTACCGTTTCTGAATTACACTTGAAAAAGGTGTAGTATGAAAACGTCATTTGAAGAACGTTTTCGTCAGTTGAAAACTCTGATTCGCTCGAATACCACAAACACCAACCATGCAGATCGAGAGGCAATTATTGAAGAGTCGGTGGAAAGGTCAATTCGAGCCTGCAATGTCATCTTGTATAATGTCGGGAAAGATCCTCATGTTCAGGATGTGAAGATCGCAAACGATATTTTGAAGGTTATCCACACTTCGCTAGCTGTATCCCCTGAAAATGTTGTCCGTTTGGGAAAGGGTGGCAGCAGGAAACCAGCTCCGCTTAAATTGCGTTTAGAAAATTCCGACTCAGCTCGATCATACTTAAGAAAGCAATCAGTTCTTTTGGGTAAGGATGTTTATGCGAAAATTGTCATAAGAGAGGATAAAACACCTCGTCAAATGCAGTATCTTAAGTCACTACTAGGGTTAGGCGGAAAATAGTTGGCGGCCCCCACCAGTCCGCTACAGCGTCGCACAATTATCTTTTCGCTGCGAGCGTGAACCGTGGATCGTTTTATAATACGAGCGGGCTGCACTGGATCGTGATAGTGGGAGGTATTCTTGACGTGCTCACTATTTTTCGCCTAAGTCTAGTCACTACGCACAGTAGAGCGAATGGCCTATTTCGCTGGCCAAAACTCGAAAAGTGAGTGTATCGCTCTGAAAATATATACTGTAAGATTTTCGGGGTCTCTGATTAAGAATCTGATATCAGATTTATCAAATTCAAAATGGCGGACCCAAAATGGCAGATGTATTTTGAAAAAAAATAAATTGTCGTGAAAGTACGGTGCGATCAATTAAAAAATAAATCGAGTCGGCGTGTTACCTATGGCAACCCATGCTATAGCATAGGCTCCAAAGCAAACTCGATTTATTTTTTAAATGATCGCTCGGTATATTCTGTACCTAAGTTTTTCGAGGTCACTGATTACGAATTTGATATTAGATTTAAAAATTCAAAATGGCGGATATATTTTGAAAAAAATTAAGTAATTGTCTTGAAAGTATGTACTATAAGCTTTTCGGGGTCGCTGGTTACGACTTGATATCAGATTTGTCAAATTCAAAATAGCGGACCCAAAATGGTGGACTTATCGTGAAAAAAATTAAGTTATTGTCCTGAAAGTATGTACTATAAACTTTTCGGGGTCGCTGCTTACAAATCTGATATCAAATTTATCAAATTCAAGATGGCGGACCCAAAATGGCGGACGTATTTTGAAAAAAAATTGGTTATTACTCTGAAAGTATGTTGATACTATTAGGTTTTCGGTGTCGCTGATTACGAATTTGAGATCAAATTTATCAAATTCAAAATGAAATCGTATTTATTAATGAAAATGAAAATAATAGAAGCGAAATAAACATGTACTAACTTCGATAGAGACGTTTTGTTCAAGTCATTTTTCATTTTTTGCGTAAAAAACATGCAGCATTATTCCATCTCATTTTCATTTTCGATATAAGAGGCTGCAACAATTTGTCCTTTGACTTTTGGGAAATCTAGAAACGACCACCTTTTATTTTTGAAAATTTATTTTCAAAAATTTCTAGTTGTTTTTTAATATAGAACCCCATTTATCAGCTAACGAGATTATGACCACCAGGTTTACCGAGACCCTTGGCGGTAATCATAGAGCTGACAGAGGGCGCCAACGTTTGCCGCACAAGACTTTAACGACTGTAACTTTTAAATAGGTAACTTTAGGCAGTGCACACTTTAATAAAAAAAAAATATACACTTTAATGAACATGTGCATGTAAAAGTCACGGCGGTTGCTCGTGGATGTAAAAAGTATACTCCACTTGTAAACACATGAAACAAATAAATGTGAATTGCAGTCCTACAGTTAGCGTTGATTTTATAAAAGAAGGAAAACATTTTTTGTTAATTAAAGTACATACAATAATTCTACATATCTTGCTGATCGATTTCCATTTTATAAAATCAAAATCGTCCATGTTGTTTGATCACTTGAATTTTATGTTAGAAACACGGCAGCGGAGCGTCGCACGTGCTTCCTCGAGCAATTAATCTGCGCTTTAAAAAAGCACAACAATTGACGGTTTCCAGCCCAGGATTTCATTTGACCGCGCGATACAATGCGATTGAGAATGCCTCTGTTTTCACGAATTTATTTGCAAAACTAATATCTAGGTAATCACGCACCACCCGACGATTACGTGAGGGCGCTCCGTTATGTAGGAGCCGCATATTCTGTCTAGCATCTAGTAGTACATCCTCCAACAATCCAGGCAAATCATTTTGCGAAAAGTTGAGGTATTCTAAGCCATTCATTAATCTTTAAGTAACACAAACGGACCCGTCAACATCCAATTCCAGTCCATAAGTTTATGGAACATTTTTGCTGAAAATTGGTTTGTCGAATTGTGCTGTAAATGTGATCGGAAAATAGTTATTTTTCTTATTAACATAGTATCTGATACTGAGACGGCCATTTGATAATCCGCGCGATTTAAACTAAACTTAGTTGTAACTTCCAAAAGCTCTTGTGGGTTAATAAAAGTCCAAAAGAAAAAAAAATATTTCTTCATATTCCATGATTACCCTAAATTTGTACATTCTTTAGTGTCGGAACTTTTTGACACAACCGATATAGTAAAATGATGTGGCCACTTTCTGAATCCATTAGATATTACTGCGCATGAAACACGGCCTCCTAGATACATAAGAGACTCGTCTCTTACAAGATAAGAGACGTGTCTCAGGAGGCCGTGGCATGAAAATACACTGTACCAAGGTTGGTGGAACTGACTAATTTATATAGTAGGTTGCCTCGTTGTCATTTAAAACAATAGTTTGAATTTTTTTCCCCGCAAAAGTTACTCGTGACGTCATAATGCACTAAACTTTTATTACAGAGCCTGTCGATCACGCATTAGGTGTTCCCTCACTAGAATAAAACCCAAAAAACCACCTAATAAACTCCGCGGGGCCTATAAACCTTGGGTTCTATTCGAACACTCAAAATTTCCGGGTTGATTCTACGTCACGAGTTACTTTTTTCCCCCGCCCCCAATTTTCAACGATGCAACCTACTATACAAATTAGTCAGTTCTACCAACTTTGCAGGGTACCTATAAATGATTGTATGGTCTGGCTTGCTATGAAAACTAGTCAAATTTTGAATGTGCGAATGTGCCGCTTAATACCGAATGTCACATTTTTCGGTTAGGTTGTTGTTTTTTTTTTGAGGAAAGTTTCAACTGTGTTTTGCTCCGGGTTTCTTTTAATTAACTTGCAAAATTATTCGATTTGTTGCAATGTTTTGACTGCGGAAGTACTTTCAAATTACAAAAGACTTGTGTCAGGGGGTCCTATGTTGGTAGCCACTTTCTTATGTAAAATAACCATTCCCTCACCTGGAAATCATAGTTTACGGAAAATTATTATTCCAGTGGAAATGTACAACTGTCTGCTGCAATGTATCTATGTGGCGTGAATTTTGGCAAATTTGAAGCTCTAATTTTTTCAGAGGCAGTTTTTTTTCGTTAAGTTGCCGGACAACAAAATTCTCATTGAAATGTCAAGTTTACTTCGATAAAAAAAATTATTGACTAAAATAGAATACAAAAATTTATCCAATTAAAAAACAAGGTCTTGTTATATTATCATCGATTAAATTTAATACGTGCACTTCCATAACACCTGGAATAGCAGCAAAACGTAAAAGATAACAAATTAAAAATTACACAATTATTCACCGTAAACACACTGTAATGTTATGTTGATATCAATAAAACCATCACACAAAAAAAAAGAAATACAATAGAAATGAGAAGATTTTTTAACTAACTATACTAAGGACAACGTAACATTTTATCTGCCCCGCCCATTTCATTTTCTTAGTTACCAATCAAATAGGTTGTTAAGACGATCTGATTTACACAGTAAAAATTTCTGACATTCGAATTGTCTTAATGGCATTTTATTTTTTCGAACCTAAAACAATAATTGTGGACTTGACAGCAAAATTCTAACCTTAACTTTTTTACGTGGCAAATGTGATGAAAAGTTATACAGATTGATTCTGATTGGTCAATTTTAGTGGGCGGAGCAGATAAAAAGTTATAACGGCAATACTATACCTAATAATACCACAACCAGTTCTTTAACAATAACAGTTTTCCTGGACAGTTCTGAACAATTCAAAAGTCAAATTGTTTAGATAGAATGGACAGAAAAAGTTCCACAACTGCAATAGTATTTCACAGTAGAAGTCCGTTAGGATAGCCTTTACTGCCGAGCAAGAGATTTTGTGAGACGAGCTCGCAGAGCGAGTCGAATAATACTGGCGAGGCTGTGAAGGCCCTAACGGACGTGTATTGTACAATAGTTTTTGTAATATCTCTACGATTCGTTCACAATTATCTTTTTGAAATACATTTTTTTCGACGCCATCGAAAAAACCGAATGATTAATAAGTGTGCGAAGGACGTTGTCATGTCAACATTTGTTTGTGAAAAAAAAATGTTTCAATGTTGTTTGTCAGATTTGTTCAACGCTTAACTTTCCGTTGAATATAGATGAAAGATGATCAAGATATTCCCGATGTCCGGATGGCCGCAGAGCAAGTGAGGTCATCGTTATTCCCTGCAAAATCGCGCTTGTGTTGGTGTTAAAATTCTGAAGCATCATCTTCGATTTCGTCTACATCTGCTAGTGGCATACGGATTTCGATTAATTCAAGGTGTGTTCCATAACCTTAAACATTAATTATTGAACCAATTGTAAAAAAGTTGAAAAATAAAGTTTAAATCTATCTATAATTATTTAGTCATTCATAACGGCCGCTCCCGCTCATAACGGACACCCTTAACGGACTCCGGCCGTTATGAGGTTGTTTACATGGTGAAAACAGTCCGGAAAGTCACCTTTAACAACTAGATATTACAAAAAATATTATTAAAAATACCTTCATTAAAAATTGGGAGAGTAATAGGTAAGAGGTCCCGACGTCTGTCGTAGTTGTGAAATTTAAAGAGCTTTTTTAAACATTTTGTAAAATAGTCCATTCCCATTCTCTAACAAACGAGATGGATGGTCAAACTCAACAATACCGCCCTTGTCCAAAACAATGACTTTATCATAATCCAAAACGTAATCTAAATTATGCGTTATAATTATGACCGTACACCACCCAAGTTCTTCTAATACTATTTTATGTATCATTTTTTCAGTTTGTTGGTCTACACTTGCTGTCACCTCATCCATAATCACAATTTTACTTTTGCGAATAATCGCTCTTGCCAAACAGAGGAGTTGACCAAGGCTGCAGTTTGAGTCAACGGTACTAATCCTGTGGTCCAAATTAGAAAATAATATGTCCAAATTGACCGTCTTAAGTGCATTCCAGATTTCAGCATCTGTATATTTTCCGGTTAGGTCAATGTTTTCTCGAACTGTTCCCGTGAACAAAGATGGATCCTGAGAAATGACAGAAACATTCGATCTGAGAGTCTCTAATGGAAGAGTTGCTATATCCACTCCGTCTATAAATATTTTCCCTTCAAATTTGTGCAGTCGCAGAATCGTGGAAATTATGGACGATTTCCCAGCAGCTGTTCTCCCCACAATGGCAATTTTCTCTTGAGACTCCACTGCACAGTTTAAATTATGCAAGACATAATTGTCGGAATCGTAGGAAAGGTAAACATTGCTAAATTTTATTTCTCCCCTCTGGGGCCAACCTTCAACCAAAACACCGTCTCTGAGTTCTTGAGTCTGTTCAGTGTATTCTAGGATTCGTCCGACTGATGTCAATTCAGTTTCGATTCTGAAAACTTTTATAAATGCAATGTCAATATATTTCTTGAAGAGAGCAGCTTGCGAAAGCACAAGACCAACATGTGCTGCGGATATATCTACAACACAAGTGTATTTTACATAATTCGTACTAAATTAAACATTTTTGTACCAACTTGGACAATCAGGAATTGTATAATTATAGCCGATGTAAAGAATATAAAGTAAACGCATCAACTTACATATTTATAACCAGCTCCATATGGTTAGGAAATCAAATCAAAGTTGAGACCATCTTCTTTTTGATCAGCACTATGGAATCCTTAACTGTCGCTTTTAAAATATCAATTCCCCGAGGTATGCACGAAATAGTAAAATTAAGAGCAGTCCTTAGAAGAATTGGAAAAGTTCTTAGGACTATAGATACGCAGTCGCCATCTAATCACAAGAATAATGAGGAAATTCCAGCCAAAATCATTTTATCAAACTTAGACGTGTTCTCCAGAGACCATAAAATATTAGAAAATGTCAACTGTGAAATTGACAATGGACTGACTGTCATAACTGGTGGTAAGTATACTTACGTTCTAAACTTAGAAACCCTTTTCCAATAACTATTGCCCCAAAGATAGCACTTAATAGTTGTAATGCCATCTAACATTTCCTTAGTTGCCTGATACCTGTGGTCTGTTTTCCTTAAAGTTTTGATTTTCATTGAGGCCAGTATTTTAGCCAAAGCCACTATAACAGATATCAAAAAAATATATAAATTGTTTTCTTATTTACCTTGAATTAAGATGATGATGCAAAATAAACCCACTAAAATGGCAACTAAAGGGCCGATTTCCACATAGACTACATAGCAGCTAACTAAAAACCGAAGAAAACATGTAAGTTGCGTATAATACAGAAATATGAAATTCGTCGACATCTCTAGTGATTAAAGTAATTATTTTGCCGACCGATATATTGTCACGTTGAGATAAGTTCATCTTTAACACTTTTCTGTAAATCAAAGATGTTAAACCTGTTCTTATTTTTACTCCAATCGCTTCAAGCCTGAGCATAAAGTTGTCTCTATACAAGAGATCTATAAACTCAACAACTACCAAAGCACCTCCGAAAAAGCATGCTTCAGTTTTGTTAAAGTTGTTGTATTTCCCGGTAAAATAGGATACAAATTTCCTTACAATATTTGGCCGCAGAATTCTGCAAACGATGCAGATCATTAATTTGTAACAATATTTCTAGAATTACAACATTAATGTTATTGGAATGACTTGAGTAATTGCGAGCAGCAGATATTGTTTTCCGAGACATCTCCATAAAATTTGAAACATTGGTGGATCATTCTGAAGCCTCTGCTTATTCCAATTGACTTCTAGTTTATCTCCCAACGTTTGAGACTTGAAAGATGGAAGCACTTCGTAAATATCCGCTTCATTTTTTACTCCTCTTCTAAGGATATTTTTCATGTGGCTGGATTTTAAGAAACTTTTTGTAGTTGCTACTTTAAAAATAAATTTCACTTACATAAATAGAAATTTTAAAAAGAAATTCGTTGTTTCTTCCGGGTTGACCGGTCTTTGTTTTGCTTTAACGTGATCCATTAGCTAACATTCACTAACAAAGCGGTGTGACACTCAAATATTATTCAACGTAGATGTCCTTCATTTTTGTTATCTAGCCAGCATTAAACCATGATAACGTTCAACAAACTCTAACATAAAGTGTGTCAGTAAAACAAAAAAATACACAAAAGGCTATCTTTCACCAAGAAGAGAAAAATGTTTATCAAAGATATTATTTGGAACTAGTCGTAGTAACCACAGAAATTATCATATATAATATACCAAGGGACAGATATATTGCCGGAAATTTTTTCGAGCAGTCCTGACACACGAATAGCAAGAAAATTACACGAGGGCGCCAGCCCGAGGGAAATTGTCTAAGAAACAAATACGAGTAAAATGAGGAGAAAAATTTGCCCCAATTTCGTACCATCGAGTTGTATTCGGCATGACAATTCCACGAAGGAAAATTTCATTTTCAGGTTTTACACAATTTTTTTAATTTATACGTATTCTTATGACTCTCAAAGCGTTAGTTAACGTAGTTGAAAACAACAAAAATTTTACTGTGGATCAAAAATGAGTTTATCAAAATTCGAGGAAGGAGGAGAAAATTACAGCGATACTTTTAGGAAGGTGTTGATGATTACAGACTATTTCCTTCGAAAAATTTAAGCCAATCAACAAGCTCGAATATTTGAATTTTAGCCAATAGCGATCGAATTACAGCGATAATACTGCACTAGTGCAATTATCGATAATTTGCACTAGTGCCACGTTTTCGCCTAGTCCTAATTAAAACATTATTTGGTGTTAATTTTATATTTTAAAAAGAACAATTATTGAAAATACAACTTGAATATGAAACTTTACTCGATGTTGATGATGGGGTTTCTATGCTGCTTCCATTACTTCTTGTTATTTCGCTATTGTTACTTCGCATTTTTTGAATAATTTTCTCGTGATGCTCACTATTTATTTGGAGGTAACTTTTTATTGAAGCCAGATTTGAGTGCCCGGTGACCTTCATAATTTGATTTTCTGAAACCCCAACCTTGGCAAGCTGAGTAACTGCCGCGGCACGGTTTGAGTGATTTGTCACTTTTATTCTTTTCGTGTCAATTCCTATAGATTCTGCTGACTGTCTTGTCCTCTTTGAAATTTCGTTCCGTCCTATTGGGCAATTAAAAAAAAAAAAACCTTTTGACGTTTTTTTCATCCATGATGGGTTTGGGGTTAAAAAAACACGTTCAACCGTAATATGATTTCCCTTTTTTTCTTTCAACATTTTGAAAAACCTGTAAAATTATAATGATAGATTTTTTGATATTTTGCTTTATATTAAATACCTTATTGGACATTTATTAGGATCGATGGTGTTTTGAACTAACCATCTTTTTTCTGTCAACCGGTGACTTCCTCCTTGCGCTGTCTTAGAAAAGATAGGATTATAAGCTATTCGGCCTGTTGGGTTGCCGTAGTTGTCAAATTCTTGAAGAAGAACTTGCGCTGCAGTCCATCCGGAGTCGTTTCGTCCCAAATTGCAGACATTTTATCAATTTCTTGTTCTGATAAGCTAGATGCACTTATTTTTCTTTTTTCAGGACACTTGCAATTGTTTCCTTTTTGCGTCTCTGGCAGTTCTGGCACATTCAAACGTTTTATCTTTAAATGGATCGAAAATAATGTTACATTCTTCATAATATTTTTGTTGCATAATTTTCGCTACTGTATTCCAAAGTGTTTTGACAACACCTTCCTTATATTCTTCTCCATCACTACGCCTCATATTGAAAGCGAAATCTTTTAGAATTAGGGTCAGTTGTGAGACGGGAAGTTTCCTTGTTTAAATTGTATTTTCTTCCGTCGCAAAATTGTTGAAACTGTCTCCACGCAGAATCTCTGGACTTTTGCGTATTTACTGGAGTTAGTTTATTCACTGCGGCTTCTATTACTTGCGCGGAATTCTGCCCAAAACGTGAACTCATTTTGAAATTATTTTTTCACGAACAACACTGTTGTCAATAAATCACCTTAAATACAATTCAGTCCAAATGTGATGGCCGTCAATGACAACATAAAAATTTAAAGAATAACCAAATTTTAAACACAGAATTACGTTTATTTGTACCTACTTACTTATCATGTAAATTTTTCTCAGGAAATAGTCTGCCAAAATATCCTCTCGTGCATGTCAAATTGTCGATAATTTGACATGCACTCGGGATATTACTAGTGATAATTTTTCGATAATTTTAGGACCATGCTTCGTTGAAATTTTCTGAGTGGAATTGTCCCTTAAATCTTTGATTGTTCCTTTATCACATTGAGGTGAGAATAAATCAGTTTTAGTTTGACACGATGATGTATAATCAACATTCAAGTGAAGAATTAATGGATTTGAGCTCACTCGTAATGTTTCCTATTAAATACGTCGTCAATAGCAACGTATTTTATAAGATTAATTTATTAGTCATCAATTTTATTTATGTTACCTGCTTATAAAATTCAAGAGATGTAATGTATACAGAATAGAGCGATGCGTAGTAAACTTAGATGTAATAGATACACCCCAATTTCACTTACCTTAAATGTGTTAATCTTGTAGTGACACAATTTAAATGCAAATCCCCGATACCGCCACAATAGCGCGCCAAAACCGAAGTACTACCGGACAGACTAGGAACTAAGGGCTGGGTTTGGCAAGACGGCAGGTAGAGGATAGACTTTTTGACGGGTTCCGACGTGTGAGGGTGTTTTTTTTTTGGGTTTTCGAAAAGAATCTACAATATTGAGAGCAATCCATTTTTTTGAAACCGTTGAGGACTGTGTGGTTGAGGGTATGTTTGTAGATATTATTGTGTTGGATGCTGTTTCTCTCGAGAACCACCCAGTTGTTAATTTTAAGCGTTATCCCCTTGTCTCCCGGAACATGTAATTTTCAGGCAATCAGTTAGTTTGGCAAATTAGTAGCCATCGTCTGACTTACGTGCGTCCATTTTTTGCCACCATTTTCTAACGGCACTTTACCCGCCATTTTAGTTTAGCCCAGCCAACGATTGCAGCATTCGTAGTCACGTAGAGCAGGTGGTGTTATTTATGTTGTTACTTATCGTCGGCTTTCTTTAAAAACCGTTAAGTCCTATTTTTTGGGATTTTTTGTTTTAAACGCTTTTTAAAGTTAAACTGTGATTTGCAACTTCTATTAAAATCTCATATGTCTAAGACCGACAATATCATCTCTATCGTTGAATTTAAAAACTGTATAAAAATACGCGCCAAACAAATTGTTTAAAAACCGTGTAAGTCTGACTTACAAGATTTTTATATTGAGAAATATGCTGCTGTGTGTGTCAGATGGACATACAAGGTATTATTTATTGTGGAGTTCTTAGCAAATCAGTGCTGTGCTGTGATTTATTTCAACATTATTAACAAAATACTGTTAATAATGAGTGATAATAGTAGAGGAGAACGTCTGGTGAAATTGGCAGCAAAACAAAACGCTGGTAACTTAATTGCAGTTTTCCTATTTCGTGTTTCTACTCAATATCCTCACTATTTTAGTTCAACAAAACAAACTTGTGTACAACAAGGACCACGAATGGGTAATTATTAGCATGAATCTTGCAAGTAAATCACCATCTGCTGGAAATTTCACAAATAAATATTGGAATCATCTTTAAAGTATTTTGACGGATGTGAACTTTATTTGTTGCAGTTGGAGCCATGCAAAAAACAAAAAAAAGGGAAATAATAGATTTTTTCTACTTTGCCTTCGTACTGATGCTATTACGATACTGTTTTGCGTATCGTAATAGGAATACTAAAAATAGTGAAATTTAATTTTTTAATTTTGACGGATGCTGTGGTGTCGCGGCAGACCGTAGACGTGACCTTGGGTGGAATCCTTCAGCTTTAACGGTTTTAAATTTTAAATTATTTTTTTTTCATTGAAAAAGTGGCAAAGTAGAAAAAATACTGTATGACATCTCGTTTATAAAGCATTTTATCGCACTTACTCCTTTAGGGCACTCCTCGCTACGCTCGTCGTGCTCTAAAACCGTGCGTGCGATAAAATGCTTCTTATAAGACTCGTATCATAATATACTATTATGTTGGCTAAGAAAAAAAGAAACTTACTGTTAGAAGTTAATTTGAGAAAAAAAAAAGCCAGTTAACACCTAAAGTCGCGAAATTGTATACCATCGCCAATGAGTATAGAAGTATTGCTCGAAGACTCACCAATGAAGTTGTTACAAACAGGGATCGGATCAAAGAAGCCATAAAAACGACAGAAAGTGGAGAAATTTTCCAGTCGCTTGTAAACAAGACAACTTTTAAATTTCTCCAATCACAGATTACGCAGCAACTTAAAAAACCCAAAGGGCGACGTTTTACTCTGGCCTAGACGATAAATTGTTGTCACTGGCGTTGTTCAAACAGACTCCCAAAGGGTATCGATTATTACAGACAATTTTTTCCCTGCCGTCACGCAAAACACTCACGGCGCTCTTACGCAAAATTCCTTTGGAATGCGACTTGAACAAAGTCATCATTCAAAGTTTGCGTACAAGTGTAGAACGGTTGAAACTCAGGGATAGACATTGTATTTTAATATTTGATGAAATGAGTTTGCAGCCATCGTTAACTTATAATAGGTCTGGTCAATACATTGATGGGTTTCATGAGTTATGTGGTGAGGAAAGGACATGTAAAATTGCTGATCATGTCTTAGTGTTCATGCTCATGCTTCAAAGTGGAAGCAGCCCTTGGCCTATTTTTTTTCTCAAAATGGTATGAGTCATCCTGAAATTGCCAAGCATGTGAAAGTGATGATTCACAGCTTAACTGAAATTGGTCTTGAAGTCGATGCTACTGTGTGTGACCAGTATAATAAAGCTGTAATAAATGCTTTAGTCCAAGAAACAAAACAGGAGGCAGCAAGAATTAGCGAGCGTCATGAGACATATACTTTTAAAGTCGACAATCGTGAAATTTTTCCTCTCTTTGATTTCCCACATTTGCTGAAGGGGATAAGAAATAATATGTTAGATTATGATGTTAAGTTTAGTTGGAGAAATGGGGAAGAAATTGCTTCGTGGGTTCATATTGAACAGCTTTATGATTTTGATAATGACGACGCTTCATCGACTAACAGAAGAACACGTGAGAAAAGAGAAAATGAAAAAAATGAAAGTGAAAAATGCTGCGCAAGTTTTCTCTCATAGCAAGAGGCAAGAGGCTATAGGGACGGCAAACTTCTTGTTATTTGTGGACAAGTTGTTTGGCAGTGTAAATGGATCGGCTTTGAATCTCTTTGACGGCAACCTGTTAAGGCGTGCTGTTACTTCAAGGACAGAACATGTTAACTTCTGGAATGAAGCCCTTCGAGTTCTGGAAAGCATTCAATTTTTTTCCAGAAACAACCAATTTGTTTCACCCAGCATTACTAACTGGATTTTGTCAATTCGAAAACTCAAAATGATTTGGACCAAGTTGCAAAGCTCTGAGTTTGAGTTCCTTTGCACCAGAAACTTGAACCAAGATCCTCTGGAAAACTTCTTCTGTTGTGTTCGCAGCCATGGCGTTCGAAACATAAATCCTACCTGTAAGTGCTTGTTCACAATAGACATAAGCTTGACATACGGCATAAGAAATTCATGATACATGCAGTGTACATACTATTAATTTTTACGTAATTTATGAGAAGTGACATCAGTGAACATTATTGTTGTGTACAAAAAGCCATGGAGAATCATATTCGAGTTAGATGGACACATAAATTATTTTCCAAGTGTCCAAATTTATCAATTATTCTTAGGTATCTCTTATGTATTTCTTATGCCTTATGTAACAGGTGCAATGACCAAAACATTATTAAAATCCATTGGTTTTTGTAAACTTTGTCGCGCAGACTTAAAAACTGAAGTCAGCAGTGAAGAACATAAACTGATAGAAGCTAGAGAATATAAGCCAAACATTTTGTTGAGGCCTAGATCCAAGTTTGTTGTTCTTTTTGGCTTATGTAGCCAAGTTAGAAGCCACTATCTGCCAATACTTTGTTCGGAAAGCAATTTCCATACGAAATTAGTATTGATTGTGAATGCTAATATTAAAAGTGATATATAGAAATGGTCAACCGGAAAGTGACGTTGAACAAATAGAAATGCAAGGACCTTCCACACCAACAGAAAATCAACAAGCGGAAAAAATTTTAGGTGGTCCATCAGCAGCTGCTTCCCAAGACCGTCATTACAAAAAGCGAAAAACAAGCTCCAACGATAGAACATCATTGATTTTCAATGAAATCCAAAAAGGACGAGCTGAACGAAGAGCACTGTTTAAAGAACTGTCAGTACCACAGGACTATCCGACGAATGACCCAGCTATTTCCTCAGTTTTTCAAAGTATAGTATAGTATAGCTGCCACCGTGTCTTCATTTTCACCATTGCTTAAAGCCAGAGTAAAACTGGAAGTAATGAACCTAATTTCAAAATATGAAATTAGGCACTTGACATAATAAAATATATCATTTCCTAGAAATCAAAATCTGCCCTCTACAGCTGCTTCCACCTATCCACAGTACCCGGAGCTCTGCACCGTTCAGCAACACCGTGAAAATGACGCCACTTCGGAAAATTACGACTCATCAAATACTTTTCCATTTTCACCTGAATCACACGGCAGCAGTTATTAATTTAAAATTTATGTTTTATCAAGTACAATTTCTTTTCAATTTTTTAATAAATTTTCTGTAGCTTAAAAAATAAAACGGGTGGTAATAAAGTGCTCAGTATTTAAAATGATATTGCATATTAAAAAATGAGGGACGGAGCCGAGTCGAAGACCCGGCCTAGTAACTTACCCGACATCAATTTAAACCAATCTGAATTGACCCGAGATACCTACCTTGTCCGTGTTAACCCACATAAGTCGTCTTCTAATTCTCGCAAATAGTAAATATCATTTCCAACATAAAAACACATGCCCTTTCAACTGGTAATGTCAAATTTCCATGTCACCTCATTATTTTTTCGAGCAACCCCCACCCTCTTCCACCCCTCGTAGTCGGATTGACACCAAACTCTATTCGGTGGTCACTATTACAGAGTTATTTCCAATGGCAAGATCCGAGATTTTTTTGTTAAAAGTTTCAGCAGTTATCGCCGTCGACCTATGAAGACGTAAATTACTTCATAAGTCCGCCATATTGGAAAAATCCGCAAACGGTAAGCATCGTTTCCGACATAAAAATACATGCCCTTTCAAACGGTAAAGTCAAATTTCCATGTTCCCTTATAATTTTTTCGACCTACCCCCACCCTCTTGCACCCCCCGTGGTCCGATTGACACCAAAAGCTTTTCAACTCGAGAGACCACCAGTAAGTTTGTGTTGGTCAAATTTGAAAGCAATCGGTCAAAGCGTTTTTGAGTAATCGTGGGAGAACGAAAAGTGGGACAGACAGACGCACAGACAGACGCACGGACAGACATCATTCTAAAAACTTCATAAACGTGTTCAGAGGACCTCAAAACGTAAAGATCTGATGAAATTAGCAATTCGAAATTTTGGACCGATCACAATAACTTACCTACCTTTGGTCGGGTAAGTTAAAAATTGTAAACGTTTAGTAAAAAATAAACAATGTCTGGTTAAAGTGTATTAAGAGCTCAGTATTTTAGGAAAGTATGAATAAGAAAATTTAGTAATTGCTCAGTAAGATACGTTCGGTATTATTTTGAATTTTGCTCGGTACAAATATTAACCGTTCAGTTGGCGAGTTTCAGTTTTTACGATTTTACATTCTGAAACCGAAGCATAGCGCACACCCGACGTAAATATAACCTCAAAGCATTGTATAGGTTTTACTTCATAGTTACTATATTAATAATTCGGAGTACCTACAATAATGTATAGATATATGGCGGATGAAGATGTACCTGAATATCAAAGTAGTTTTTGATAGTGAAAGTGTCCGGGAAGTGGTCAAACCTAAAAGACGAAAAAAAATAGATAAAACTGTGGATGAAAGAGCAGGTTTTTAAAGACAAAGTGACAGCATTAGGAGCAGTGAAAATTGAAAATGTCTGGAGTTTTCATTATAAAAATATGGATTATCAGGGGAACGTAATAGTTCGCGTGTAAATTGGGCTTTTTTGGTATGAGTAATTTTGTTTTTCATTTTGCCTTGAGATTTATAATTTTGGGAGGTGAGGAGAATAAATTTGGAAAAATAATCAGATTTTGGAGAACCAGAAGACCAATGCTTTTGATGCAATACATGTTCTTCAATAAAAGTCGACAGATGATAAAAGATGCAATATACAGTGCATTTTTTTTAACTGTTGCCATAGGGAATTGCTTGGTAAAACTTATACCCCCTGTTAACTTTTGTTCTGATCAAAATATTCAAACCATTTTTGGAACAAAGTTTGAAGATTTTTTAAACTATCGGACAGAATACAATTCAATATCCTAAACTGTCGAAAAAGTTGTGAAAAAAATATTTTCTAGCGCGCCGGAATGATAGTACGTCGAGCGGTCGCCAGAATAGCGTCCCTGTCGGCTCAACCAGCACTTGACCATCTCCACTTTTGACTTTTGTCACTTTCATTTAAAAAATAGATAGCAAAACGTTAGAGAAGCTATCAATTCATTTCCTGCCGGTTCTTCACCAGGTTTAGATGGCATGAGACCACAATACTTGAAAGATATTATATCTTTGTCAGCGGGTGAAGCAGGTCAGAAGACACTAAGAGCTTTAACCAAACTATGCAATTTTTTATTATCTGGGCAACTTCCTTCAGAAATCTGCCATTTATTGTATGGTGCGTCTTTATGTGCCCTTAACAAGAAAGATGGAGGAATTAGACCGATCGCTATCGGAAACTGTTTGCGAAGCTAGCTAGCTAACCTGTTTTCAAAGTCGTGATATTGTAAATTTGTATTTATCTCCACACCAACTTGGCGTGGCAACTAAACTAGAATGCGAAGCAGCAATTCATACCACACGAACTTTTGTTAATAACGATCAAAACCGTGGCAAAGTTCTACTTAAATTAGATTTCAAAAATGCCTTTAACTCAGTCGAACGGGATTGTATTCTAAAAGAAGTCCAATGTCATACCCCACTTCTGTACCCTTATCTTTATCAATGCTATAGGAATCCTTCAACTTTATTTTTTGGTGATCATTTAATTTCTTCTTCTGTTGAAGCTCAAAACTGTTCTAATTAATAATTAATTCGTAATTTCCATTCTCTCTCTCACTCAAACCTCTGATTTCTACGACTACCTGGCTTTACCGTTACCCTGTTGTCTTTGCTTTCTACCGACTCCCTTTCTACTTTGCTTTATTACTTTTCTAACTAAAAGTGCAAACGATTCTAGTTATTTTCTACGATAAAGAGCTGTTTCTAATTCTCGCCCTTTAATTACAAATATGCCACAAACATGAGAATGTTAAAAAAGGTAAATTAACCTAATGAACATCGCTTTGGTGGTTCTCTCAATTTGAAACCTGCTAACATCAAATTCATTAATTCAATTATCCCCTGATTTTAACTGGACTCCCCAAATTGTCGAACGAGTAAATTTTGCAATGTTTCTTTTCCCATGAAAACTGTTATCTTTGTGTTGTGTTCGGACAAGACGCGTACCTGCATTTTCAAAGAAAGGTTGGCAGATTTCACTTGAGGAATGTACCACATTCTCTTGGCGACACGGCATCAATAAAATTTACAACTGACCAGCATTTCCGTCGCAAATTTAAAATATTTCCTTGAAATTATTTTAAAATTAAAATTCTTAATTTATCGAACCTATTCAGACCGTTACAATACCAATCTTCAACTTTTTGTATTGTCGTGCATTAATGCGAAATCATCACCAATATAAAGGGCAAATGAAACAACATGTTATTCTGTCTAGAATATCGATAACTGTTGATAAACTGTCACTTGTTAATTGTGACTATTATTTAAAATTTATTTTTCTATTTTGCGTTTAGAATATAGTAGTTTATTTGACGAGTTCTTGTGTAAATTGGGCTTTTTGGCACGAGGCCAGTTTAAAACGCGAGTGAAACGAGCGTTTTAAAGGCCCACGAGTGCCAAAAAAGCCCAATTGACACACGAACGAGTTGAATACGTTTTTTTGTTCGACGAGCCCCTTAAGGCCCCAAATCGCTTAAAATCTGTAAAATTAACATTTATCAAAATCCGTTCACACAGGAGAAAATTATCAAATTCTGAGTGTCGAACAAAAAATGAAATTATAACTCTACAAACTGATCTAATCTTACAAGCCAGAGAACTTGAAGAAGATTTTTGGAAATACGTCAGTCGAGAAAAGTATCCCAATATCACCAAATGTAGCAAATATATCTACTCTTGTTTTGGATCTACATACTTATGTGAATCGGCTTTTTCATATTTGAAGTTCACGAAGTCTAATATACCTCACTAATTATTGATATGGTATATTTTAGAATTTTTTATTTATTTTTTTGTTAATAAATAAGGCCGTAACAGTTTTATTAGTTTTCTGAAATTAACTGTTAATTTACCTATAAAGTTTTGACACTAAATGAATCTGTATCTGCTAGCCCATCAAACCCTGGTGGCACAATTACAAATTTTGACTTGGTTAGCTAAATAATTCGCTTTTTTATTTAAACGTAAACCGGACGGGTGATTTACGGCACAATGGTATAATTTCCCAACAAAGGTATAGCCGACCGTTTTAAACCTTTTTGTCATAAAATTGACAGTTTCCATTGTCACCTAAATTTACGACAGCACAAGTAGCAGGTCATAAATAAAAATGATTTTGAAAGTTGAAATGTAAAACTGCGTTTAATTCAAAATCTAATTGGTATTTTTTTCCGTAGATTTCGTAAATAATTATAGGAAGTGAATCTGGGTAGGTTAGTATAAAAATCAGAATTTGACTTTTTGGTTGAAATTTACATTTTAATTTTTTTTTGGCTTTGTTTGTAAGTGAAAAATCATCAAAAAATTATGAAATGTTCCTTACCAATAGCCAGGTAAGTCTGAAAAATTTCGACAATTTTATTTAATTAGAAGTCGCGATTTCTCGCGTGCGCGTATACGATGCCCCACCCGGTATATAAAGCGGTAGCTCGGTGGCCGCATGGCACTCTCTCGCTTACTCTCGAAGTGTTAACATCGTGTTGCTTGTGATTAATTAATTTTCTCTCGTTTTAGATCGTCTGTCTGGCTCAACATCGTGCTCCGCCGATGAGTCGGATGACGCTCCGCTCTGAAAACTCCCGCAAGGGGGAAAGAAGACCAACTTCAGGAATGGCCCCCAGCCAAGTCTCTCAGGCTCCCAGCCGCGACTCTCGGGCTCCCGGCTCTAACGCCTCGGGCTCCCACCACTCGGGCTCCACAACCACAACCACAACTGAGGAATCAGACAAAACGACTTCCTCTCGAAGATCCTCAAAAGGTGAGTCCACTAAAACTAAAAAAACCGTAGCCTCGCAAAACACCCACGACCGCGTAGTCCAAGCGCTAAACCGCCCCGACTCCCCCACACAATCTTTTAACTACTCACCTCGTCACCCGAAACATCCAAAAATTAATAGTTAACTGGAACCGTACCGCGCTCCTCATAACTTCTCTGCCAATTGATGATAAATTCACGGCCCAACTGAACTCAGCCACCGGATCAAGGAACAGAACGTGTGCCCCCATTAATAAAAAAACCGCGATCAACCCCAACCCGGACAACCCCCGCAAGAAACCCCAATTCTCGGTCGTCATCACTCAGGTCGAGCACGACATCGATGAGAACGACATAAGCCAAACCCTCGCGTCTCTGGAGCTTCCGTTCGTAAGGCTCTGGAGATTCAAATCGCGGCAGACAAACAAATGCACGAAATTAATTCGAGTCATCACCGAAGACACCGTGACAGTAGACTTTCTACTGAACAGCGGTATAAACCTGTTCAGCGACCACCATCAGTGCCAACGAAGCCCCCGGAACCCACCCCCCTTCAATGCACCAAGTGCTACCAACTCGGCCACCCCGCGACCGCCTGCACAAACAAACCCGCGTGCCCCAAATGCCCCGAAACTCACGCCCCCAACAACTGCGAGGCCGCGACCCCGAAGTGTCTCCTCTGCGGAGGCGCTCACGCTGCCTGGTCACGCAAGTGCCCCAAATTCAAAGACACGCTCATCACTGACGAGACCCCAATAGCCCCCACGTACATTATCACCCCCCCCCCGCCGAGTTTGCCGACCCCGAAGTCCTCATCAACGAATCCGCGGAATTTAAAATCAACACTAAACAGACCGTCGTTTTTGTTACAAAAATCCTGTACGATCTTTTCCCCCTGCAGCGCCCCAAAATCCACGAACTAGTTGAACTCGCGTCGCGTCAAATACTTCGCACTTGCGACGGCAAAAAATTTTGGAACAAATTTAAAGTCATTACCGGACAAAAACGGAAAACGAACCACTATCTCGCGACCGACGCGCATATTTACTACACGCCACAAGAACGCGCCAACTGTTTTGCCGAACTATTAGACGGAATTCATCAAGGCCCAAACGACCCTAATTTCAACGCTACCTTTTTCGATCAAATCGCCAACAACGTTCACGCCTTCAAAAACATCCCACTCATCGACCCTCTTCCTCACCCCCTGGACGACGAACACCTTACAGACAACATAACTACCGACGAAGTCAAAACTATCATCTCTCTTTTAAAAAACACGAAAGCCCCGGGACCCGACCAAATTAGACCCATTCTTCTCAAAAACCTACCCGACTCCGCCTTCCAAGCTCGGACTGACATCTTCAATAATTGCATGAATAACCTCTATTTTCCCACCGCATGGAAAACTGCCCACACTGTCATGATCCCCAAACCGGGCAAATGCCCCAACGACCCCAAATCTTACCGCCCCATCTCACTTCTTAGCATCACTGGCAAAATCTTTGAAAGGATCTTAACTAACCGTCTCCAATTCACGCTAGAATCTAACAATCTTCTTCCCCCCGAACAATTCGGCTTTCGTGCTCAACGCTCCACACACAACCCTCTTGCTGAACTCCAAACAGGCATCACAAGACACGCCAACCTTGGCGAGTGCACCGTAGGTGTCTTCCTCGACATCGAAAAGCATTCGACAAGGTCTGGCACGACGGACTCGTACAGAAACTCCTAAACCTCCGCCTGAACCTCAAATTCACCAAACTTATCTCCTCCTTCCTAACCAACAGATCCTGCAGGATCAAAGTGAACAGAACCCTCTCGAACACCGTCCACCTGAAAGCCGGAGTCCCCCAGGGCTCCGTACTTTCACCATTACTTTACATTGTATACTGCAGAGATTTTCCCATTTCAGACATCCAGAGGACCAAGACGAGAATGTTCGCGGACGACACGGCCATCTGGTGCTCCCAGAGAAGCTCCGAGAAAGCCACGAGCATCGTCCAAAAAGAGCTTCACCGCATCGAGAAATGGACCAACCATTGGCGAGTAAAGATCAATCCCACCAAAAGCCAATCCATCCTTTTCACTTTCCCTAAAGCGCAAAAACAAAGAACACTTTTTACGCAATCGAGACTCATAATAAACCGCGACGTAATTCCGAAAAACAACAACGTCCAATATTTAGGCATCACCGTTTCCTCCACTTGCACTCTTCACGCGGATCTCAAGGCCACACTTAAAAAAGCGCGAAACCGAGCAAACTTACTGTATAAAATCCGAGGCCGACTTCGCGGCTGCGCCCCCGAAACACTCCTGTATACTTACAACTCATTCATTCGTCCGGTAATCGAATACAGAGCCCTCCTTTATTCAACACTCCCAAAACGAGCAGCATTCAAAATTTATTCATTCGAACGGCACATACTCCGCGACATGTTCAGACTCCACCGGCAACACCCATCCAACACACTTTATGACGTCACCAAAACAACACCAATCTCCGAGCGCCTCACGCTTCACCAAGCACGCTACGTTGAACGCACACTTAAAGGCAACAACACCATAGCTAAACAAACACTACACACTTCACATAAACTCCCGACAAAAAACGGACTCCTAAACCGCGTTCCAAAAAAACCCAAAGTCAAAACCAAACACCTCCCCACGGCCATACTCTCCTCAAAATACCTCGATCTTCCACCGGAACTCCAGCTACTAGTCGATGAGACACCTCTCTCGATGAGATGAAGCGGTCCACACTCCCAGCTCCCAAAGGACGAGCCCCCCATCTCCCTTCCCAGTTTCCCACTAACATCTGTTTCAGGTCACCAAGCTCCCCCAGGACCTAGAGGACACCAACCAGGAACCCAGCCACCACCGGAACCGACCAAGGCCCAGGACCAGGACCAGGACAAGGACCAGGAGCCAGACCAGGACCAGGAACAAAAAACATAGATTTATATAGAGCCACCTAAATCATTGCATTGTATAGAGTCACTTAACCTAGAATTTTTTTTTTATGCATTACTCTTGTTAACTCACTTTTATTCACATATTTTTCTTTTTTTATTTATTTTTTTTATTATATTTAAATTCGATCTCGTTTCCACTCTGCTGAAAAGGCCATAAGCCTCAATTATTTTTATAAAAAAAAAAAATTTTTTTTAAAATAATTGATTTCATTTTTTTCCATATTTTTTTCATGTACATTTAAGCATCCTCGATAAGGTAGTAAGTAGTTTGTACGCCAATTTTGGGACACCCTGTATGTAGTTTAAAATGTATTCAACACTTAATATTAAATTAATGTTAACTTTACCTAGACATGTCTTTAATTTTTCTAAAAAACAAATTAGCACTTATAATAACACAGTGTAATAATCTCCAGGTTCCCAAGCACAAATAGGTAATTGGAGACTGAGGAATCGTACTTATAGCGGGATATTATTTCTCCGAAATAAAAACTTTCGTCCGATTCTCAGAATTGCCCGCCAAGAAAAGAGCGGGTGAAAATAAATGCATCTATTAATTTATTATTAAGTACAATGCCGTAAGAGCAGTCACTTGCAGCATAAATTACTCCTTACACCATTTAAAATATGTAATTGTCAGATATGCCCTGCATAAAGTATGATATGAAACTCATTTCATTAAATTCCTTATTAATAATTTATTAATCACCAATTTCATAAGCACATTACATTAAGTACATTAACATTAAAGTTTACCATTTACTATAAAAACATATTGTTGAAACAATCCATTAAAGTGACATTAAGATAAAGTCGACTTTAACTTTATTATGAAACAGGCCAGAGTATCTTTTTTTAAATAGACCGGGTGATGACAGCACGCATGCGCATAGTATGCGGCACGTTTGATAGTTAGACAAAGCTAGTTCCCACGGCTCCATCTACATCGTCATCCGTGCCCGAAGTCTCGTCACCTGAACCTTCCATCAAATCAACGTCGACGACGCCCGCGGATTGGTTCAGACTCGATCTTTCGCGTCGTCTAGCTTTCAAGTTCGCCGTAGAATGCAAATTGAGGAGACTCACTATCAACCGGGACTTCCGCGACTCGTCGGCCACCTCAGTAGCGTGAGACTTTTGGGTCACCGCTGTGGCATCCTCCTCGAAGGTATAGGGATGAGCGGGATAGGTAAGTGGAGTAGGAGACTTTTCCAGCCTCAACAAATTGCGGAGGGTCTTCCGCATCTCCGCGACGGTTGCCAATCCTACGATACCTCGTACCTCTAATTCGAAGCCAACCTATTGACCTCAAACTTCAAGGCCATCTCGAAAATAATCCGTAATCACACGCAACCACGTAAATGAACTAGCCTCACAAATGAGTAAAATACCCAATGAAGGACACAAGACGGAAAAAAATGAAATCAATTATTTTTATGTAAAAAAAAAAAATGTTGTTACACAGTCTAGGACTGGTTTACAAATCTATGAGGGGCGTGATGACCAACTCAATAGACCGGGACCAATGGCTTAACGTGACTTCCGAATCACGAGATAGAATATAGCCTTTTTTTTCTTTTTTTTTTTTTTCGCCCTGGGTCGGAATCGAACCCGCGACCCTCGCGTCCCTGAGCCGAAACGGACTCCCTTAGGCTATATTCTGCCTAAGGTAATACAATGTAAACAAAGATATATTCGTACATCATTACCTTGAAATGTTACCGTAGTGGATTTAAAATATTTTTTTCGATTTCCAAAGCTTCTAAATTCTCTATTATGCAGGATTAAATATTGGTAGTGACTCTTGTACTTTGTGATAATATGTACTATGGCGGACAATAAATTTAGGCCGGCCTGTCATTGCCTTGACATCAAAATGTGAAGCTGGCATTATGTTCAACTAACCCCATTTTCGATTTTTGTCATTCTTGTCATCGTGACAGTGATAATCAAAATTAAAATTGGGAAAAGAAGCGTGCACCAGAGAGAAGTGCTACTACAAATCAGTTATGCTAGTACCTCATGATCTGTAAGTTACGAAAAGGGCGAAGGAAACGCCAAACAGCTTGAAAACCTTCAGTTTGACATCAGTCATAATGACAATAAATGGTCGCTTGCATTAACTTTTTTGAAATGTCAGAAATTTGCCGGCCTAAATTTATTGTCCGCCATAGTACGACTAGACGTAGCTATCATGAGAATTTCATACAGATATTTCAAAATAATTGACGTGTTAAGTGCCACTTTCAAAGACCGCCCAATCAGCAAATAAGTCCAATAGAATTTTTTTAACATTTTTCTGACGTTTACGGTAGTCTTTTCTATACCGTAGTGCACCGTTAGTACCCCGACGGAATAGAAAATGCAACCCGCAATTCAAAAGGAGAAAAACCCGGACATTTACCGCTTCGATGTCCGGCTTTTTGTTGCAATGTATTGTGGGTTGCACTTTCTATTCCGTCGGGCTCATTATTCCTCGTAAATCACCCTGTATACATAAGGATGACACACAAAATAGCAAGAAATTATTTCACATCATTTTTCCACTATGTTCAAACAATCAAACTCCTTTCGCATCATTTGAATTCTTAATGCAACACCATACTAATGTTCATAGCATTAAATTTGAAAGGAAACAATTGGAATTTTAACACAAGAAGCTTTTAAAATTTGGAAGCAAGGCATTGAGAAAGAAAGCAAATCCTTCTACTACCTGAATGCAACTAGAAGTACTGAAAGCACTTTGGGAAAAATATATTATTACGAATGCCACAGAAGCAATTTAACTAATTTTAAAAGCAAATGTGTTGTGCGTGCACCGAAAGTAAGTGGCAGTATTAAAATTAACGGAGTGTGTACATCGCGAATTAGAACAGAAGTCCATAGTGATGGAAGTAAGGTTTGTGTTGAGTATGTCACCACACATGTCGGTCATGAGCTCGAACTTCATTGTCAACCATTATCTGAAAACGAAAAAAGTGACATTATTGAACAAATTCGCTTAGGAGTTTCTTTCGACACCATATTAAAAAAAGCGAGAAATATAGAAGGGAATGAGTGTAGTAGATTAAATTTGTTAACACTTAAAGACATTCGTTATTTGGCGGAAAAAAATCATCTTACTGGTAAACGACACAAATCGGACTTTGTAGCAGTTGAAATGAAAGTGTCTGAATGGAATTCTGACGGTCAAAATGTATTTATTTTCAAAAAAATTGGGGACCATCACAACATTCTCGAAGTGGATGATTTTGCCCTAGCCTACATGAATAAAGAAATGGAATACATGCTAAAGACTTACGGACCCAGGATTATTTGTTTGGATGGAACACATGGAACTAATCCCTACAACTTTGAGTTAACCACTATCCTTGTCTTAGATGATCAACATATTGGGCATCCAGTTGTGTTCCTCATTTCGAACAGGAAGGACACCATTATACAAGAGACAAGAGGTCTTACTAACTGAGCTGAAGAGCATTATTGGTGTGTCGATTCCTGAGTATTTGATGACTGATGATACTCCCATATATTGGAATGCATGGAATAATGTTATGGGCACTGTGCCACAACGTCTTTTATGTATGTGGCACATAAAAAAGAATTGGGCCATTCAGTGCAGGTCTAAAGTAACTGATCCAGAAAAACGGGAAAAAATTCAAAAAGATCTGGACCAAATCCGGAAAGAAACAGAAAAGACTGAATTTTTTCGATTAAAAAACAATTTCATTCAGTACTTACAGCATTCCAAAGAAATGTCATTCGTAAATTACTTACAAACATACTACTTCCAAAATGAAGAACGAATATCTGCATGGGCCCACTCATACAGAAAACACGCAAGAATCAACACCAATATGCATTTGGAGGCTCTACATAAAAATTTAAAATACAAATATTTTTGTGGTAAGACAGTTAGAAGACTAGAAACTTGTCTGGATGCTTTAGACAAGCTCATAACAGACAAGTCTTGGCAGAGAATTGCTAAATTTTAAGACCTACAGCTACTCATCGGGATCTTCTTGTTAACAAGTTCCACAAGCGAGCAATGTCTATGAGTTTAGAAGCAGTCGCTGAAGAAAGTTCGTGTAAATTTCTTGTACACTCAGCAACTAAAATTGATTTTTACCAAGTGGATTTAGTTGATGCTGACTGCAATTGTCGTACTCTTCGTTGTGAACAGTGTAATATCTGTATCCATCGCTTTAAGTGCTCTCTCCCTAGGTTAATAATAATTTTCATTATTAACCAAGGGCAATAATTAACAGCCGTCACCTAGCAACGAAAGATTTTCGTTGATTTCATTGGTTAACGTAGACGATTTTCATAGCAACCCTTGAAAAATGAGAACTCGGAACGTCGCATCGGACAAAATTATTTAATTAATAATTATTATCAGAAAGGGTTTTAACGTATCTAGACTGGCTCGCATCCGGTACAGGTCCAAGAAAAGCTTCAACGAGCTCGCGAGCGGGACAAATTGTTCTACGACCGGAAACGCAGACCCCTCAGCTTCGAGGAAGGCGACCTAATCTGGAAACGGAATGATTTGTCACTCTCACCGTGGTGGAGATTTTTTTTGACGGCTTGAATAAATCGTGCGACGTCCAGTGTGACACCGTTTCGTCGCAGTAGCGGATCCCGAGCAATCGCGGCGGACGTCGGAAAAACTCGATCTTGACTTTTCTCTGTTTTTCGACTCCTGATTGTGAGACCCTTCAGGTCGAAAACCTTCAGTTTCAGTCCGAGCGACTGTACAGCTCAAAAAAAAATTTCAATTTCCTTGTTCGTGATGAGCAATTCTCAGACGGGCGGAATTGCGAACGTGTTACCGTCCAAAATTTTCCCTATTCCCTGCGAGATGCAGGAACCGGGCAAGCCGCCCGCCCCTGTAAACCTGGACAAAATAAATGTTGTGCTGCCTTTTGACTCTTGTCTCTCTCTCTCTTCCGCACCCCAATCTAGACACCTGAAGTCTGTTTTGTGGCCGGCCCGCCTTTTGGGTCGTAAAGCTTGTTTGACACGATACTAAATTTTTGAGAAAATTTACCAGTAAATGAGAGAGGACCAATGAACGATCAGGATCTGACAAAGACAGACTATGATCCTGATCGTTCATTGGTCCTGTCGAGGGTCTCTCTCATTTTCTAACAAATTTACTACGAAATTTAGCATCGTGTCAAACAAGCTTAATACTACACAATGTGGGATTAGTGGTAAGAAACATTATTTTGTTCGATGCGCCCGTGTTATATTCGTTCTCGACAGGTGAAGCGGCTCAAAAATTGTTCAAATCTCTGAGGGAAAAGTATGTTAGACATAAGAAAGAAAAAGAGAAATGGGGCGAAGTGGAACCGGGGCATATTTCCAAAAGGAGTGGCATCTATTTAAGTTGTTGCAATTTCTTGATGACGTTCTAAAGCCACGAAAAACAATTGGCAATATTTTACAAGCCAGTAATGTGGAAATACAAATAGAGGAAAACATTTCTCAAAATCAAATGTTTGAGGCTGGTGTAGTGTCTCCTGTGTCACAGTCGACAGTTGATAAAGGTGTGTCTGATACAGATTCGCCAAAAAGTGTTGAGGAATCTTTGATACAAGAAGTGACATTTACTCATGGAACTTCACATTCAGATGCAGAGACTTCGTCTACCTCCACAAAAAGTGCGCCAGGAATGAAGTGGGGAGTGCGGAAGAAACGGAAGCTTGACGAACAAGTTTCCGATGCATTGGAAAAAATTACAAACAGAATGACTTTAAATGCTAACCCGAAGAATGAATATGTAGCATCATTTTGTAATAGCATTCATCAAGAGATGTTTAAAATGCCAGATGATGTGATGGAAGACGTCAAAGATGATGTATTTGCCTTGCTTGTTCAAGCAAGAAAAAAAAACATGTCAAATTAGAAGTTCACAGTAACATATATTTAAGTGTTAATAAACATATAAATCTTATTGTATAGCATTATTCTGCCATGGAACACTTCCATTTTCACTGTTAACACTGCTGAACAGGTTGTAGAGTAGCATTCTGACCTGATGGTACTTCTTCTCGGTATAATGGTACCGTTATAATCATTACCAATAAATGTTGAGGGTGCATAGGTTCTCTCAGATACTGGCATAGTATCTTCATGTTTTTTAATAAAATTATTTAAGCACAAAGTTGCTTTGATGACCTTATGGACATTAACTGGATTTTTGGATATGAAAGTGTGGAAAATTCTAAACCGAACAACTAAGATGCTCTAAATATAAATTTATTTGAAGGCCCGTTATTACTTTTAACGTAGGTACCTTATTCAATGCTGAAAATGTTGCCCTTTATGCGTGATACACAAGCCTGTGCCCTCCGCGCCATTGATGCACGAACGCTTTAAAAAACTTCACGATCTTCCCGAATTTGGGCACTAGCTGCCACGGCTCCTCCAGTTAGTTGTTCTACCAAATTTATCGACTGGCTATAGACCAACTACCCCCATAAAAAAATAACAAGTTCACATGGATTTAAATCCGGAGATATTGGCGGTGCAGAGGTGAAGCAGGAGAGTTTCAAAACTCATAAATACAAGGAGACAATGCCTATGCCTGCAAAGCATATTTACTGACACCGGTTTTAAATCCCACAACGCAAACAGAAGTCAATAGAACTACAATACCGCCCACAAACCAAAGCCATCAATGTGTTAGGTGCTGTTTATTTTATCAACGATGCCTGGTAACAGGTTACAAATCAAACTATAAATAATTGTTTTCAGAAATTGGGAAACATATTCGAAACACTATTGCAAATGAGGATTTTTCAATAGAAGACGACCTACCATTGAAAACTTTAGCTCAGGCAATAGACATTAGTGCCAATAATTTAATATAGACGTCAATTTAACAATAGAAGATACAGATACTGTACCCAGTGACAATCATGCGCGGGCAGAGACTGTGGATCTTTCAGATGAATCAGATGAGGAACCAGAAATTAATAACGAAATGAATGTAACAAGAGGAGAGACACAGATTGTGAAATCTCGACCGACAGAAACCGAAGACCAACAGAGTTGGAACGAGAGGAACGTTCAAACACTCTCGGCAGCGACAAGTTCCACAGCTACAATGGGTGCAGCCTACTGCTTCGGCTTCCAAACGTACAAGGAAGACGGACCTGGAGAAACGCGCCAGGACAGAACAGCAAATTGGAGCTTCATCGCACCAACAGGTCAACAATCGTGGGTAATGCCAGACGATTGGTACGCCAATCGAAATCAAAGGCGAAACTTACCTGGCGCCAGGATCTACAGTTATCAAACATTGTGCGACGCATGATCAAGACTCAGCGCTGATTAGCAGAGAGCACACAAGTAAAACCGGAATATAAACTCAAGTTTTGGACCGGACCAAAAAGCAACCGAGGCCACGGCGAGCAGCATCGAGTAAAAAATAAAAAAGGTGGACCCAGCGACGCATGTTAAAATTAAATGTGCAAACTGCAGTGGCAACCACCTTGCAAATAGCACAGACTGTCCCGTCAATGCAGAGCGCTTAAAGTACATCAACCATACTCCTCATAATGTTTGCGTATGTACTACACACACAAACTACATAATCTTCTCGCCATTTCGAAAGGCGAGTATGTAACAGACTTTCCGAAAACGCACCGAGCACTGTTGAACCAGATATCGTGTAGCGTGGATAATGAAAATTGCTTGTGCATGCGAAACAACAGTCCCCAACGCTACTCAGTGCTGTATTAGTCACACATTCATAGGCATAGGGCCTCCTGCCGCCGTGCCTAACATGGCGAATAAAGTCGCGAAACGCAGAAATACCAATGCCTCGCAGTCGAGCCCGTCACAGAAGGAAGAGGGTCCTCTCGCTATACAGATGGCCACCCCGGTCTAGTTCAAGAAAGAGGACCTAGCTGATGTGCGGAAATTGATTCAAGTCAGCACGGCCAATCTTACTCTTTATCAGTCACCACCGAACGTCCTGCAAGCACGCCATCGGCAGACAACAGAATTACTTGATAGCCGCAGATTTGGACCTGCAAGAAGTTTTTGTCAATGTTAACGACACCAACAACATCCAAAACGGAAACACAACGCCTGTTGAAGAAATAAATCGCGTGTTTGAAGAAGCAATCGCAGCAAAAATGCCAGCACAACCGGGCAAGAACGTCAACCCCCTTAGCCACACTTCTACAAGTCCCAGCTGCGACTCCTAAGCACAGGGTTTACATCCAAACGGCTCAAGACTGCGTAGGGATACTCATGTCCAGACCCCCTCGTGACTTCGGTATCCAGGTGGACAAGGTGGTCACGCTCCGGGACAACATAGTCCCGCTCCAATCCCGCTGCCCCTTAGTTTTTAAACTGGAGGAATCAAAACTCCCAAAAGAGCTGAAGCTCACTGTCCGACCTGCAAATAACACCTGGCCAAAAATACAAATATTTGATGTCCAGGAGAGTGTCACCAAAGAACAACGAACAACTACAGCTACAGAAACTGACAAACCAAGACCTACCCGAGTCCGTTCCAGAGAACTTTATCGGAAAAATGTTTAACCCTTTATAGTACACTGGTCGATATTTTAACGAAGTAAATAAAAAAGTTGTGACAAATCGACACCGGTCTAATATTGGACCACATGATTCTGGGCGTATTACAGAAGCGCACACTGGTGAAAAATCCGACCAGTTTATCTAAATGTGCAAGATAAAGTGGAAACGGTTCAATTTTCAACCAGTATCCGCCAATAGCAAGTGCAGTTTATAAGCTTGTATTGTGCAACGTTTCAAAGAAAAGTATTGTTTCTCGTTATTGTTTACAGAATATTCTTGAATATTGGTGGGTAAGTACAACCTTATGTGTGGATTAATATGTAATAATTATAAATGTGGTGCACATTTGCGCTAGGATAATATTTACTATCATAATTGACATTTGGCGGGAAATGTTTTGCGCATATACTCTTTTTAGTTGGCGGACCGCCAATTATAGTTTGCATTAGAAATATAAGTAATCATAAATCTCCCAATTATTTGAGTATGCGGGTAATTTTGGTGGAGTAAAAAAATTTTCTAGCTCTTACTAGCGATTTGGTTATGTCGAACAAATACAAGAAAGTATTGTTTTTATCTGGGTAACAGGAGATGGATTCGAAAACAAAAATTAATATGGAAGAACTAGGCCTAGCAGCCCCTTCACTAGTTTTTGAATTCACTGACTCTATTACTGACGACCAAACTTTCGACGCAGATCTCGGCGGAGACTCTGATGCTGATGACAACATTCCAGAGCTTTCTTCATCATCTGCTAGTACGTCAAGAGGAACGAAAAGAAGTTTAACTCATATAAATGAAGAACTGAATTTCGACAGTGACGATTCAATAGCTTTTCCAGATTTTGACCCTAATATAAATCCCAAACCTACAACAGTTTATGCTTTTTCTTCCGATGACGACGAACCTCTTGCCAATGCTGTTCCCAAATCCACAATGAAGAAAACACAACAACGATATCAAGATGAAGAGTTTTCATGGGCAAAATACCCGTATTTGCCACACGTGTTCCCGGCAAGTACTTTTGTAGAAGATTCCGGACCTACAATTTCCACCAGCCAGTCACCTGTTGAAATTTTCTCCAGCATCATGGGCGATGATTTTCTTAATGTCATTGTAACTGAGTCTAATCGTTATGCACAACAAAAGAATAATTCTCTTGAGTTCACTTTAGAAGAGTTGAAGGCTTTTCTTGAAATCTTAATCATAATTATTTACCCAGCTTACGACTCTATTGGTCGTCCGACCAAAATTTTCGTCACCAAAGAATATCGAATATTATGCCTCTCAAAAGATTCCTGAAAGTACTTCGGTTTCTACATATCAATGATAATGAAAACAATGAAAACATGCCAAAAAAAGTAGACTCCGATTTTGACAAACTATACAAAATTAGACCTATGATTACATATTTGTCAAACAACTTCTTGAACGCTTACAATCCAGGGAGAAACTTGGCCGTTGATGAAAGCATGGTGGCTTTCAAAGGAAGGACCCATTTGAAGCAATATATGCCACAAAAACCGATAAAAAGAGGATTGAAAATATGGGCGTTGGCATGTTCTTCAACGGGCTATCTACTCAATTTTTCTGTATATGAAGGGAAGAAGGCAAGTGATGAAGAAGGCTCCTTGGGTGAAAAAACCGTCTTAGAACTAACCAAACCATTTGAAGGCAAATATTATTGTGTATATTTTGACAATTTTTTTACAAGCTTAATGGCCGTTTGCACCAGTAGCGGTTAAATTTTAAACGACAGATAACGACTACTTTAAACACCACTGTCATTGCACCACTTACTAACCAGTGGTTAGTGCCCATCCTAACCAGCGAAAATTAACCAGTGCTCTGAGTAGCGGTTAAAGTGTCGGTTACATGATTGTGTCATTCTTGTGTCATCGATTGGAATTATGGATCTCGCAGAAATGATAAATCTTGATATTCATGAAGAAGACGATGATCTCGACGTACTAGAGTTTTTGGAAAATGGAATTCCTCGACAAATTTACGAAAGAAATAATTATTTCGATACTTAGATGATGTGGCGTTGTGACGTCGATTCATATTATTTCTTTGATGTAATTTGTCTCGTTGTAGGTGCTACAACGCTACGCTAACACCACAGACAATTAAACTATAGTAAGACGTCGCATTGCTACCCAATTTTTGGAAACACGATTCCAGCGCGGCGCGAGCAGTTGGCCGAACTAATTTTATAAAGCATGCTTGATGGAGTTGTTTAAATTAATAATTTTGTCCTCATTTAATATTAATTTCAAATGTAAAATGTCTTTAAAATGCACAACGTTTTATTAATTATAAGAAAAATTAACAATAAATGAATTAAATTAAAAACTAGAACCAAAACTAAAATTAAATATTCTGAAAATCCCCATTTTCTTCGTAAGTAACATGTCTTTGACGATTTTTTTTTTAAATTCTCTTCTTACGTCCTGCAAAAATTCTCTCAATTATAAGTTTTACAGATATGGTTCAATATGCTCCCCATTTTTATTAGCTACCATTTGCAATCGTCTTCACTAGTGATAGATGGAGCAACATCAACATCGCACCGAGCGGCAGAAACAATCATATATAGTGGAACCAGAAATATAGTGTTTTTATGAACTCTGGTCGATAATTTCTTTTACAATTTTGGGGTCACTTTTATTACCAATTTGAAGAGTTATAAATCTTCTATGACAGATGTTTTTGAGCCGTCTGAAAATGGACCATCGGCTCTACCTAGCCCAGTCGCGCGACGAATGCCAGAAGTTTATTGCCCTGCCATAACTGACCCTCTCAAGTTAATGTACTCCATCCCTCATAAAAACACTATATTTCTGGTTCCACTATACCTTGAGCTGAAGGCTCCTGAACGATTAACGGAATGCTGGAATCAGCTACCTCAGAGACAAATATGCATATAGCTTCTGCAAATGATAGCTAATAAAAATGGAGGGCATATTGAACCATATCTGGAAACTCATAATTGAGATAGGTAATCTTCAAAACCAGAATTTTTGCATGTCTTCATGTTATGACGCACAACTTTTGAGTTAGGACTATCTCTGCACAGCAAGAGGCCTTCATCTTTTCTATAAATATTGGGTTTTTCACTGGTATATTAATCATTTAAAAAACTTAATAACTCAGGAAGATATGAACGAACAAAATTTGTACCGTTTTTTTCGGCCCACTGTGTATTTTAGTTTCAATTTTAACTTGTCATGCTCCTTAAAAGAATAGGTACCGGGGGCACACACTATTGTTTGGTTTCTTTTTGTCTTGAATTGAAACTGAAAATATAACTTTATTAAGAAGTTTCATCACTTAAGTTTTTACCTTTATAAATTACGTAGCAGATTCACAAATTGCCCAAAAAGTAGAAAATGTTATTTTTTTCCTTTCTTTATTGTTTTCTTATTGACAATTTCTCAATACTGAAAACGTTGGCTATTGTAATTACTTTCATTTAATAAATGGCACTAATTCCTACCTTTTTATTCACAGAAAGTCTTATATCTTTAAAAAGTACAATTTTATTTTTCTCAGAAAAGTGTAACATTTGACAAATATTTTTTGACTGTTTTAAATACAACGGTAATAGTCGAAATTTTACGAATAAATACGACGGAGTGTTTTGGCCAACTGCGTGCGGAGCAGCACCGTCGAAGCTATTCCAACATTATTATATGGGATTGAAGTGTCTTACTATAGTTTAATTGTCTGTGGCTAACACTAATTTTTTATTAACACCACTGCTACGCCCAAGAACTCCTGCAGAACAGCTGTATAACGAAAGCCATATTCGAACTCGTAGTGTAGTGGAAAGATGTTTTGGAGTGTTAAAACGAAGATTTCCGATATTAGCATATGGCTGTAGACTACAAATTAATAAGGAGCTAATAATTATAGTTATAACAAGCGTTTTGCACAATATTTGTCTAGAAGCAAATGACATCGATGCACCTCCAGCACCTGAAGAAATAAATGACCAAGATCTGGAGGTTCAAATAAACAAAGGACAAATAGCAGCCGTTGAAGGAGTAGAAGCTCCAGTTCATTATCGAACCAGAGAAATATTAATAGAACAACATTTTGCAAATTTGTAAACAAAATAGTGATTTTTTAATTTTATATTTTGAACTAACGTACATTAATAAATATTATACACCAAGTGAATTAAACATCCGTTTATTCACGAAAAGATGTTGATCTCACAAGCACGTAGTGCGAGTGTGATCATATCTTTGAGTGAATAACAATGTTTAATTCACGAGTCGTATATATGTTTTTATTCAATTTTGACGATATTTTGAACAAAAAATAGAATGATATTCAAATCACACGAATTAGTTTAGAACAATCATGTAGACTGCGTAAAACATTTTCGTGAGAACAAGTTGTTTACATTTTTCCAAACTTGTGGTACTTGTGACGTTTGCGCGAAAAATGGCTGGAATCGTAGAAGATCAAGACAAAACGGAAGTTTTTGTACCCCCGGCAGTTCTGCATGAAGCATTGAATGCTTTGAATAAAGTGGTGCCAGCCAAATCAAAACATTCGTATGAAAAAGAATATGCGATTTTTTAATCCACTAGTGAATTAAATTTTTTTTAATTCACTAGTGAATCAAATCCACAAAATTTCACTAGTGAATCATTGCCTGCTTATGACGGTTGTTATGGAGTTAATAAAGTCACTTTAAACTGTCAAAATTGAATAAAATTAATGAATGTTTTTATTTGTTTTTAGTTTTTTCTAATAATAATTCCAATTGGACTTCCATTATCGCCAAATCTCACTCTTGTTTTCTAATTTCAAATTGATGTAGTTCGTCTGCTCTTCTCCTTTGAATTGTCAATTTTCGTTCAGTTTCTTCAATCATTTTTATTTGTAACTGCTCGGATCTTTGTAAAATTGCTAATTGAATTGTTCCAATTTCTTTCATTATAATTTCACTCCATGCCTTACTCTTGTCTTGCCACGTCACCGCGTCTGTTAGGAGCCCGTGCCCTCTTCTTTTCATCTTTTTGTTGGCTCATTTTGAATCTATTTCGCACAATTTATTTGCACAACACAAGCACTATTCATGTGACATAATAAAATGACAAATTCAAAAATAATGATTTTGTTTAATTTTGAGACGTTGCCAAACGTATCTCCCGATTACCTAACAGTTTGTTGTAAGTTGAACGGTGCAATGCAAGTTCTGGTTAACACGATGGTTAAATTTAACGGTGGTTATCTAACCTAGACATTTAAGCAAAACTGGTGCAAACGGCTATTAGTCTGCTGTCTAAACTACACTCACCGGCAGAAAAAGCGGAACACCATTATTATTTAAAAATCTATCGTCGTGGTATGTGGTTGCTCTTTTTCAATCAGTCTCTTGAAACCTTCTATCAGCTCTGTGACGACTAGCAAGAGGAGGCCTCAATAGCATTAGCTGCATAACGGAAACAACAACAGCTTTCAACCAAAGCTACTGCTCTGGCAATATTTACACCAGCTAGAGGCATTTTTTTACGTTCTGCACTTAAATTCGAAGTTAACAACAATAAAAAATTACAAAAGTTATAATGCGAAATTGCTAGTAAAATAGCCTATGCTAATGCTCAAGGTTATGTTTGCTATCATTGCCTCTTGGTCAAAATATATCAAAATAGGTATTATGGGAATAATTTGTTGTTGACTAATTATTGTTCCGTTTTTTTTGCCGGTGAGTGTACTTGACCGAAAACTGTTCATCGCCAAGAATAATCTGGAGATAATAAATCAAGAGGGCAACCCACCAACGTTCCAACCTCCGAAAGGCAGCAGCTTCATCGACATAACACTCACCACCTGGAACGCCGCTGCTGATGTGGACGAATGGTTGGTAGACGAAGATTTTGTTACATCTAATCACAACGCAATCAGGTTCACGATCACGGACAACACGCCAAACAACCAGTCAACAAACAACACCCCGGAGTGACTGCAGTCACGTCACGGCAGGAAACATTTCGTCCACCGGTGGATGGACGAGGTTGAATTATTTAAAAATCTATTTGCGAGAAAAGGACCTGCATGCGGTAATGTCCGGGGCTAAAGAGGAGTATAAAAACAAGCTGTACGCCGCACAGTGGGAAAAAATACCGAAAAGCTGGCCAAAAGTCGAAAAAATCAAAATAATTATTGAAAACTCTAGGTTTTTTTGTATGTCACTTTTAATTCAAGATTTTTGAATGAGATTCGCGAAAAATACAGCTAGATTCATCATTAATTCATTAGACTAATAATTACAGGTTTACAATTAATAAATATTCTGTGGTACATTTCATTCTACATTTCTTGGGGAGGATGATCCATTTTGTTGCACTTTATTAACCCTATCGAAATAAGAAGCGAAACAATTAACAGCAATTCCTCTCGGAATAATTTATGTGCGAAAAAGTCCCTAATTCAGACTTCGATTTTTCGACTTTTGGCCAGCTTTTTGGTATTATTTCCCACTGTGCGCCGCAAAGTAAAGAAGCTGGGACAATATTTGTGATTACGTTAGTTAACTGATTTTGTATATGAGTTGTCGGTGACCAAAATAAAGGTTGATTAAAGTTTTATCTCTACTTCTTCAGTAGTTGCAGCAAAAAAAATTTTTTTCTTGTATGCTAAAGAAGAAGTCGGCAGGGTATGTGGGGGTCATTTGATGATTTCGGTCACTTTGACGTGTTTGACGTATTGCTCAAAATGCCTAGAACTTGTCGGGCGTCCCAATTTTAGGCAGTTAAGTGATTTTGAGCCAGGTCGAATAGTGGTCCTTCGAGAAGGGGGTTTATCTTTTCGCCAGATTGCAGCCCGTTTAAACCGATCGGTGTCAGCTGTGGTGAACTGTTATCATGTTTGGTCCGAGGAAGGACGAGAACAACGAGCCAGACGTTCAGGACGTCCCCGACAAACAACAGCAAGTCAAGACCGTCGCCTAAGACTGCTGGCTGTGAGGGACCGTTTTTCGACCACACGTTCGATTGCAGACCAATGGTTTGGAGAAGAAGGCAGAAGGGTAACCACTAGAACCATCTACAGGCGAAAAGATCTTTTCGGCTCATGTCTTACCGACCGTACTTTGTGTTACCACTCACCGCTGCTTACAAAAGCCAACGGTTAGAGTGGTGCCAAGAAAGGTTACAGTGGGATGAAGAATGGCATCAGTATATACCATTGAAATTATTTTAGACAAATCAAAAGAGAACAGGTGAAAATGCAGCCCTTCAAAGAATAATTTCATTAAACATGTTTTTATTTTATTAATTAGAAGCTTTAAACGCGTTTAAATGTTACACACGCGATAATGGAATCGCCCTTGGTGTGAAAAACTAGAATAGATGGTGGTGTAAAACTCCATTCTACATATAAAAAAAAAATTATCGCAGTTTCTTTAACAGTGCTAGTATTATTACACCGTCCTCATATGAGGTTAATACAGAAACTGTATCTAAAACACACTTACCTACAATGAAGCATAACTGAACATACAGGGTCGCTAAAATGTATGGATACAGCTAAATATTTTCAGAACGGTTTAGCAGAATTCGTTAAAATTTGGCATACAGTTAAAAGTGTTTAAATTCTACCATCCGAGATTTTTTTAATTTTCTAACATCGTTTATTTTGAAGTTAGAAGACTAAATTGATTTTTTTTTAATGACACGGGGGTCAAGTTTAATATCTGTAAAAAGAGTATTTTTTGTGAATTCAATGATGTAACACATGTAACACATGCATCATATCTTATTTTAATCGAAATTTTATAAAAAGTTATCGAAATAATAAAATTTTTAAAAACGTTAAATTTAGTTGGCCTTGGAAATGTCTTTAGCTACCGTTAGTTCTTTGCCGCCTATATTCAATTATGGACGCTGCGCTATTTGAAAAATGGTTTTTTGAGCAACTGATACCGAATCTTCCTCCAAAATCTGTCAGAGTGCTCGATAATGCTAGTTATCACAGTCGACAATTGGATAAAGTTCCTACAAAAAGCAGCAGGAAAACGGGCATGGTTGATTATATGGCAAGAAAGGACTTCCAATTCCTGAAAAGGCAACACGCTCTCGTTACTATTGTGTGTTAAATCCTATCGAAATGGTATGGAGCCAATTAAAACATAATCAGAAAAGTAAATAACACACCTAATTTAGGTGAATCGGTCATACGGGCAACTAGAGAGTCTGTGGACGAAATTGATTCTGTTCTTTGGTCTGCCTGTATACGCCATGTCATCGACGTGGAGAATAGTTATTAGCGGAACACGGAAGTTCCTCAATTAATTATTAATTTAAATGATGAGGATGAGGGTGACGAAGAATTTTTTGAAGAAATCGAAAAGGAAAAAAATTAATTAACGTTTGTGTATATACATATTTTACCTGTTAAATATTGTTAAATATTTTTGATTACTTATAAATTTATTCAGTTCCAGTTGTTTTTTTTTTGTGGGTTTGTTAGGGGTAGAGATTCTGTTACGTTTTTCTATGGGTAACAAATTAAGTCATTCCGAAATTATTATTGAAAAATAATAAGAAAGTGAGTGTGAGAACGCAGCAAAAAGCAATATTTACCTGATGCTTGCCCTTCGTGGAGTTGGCACTGCACGACAAAGGGGCAATAAATTTAAGAATTATTTATGGTTGTTATAAGACACTTTGCTGTCCTATTGTAAAATGATTTACAATTTAAGTCAGAATTGACTATTTCTAGACGAGGACTTTACAATGTTTTTTGCGGTGCACCCGAACTGCGGTCGGCGGTCAGAAAATTTAACTTATTAGGCAATCACCAACTTTTTGGGACCGAGTTGGGTATGACTATCTAGTGTTATTGTTGGCAGTATTTCGGTGATAACTAAGGCTAGGGCCACACTACAGACTAAATAATTGGCCGATAATTTAGTCCGATTGGGTAGCTTCCGCGCACACCAGGCAAAGTAAACTGTTTGGTTGGCTGTTGGTGGCGTTGGTGCGCAGACAGCCGACTATTAATCGGCCGACTGCTTATGCACAGTTGATAAAATCAATACGATTTTAATTAAATATGACATCTGACATAGGATAAAGATATCCTTTAGTTCAACATATTGAATACCTTTCATAATCATATATTACAAATCAAAATTTTTGTACTGTGCCAGGACTCACTGCTGATTTACTACATAAAGCTGGTCTTTTTTCAATTTCTTCAATTCTAATAACGAGTCATTAATTACGGAATAAGGCTAATGTGACGGCGGAGAAGACAGCAATGAAAAATGGATTACAAAGGTGGTTTAAAAAAACCTGTCGGAGCAATAAAGGAGAAAGTAAAAAAAAAACACAAAAATTTAAACTTTATGAAGGGTCCTAATAGAATTTGAAAGTTTATTCGAATTCATGGTCTTTTTTCACTTTTGGTAATGAACAAAAATAACGAATAAACTGTTATTGTCATAGTTCATAGTGGCGCGTTCCGACTGCGTCTTTACCTTAGTATTAACGCATGTGTAAAGGAATCTAGTTTAATTCTGAATTATAGATATTTAAATAATAAAGCACGTCTCATTTTTTGCTGGAATATTTCCTACTTTTATTGGTATCTTAATAAATCTTACGCGATATTAATTAAATACATATGAGATTTGACATAGGTTTAAAATATCCTTTGGTTCAATATATTTTATTACTTTCATAATCATAAATTAAAAATCGAAATTTTTGCACTGCAGAGAGCCATTGTACGCCTAATATGTGTGGATCACCGACTAGATAGTCGGTGAATGTGCGCACTCGCATTGTACCCCATGCTCTATCAATAGTTGGCCAACTTTCTTGTTGAAAGGGAATTCCAACTATTTTTCGATCAATCTGTCGGCCGACTACAATCGCTTTAGTGTGCGCACTCACATAAGTCCCCATACTTATTAAGCAACCAACTAAACTGTCGGCCAATGAAAAGTCTGTAGTGTGGCCCTAGCCTTAAAAGGATGTGTACCTGTTGGCTTCCCCCACCATTTATTATATTTAATTAAAAACTTTGGAAACAAACATTTAGTTACAAAACAGTATTACAAAACTTGTGAGACACGCATTTAACATAATCATACTAATGTTTTGGTATTAAGTTGTTCAATCTAGAGTTAATAAAATTCTGTTTTGGCGATAGTCAAATGTTTCATCAACAAAGAACATTTGTTGATTAGGTACACATAAATTGCATGTTACTTTCACAAAAAAATATTATGTGCGATTCTGTTCTGTTCGGGAGGAGATTAGTAAGACCGATTATGACCCTTTTTACCTTACCGTACTTGGACCGCAGTTCGATTGCGCCCGTTTTTTGTAACCAATAATTCAAAAATATATATTTTAAAATAAAATTGAAAATGTATATCATTTAACATTGGTAATTTTTACTATTGGGTTGGAAGCACCTTCCGCGCTAATTACTAGATTATTAAAATTTAAAGCATCGGTGCCGTCTACTACGATCACACAACACGTTGAACCAATACTTCCCCTGTTATTACTCTTACCTTTTTGAATTGCTTATTTTTTGTGTTGATAGGAATTAATTTTACAATTGCAAATGTGACGAAACGTCCACTTTGTTCAAAGTGAATTGACGTTTCCATCTGTCTACATATTAAATGCGAACCTTACAATTCAATTTCCCCTAGTTTCTGCTTGCAAAGTAAAATACACGGCGTGCGGGAAATCGCGAAATACCGACTTTGGGGCTATGAGTACAAAATAGCTATTTACAATCGAGTGTGGGAAGTTACATTTTGCAGCGCGAAGTTTAATTTGAAGCACGACGCGCAGCGGAGTGTTTCATAAACTAAGCGCTGCAAAATGTTTCACACACAAGGTACGTATAATGCTTTTTGGCTGACGTTTTTTAATTTAAAATGTTAAAAACAATGACTACTTTTCGAATTTTAATGGAACGCACCCAAGAATTATCAAATGTAAGGCAGAACCGACAGATGGCGCTGCTATTTTCATTTCTTTTAGATTTTATTTTCTAAACTAATTGAATTGAAAATGTATACATATTGTTCTCCTGAGACTCAGCTTCATTAAGTTAAAATTGTGTATTTCTTCTACGTTTCTTAAAGGTTAAAAACAAGGATTATTTACTTTGCCGCATAGTATGTGGGAAAAATTCACCGTCGCACAGTCGCTCTAAAAACAAAGTTTCATGTGACGCGAACAGTGCGTGTTTGCAAAGTTTCCATCACAGGAGGTCAAAAAGATCATTGCGTATTCAGTGGAATTTTGCTTTCTTTAGAAACCGTGGATGTCTTATTAACAAATTTTTGTTTTGTTTGCTTTTTGGAGTAAGGTGCAAAAAATGTGTATTAAAGTTCTGTATAATATTTTATCAAAACACTCTGCTGATTATATTATAAAACTTATTGAAATAATCAATAATTATTTAAATAATTAATAATCCCAAAAAATTGGCCTTCCACGGTTTCTAAAGAAAGCCGACGATATGCTTCTTTATCCGAAAATAGATCAGCGTCTACCTTCAAAATCACATTCATGTGCCCGTGGAAGTCGGAAGTTACTTATATGAAAATTACAAGTCTGGCTGCATTTGCTTTAACATTACGTCATGACAAACACTAGTGCCGTTATGTTTTTATATGAATAAATCTTGAACGGATCCAACTCTTGGAATAAGGGTTGTTTACGTAACGAATCGGAACCTTTGCCTGCGAGAGCATGGACGAATCGTAAAAAAAAAATCAAACTAGTTTGCAAGTCTGCACTAGGTTAATAAAAAACAAATGAAAAAGTAGAATAACCGTTTGCAGCCATCTTACGACTGTGGCTTACAAGGTAAGATAAAAGTAATCAGTAATCACTTTTGTTAAGTCTTTTGAGTCTGAAGTTTGAAATGGTCTTCGGTTGTGACACTGAAAGAGGACAGAGAGATTTTGTCGTTTTATTTTAGTCGCAAGTTACATTTTAACCTTGACACTGGTATCGGGAGTGATTAGAAGATCGGCGAGGTTAATGATAAAATACGTCATCAAATTTTTCCAAATGTGTAATAATCATCTGGTAGAGTCCATGGGACAAGTCGATAAAATAACGGTTTAACTGTAATCACAACAGAATATGAACTTTACTTCATATTATTTGGATACTGAATTTTTGATGTTTCTAAAAATAGTTACAAATGTTTTTTTCTATAATTGATTCAAAAAATTGAAATTCATGCATAGTTATCTGTGCCTGAAGTGGGTCATTTTCTGACGTGTATTTTTTTTTGCATTGTTAGTAAGATCGAAACCATAGAAACCATACAAAACAGTGTGTGAAATGCAATTTCACGCATACGACTATTTCTGTTTTTCATTTCACGCACTGTTTTTTATTAGTTACCTAGCAACATGGTCACTGCATTGAAACTTCAGAGTTCCTTCAAAAATTTGAATTTTTGATTTCAATTTTTTGAATCAATTATAGAAAAAATATTGTTTATATTTCGTGCGCGAAGATGTTTTTGTGCATTCAAAGGCTTATACTGCCTCGATCTTCGTCTCGGCGTAAAAGACCTTTTCATGCTTCAAAGGCTTATACTGCCTCGACCTTCGTCTCGGCGTAAAAGACCTTTTCATGCACAAAAAAACACTCTCTTCGCGCACTTAATATAAAAATAACTATTGTTTTCAAGTACTTAACATTAAATAAATGAATAATAAAATACAATACATATAATAATTTGAAATAATTACTTATGTATCAAGGGAATTATAAAGGTGTTACTTACCGAAGGCAATGCCCAAGGGATTGTAATTTACCTGATATACGTACGATTAACATCAAATAATTCATGTGAAATACCGGGTGGTCCAACACTTACCATTTTTGCGATTACACATTTAATAATTGTCCAAAAATTCTGAAACTCGGTAGGCACAATCTACAATTACTATTCTATGATTGAGCATGATAAACTTTTTCAATTAAATTTGTGTGATGGAGCTAACTTTATTGCGATTTAATATGAAATTGGTCCAAATATTGAACTTTTTTTTCCTACTAGTTACAGAGCTCCTCACCTTTTTGATTGATCCACTTCCGACTTTGAATTTTAATTAGGTAGTAGTGATAATTGCAATCAAATATCAAGTTATAGAAAGCTGGAATCTAAGACCGTTTGTGGTAGGGTTGAATAGGACAGCTCATAATGATGATAGCCCTAATAAATCCTTTTACGTGCCTCCGGCCGGAATTTGATAGTTTACAAATCTCGAAATCGTCCAGAAACACATGTAATGTCCGCCTAGTCCGGCTAAAAGTAGGGATTTTGAGTTGTGATCGTTTTTGGTTGTCATGTATTTTTCTATTCACAATAACGTACAAACCTCAAAAAAGCAATATTTAACTAATAGTTATTTATTATACAAGACGATAAAATTGTACTTTATCTTTGACAGCGTTTTTTAGTTACGCTCGAGAAGATAATGAGATTTTATCGTCGTGTGTAATACACTTGTTTCTATATAGCAGGACTTCAAGTTCAAGGGAAAAATAAATAATAAATTTCAGTTAAAATATTTTGTCTATCCTTGCTGTTGAAGTGTTGCTTTATCTACCCTTGCGGTTAAAGTGCTACTTTATCTACTCAAAACAGTTAATAAAAAACTAGTTTAACATCTGTTATAAAAAAAAAATTAATTAACTAAAGTTACGTTGACAATTCCACTCAGAAAATTTCAACCAATCAGCTTCTAGTATTTTGAATCATTGGACCAATTAGGAACGAATTACACCGATAATTTAGCATGGTCCTAAAATTATCGAAAAATTATCGCTGTAATCATCTCCACCTTCCTAAAATTATCGCTGTAATTTTCTCCTCCTTCCTCGAATTTTGATAAACTGATTTTTGATCCACAGTAAAATTTTTGTTGTTTTCAACTACGTTAACTAACGCTTTGAGAGTCATGAGAATACGTATAAATTAAAAAAAATTGTGTAAAATTTGAAAATGAAATTTTCCTTCGTGGAATTGTCATGCCGAATACAACTCGATGGTACGAAATTGCGGGAAATGTTTCTCCTCATTTTACTCGTATTTGTTTCTTAGACAATTTCCACTTGTTCGCTACGCTCACTCGTGGAAATTGTCGTCGAAACAAATACTCGTATAATGAGATCGAAAATTTCCGGCAATTTCGTACCCTCTCGTTGTATTACTAATGACTATTCAATTCACCTGTTATTTTTCAAATATTAACCAATAAAATAGCAGAAATTTACTTTCGTAGCCTAGCAACAGAAAATTTCAGCGAATATTCCACTAGTGAAAATATAACTGACTATTCCACTCGTGGTCGAGGTGAATATTTTAAACAAACCTTGATTATTATTTTTATTCAAGGAAATTATTACTTTCTTACGAAGTTAACTGAACAATGTAATCATGTGTAACGCAGATTTGCGAACTAGCTTTGAAAATTTTTATTTTAATCATTGATTTGGTTCATTGAATAGTCTGTTGAATACAACTCGTAGTCAAAGATAGTAGAATATTTTTCCGATGGTATCACTCATGGTCATTACGCTTTTGAACACCATTCGTGCTACGCACTCATGGTGTTCATAAAGCGAATGACCATTCGTGATACCACCACAAAAATATTCGACAATCTTTGACTACTCGTGGTATTATAACTGAAAATTTCTTCAGAATGTTTGCGAAATTGCTAGGCGTAAAATAGTCGAGTTCGGCCCTGACAAGGTAAGTACCTGCAGTTTGGTTTGTGATTGCTTGATTAGCCACTTAGTATAATTACATCATAAATTCCTGTCAGTTGTGCGGCACCTTCATTAATTGCAAATAATCGGCACTGTAATTTTTTTTCAGATATCTGTTTTCTGTATTAGTTTTAACCTATGTAGATTAAAAAAAAAAAAAAACAATTTTGCTTAATTTCACTTAATCGCCTCCTGACGCGAAACCCAATTGATAATAAATAGAATAATGGGGCAGGCTTATGTCTCTTCATAACCAAATTTTTTCGATAATCAGAAACTGCGTAATCGCAAAAATGGTAAAGTAGACCCAGAAATATAGTGATTTTATGAGGGATGGAGTACATTAACTTGAGGAGGTCAGTTATGGCAGGGCAATAAGCTTCTGACACCCGTCGCGCAACTGGGCTCTGCCTATCTCGTCTCCAATGCTCCATTTTCAGGACCGTACTGAGACCGTTTCCTGTTTGCAAAGGTAAAAGATGTATAACTCTCTTCAAGTTGGTAATAAAAGTGACCCCAAAATTGTAAAAGAAATTAAACACCAAATTCCATATGTTGGACCATCCGGTATAGATAATTTTATTTCATTCTAATCAAATACAAAAAACAAATTTTGTTGGTCTTTAAATTAGACCAACGGTGGCCAACCCGCGGCACGCGTGCCACTATTTGCCCGCGGTGAGAATACTCGCGCGAAGTAAAAACGTTTTTCTTGATATTCGATTCAGATGAAACAGTAGGACAGGGGTACATAATGCATTATCATTCAGAAGAACGAAACAGAAATGAAAAAGTGGCACGTCAAATATTTTTTATAAATTTTTAATAAAATAAAGTGGCACTCGAGAACAAAAAGGTTGGCCACCGTTGAATTAGACGAACTGGATGCTTCATCAACTAGGCATGGTTACCATGGATTTATTTATTGACAAGTTCGTAAAAAAATTGCGACCTTGTAAAAATCAGTGAAAACGTGAGGAGCAATGATATTTCGGAAGAATTCTTAAAAAAGGGTGAGAAAGCTCGTGCTCCATTAGTCCCAGGAAAGTCTGGAGTACAGTACAAGAAGAAATATGACCAATTTCAACAATGGTTAAAAAATAACCATGCTGGAAACAAAAATGTAAATGGAACCATAATCCTGGCATACATAGAAGATATGGTATGTATTTATTTTTTTAGTATCATGTCAAAAATGTAAATGGAACCATAATCCTGGCATACATAGAAGATATGGTATGTATTTATTTTTTTAGTATCATGTCACCCAATATACTCCACTCCAATATTGACCGTCAAATGTACCGCGAGAGAAACAGACGATCAATTGCACTGACGCCGTCGACGGTACCGTACCACATTTCCGGTGTGCTTCCTTCTATGAGCATTCGCGTCTTGCCAGACCTACAACGGTCTGCACCGATGGGAAATGTAGCGAAAGCGTTCCCGATTGTCGTCCAGGTTAGATCGTGGTCCTCAAATCTAAAATTTGAAAATATCGCGATTTCTTGTAGTGTGTGGGAAGACGTCGACCACGAAAGATGCCAGGTTGATCGCTGGTGGGGTGGAAGGATTTCAAAGAAGGCACAGTTTCCGTGGCAAGCGGCTTTGTATTCATCTGTAGATACATCGTTCCTTTGTGGAGGAAGTTTGTTAAACGAAAGAGTTATTTTGACGGTAAGTTGTCCACGATTTGGTAGAAAGAGTTGCCGCATTCGAAGCGAAAGTGAAACTTTCTTACCCCTTTCTGAAATAATTATAGTTCTTATTTTTATTTCATCCAGTCCATTTCTTCTAAACCTATGGCGTACCACGTCCAAATGTTTTCTGCTTCACCGGCGTTCTCCCACTAACAGTCTCTTCCAATCGATTCTTGACTTTTCATCTTCTCATATTAATTATCTTTCTAGGATTTTTATTTGTGATTTCTCTTTATAATCTACTCCGAGAATTAACACCAACGAATTTCATCCTGTTCTTTGCCAACACGTTTTCATCATATTTCTTAGATTACTGAATTCACTTGTTCTTCCTTAATTTACTGCCGTCCCATCAAACACATATTTGTCATTTATTGATGTTATTCCAATGTATTTTTGGATTTTGTCTTCAAATTAGAAGAACTGGGTGCTTAATCAATTATGCATGGTTACTATGGATTTATTTATTGACAAGTTAGTAAAAAAATTGTGAACTTGTAAAAATGAGTGAAAAGGTGAAAAGCCGCGGTATTTCGGAAGAACGGTTAAAAAAGCTGAGAAAGCTCCTGCTGCATTAGCTCCTGCAAAGTCAGAAGTAAAGTACACAAAGGAATATGACCAATTTCAACAATGGTTAAAAAAATAACCATTCTGGAAACAAAACCAATGAAACCATAATGCTGGCATACTTACGAGTACAAGATATGGTATGGTATTTGTGCTTTTAGTATTAGTGATATTGGTTTATATTTCTTACAGTGTGAATCGTATAGTCCTAATTACTTGTAGGCTTGTTTCGAACAATTCTTATTTTTGAGACCTTCTTCCCTATTCAGAAATTTCACAAACCATCGCCGACAAGTAGACTCTTTTACCGTCCCCGCACCTTCAATTCTACATATATTTCTTGTGGCTGCTGCCGCATTTAAATTCATATAACATTAAATTACGATTTCGTTCTTTTTCCATGTAAACAATCAATTACCAGAATGTAACCAATTGAAAATTATTTAACTGAGAAACGTCAAATTGCTTATGGACAAGTGTACTTCATATTTTAAAAAACTAACAAAAATTACCCATTGCATTTACATTTATTTTATATCGAGAAACAGAATACTACAAAAACGCTCAGAACTTTCTGGACACCCTAATAGTTTTGGAGATGAAACAGATTTAGTTTTTTCAAAGAACAGTGGTGAACATGACCATGAAGTGTTAGACAAATGTGTACTAAACAGACAAAAAGTGTATCAGGTGAAAAGAAAAGCCGAAGACTGGATTTGCGACAGGCCTGCCAAGATTATTCATCAAGAACTAAATTCTCAAAAACAGTGTTTAGAAACTCTTACAAGTAAAGACATTCAATACATACGAAATAACTTTGGAAGAGAAAAGCGAAAAACATTCCCTAAATTACCAAAATCTTCTGTAGACGTTCAGAATGCTTTAAATGTATTGGATATTAGGACAACTATTAAGGACGAACAATTTTTATTAATCAACGATCTCACTGAAGATATCATTGTTTTTTCTTGGATAAGCAACATCGCATTTATGTCTTCTCAAACAAAACTTTATATGGATGGAACATTCGTTAACTGCCTAAAATATTTTCTTCAATTATTTTGTATTCATGTGCATGCTAATCATACGTATATCCCAGTTTTATATTGTACCGGGTGTCCCATCATTTATAACAAGCACGAAAATGACTTTAAAACTAAATTATAATTATATGAAGGCATAGATGCATAAATACTGTTCACCGCCACAAAAATTGGGTATTACTTTTTTGTTAAAATTAATTACATACCTAGGTACAGCAGACAAAAAACAATCACTTTAAAAATTAAATTTTGTTCAATGCAAATACAATTTAGGAGGCACAAATATTGAATTAATACTAAAGCCAGAAAGAACACTAGTGGTGACACTGTGCAGGTTGGGCGCCATGTTACTTTGTCGCTGACGTCATGCGGTTAGTAAACACTACGTTGTTACACTTGTTTGATATAGAGCAGGTTTTCTCAAAGTGGGGTACGCGAACCCCTTGGGCTAGGGGTTCGCCAATTAGTCGTAGGTGGTTCGCGACAAGATTTACGTTATGGCGGCTGACTGGCTGGGTCACGCGTGCTACACATAATGCAGAAATGGAATTATTCCTATGCTGTCGAGTAGTATGCCTAATTCGCAAAGAAAAATATTCTTGGCAGCATAATAAAATTCACACATTACACCACATTTATCTGTGTGTGAAAATAGAAGACTCGTTGTGCTATTTCGGACGGCCGGCATAACGTGATCAAGTAATTTTGATTAAATTATACAGGGTCATTATAAATGATTGTCCCATCGTAGCTGGCGTTGAAAACCCACACAAATAGACAAACTAGTAGACGCGATGGGACAATCATTTATAATGATCCTGTAGTTGTAAACATGAACCAGTAGTTAAAAACGGGATCATTACGCGGAAAATGTCTAGATACTCAAACGTTATCATCCAGTTCACAAACTGTAAAATCTACGTCGAGTCGGCAAAAAAAAAAGGAAATATGACGAAGACTATCTGAAAAATGGATTTACATGCAAAGAAGAGTCTCAATACCCAGAGCCGCAGTGTGTAATATGCTCAGAAGTTCTCGCAAATAGCTCGATGAAGCCATTGCTGCAAAGATATTTGGAGACAAAACATCAGCAGTACGTAGACAAGCCTTTAGAGTTTTTTGTTGGAAAAAGAGTTGGGTCCTTCAAAAAAAAAAGTTGACAAATACCGTGCCTACTAAATCTCAGTACATATTTACGGGCCTCTTTTCTTGTGGCATACAAAATAGCGCAGACCGGCAAATCATACAATATTGCTGAAGGTTCATTTTAGCAGCTGCTAAAGGTATGGTCAGTTGCGTATTAGGAGACAAATCTTTGAAATTGCTGGATAAAATACCTGTTTCAAATGACACAATTGCACGGCGCATTGACGACATGGCAGGTGATGCTGAAAATCAACAACTCACAACGATTGAAAAACAATTATTTTGCAATTCAAGTTGATGAATCAAGAGATGTTCGTGGACTGCGAATTCACTTGGTTTTGTGAGATATCTCTACAAAAATATTTCTGAAGAAGATTTTCTGTTATGAAGGACCTTGAACACTACGGAATTATTTAACGGCCAAAAAAAGAAAATTCTCAAGGTGGTTTGTACCAGATGGTTATCTCGACATCAATGTGTTAATAGGATTTTTGAAAATTGGGAAGTTCTCTAATTTGGTTTTATCCATTTGTCAAGTAATTGTCTACTTTACTTTAGTTTAACCTCCTTGGTATATGAGTACGTGTCCCGAGAACTAGTTCACCTCGAGGGCAAGCCTCTCGGTAAACTATTGTTTTCTCGACAGGAATGGAACACTTTCCGCCTCGGTATGTAATATATTATTATTTTAATATTATAGGTAAATAATAATAGTATTTGTTTTGTATTTTATTTTTATATTAACGTAATTTTGTGTGTTTTTATTCTTATTTTTTTACTTTTATAAAATATATTTTAAATTATATGTTTAACTGATTATGCCGTAAAGAATTTGCAATTCCATATTTAGTTTTGTAAAGAATTGCTGCTTCGACTGCACATTTTGCACTTTATATTTTGAAGTCATAGCAAAAGCTTGGAAATTTGAATAATTAATAGTATATTTCAAACCAAGGTAAGAAAGTGGTTTCTTGCAGACCGCAGGCAAAGATTATAAACCGAGTCGTAAACGAGGTTTGTAAGTGCCTAAGGTCTGCAAGGACACTTTCTTAACAAGGTTTGAATACAATTTTTTTCCCTACCGGCACAACTTTGTTGAAAAAAGTCAAAAAAGATGGTTATATTCGTGATTAAAACGAAAATTTTGAGAATTGAATAGTAGGCTGTGTTATTTGTTTAATTAACTTGTCATCGCATTTGAAGATTTGAGGTTTGTTCAAAAATTTGATATAAAGGGTAAAGTAATCTACCTACCTAGCTTATCTGTTTATTTTCCAGATTATATGATTGACCTACCAACTTACTTCATTGAATTGGCTTTCATTTATCAATAACTTATTTCACTTTTGACACTTTTGACATTTGTATTTTGGTACAGTTTTACCATAAACATTTCATGATTAACTTTCTTACCTTAGCGAGAAAGTTGAATTTTCTCACCTCAAATGAGGTATCCACAGCCTACATTTCTAACCGGTAGGGAGAAAAATAAATTTCAGAGCAGAATAACAAAATTTCCCTATTAGAGAGTTATCGCCCTGTCCACACTAAAATAACGATAACGCTAAACTTAGGGAAAACCCGCTAAATTCTTTATCGTAACACTAAAATCATAACGGAACACGAAATTTCGAACAAAGTAACGTATGAATTTAATGTTACATGCTGTGCAATTTTTTGACGTTTTAAAATAATTTCGTGTTAAAATTATGTGAATTTGCGTCATGCTAGGTTTTAAAAAACTGAAACCAGATCCTCGGCTACGTTTTTCAGTGGATGATGATTTAAGTCTTCTTCGAGAGGTGGTTGTTCAAAATCCACACAAAGAATATACTCGCTGGAAAATCGTTCACCGGAATATGTGCAGCTCATTATGAGCAGTTAAAGAACATTTGGAACCTTTACTCTTTATTAAGAATGATCGGATGAATATTAAAAAGTAAGTACAGTCGTAATTAAATATTCCGAGTTGAATAAAGTGTTGTTGCTTCGTGGTGGAAGATAATTGTTTTCAATAAAGAACCCATCCAAACACTTATGTCTATGCGATTTTTTTTGTTACAGATCCGGCACTGAAGAACACCATCAAGAAAAAGAAAATCTTCAAAAAATCAAAGACCTGTTAACGAATTAAAAAAAAAAAATAAACCCATGTAGAATGAAAGCAGACAAAAAGGGATTGATACAGGCTGCCTTACAAAAAACGGCCCATGCTATAACAGCTCGCTATTGATGACCCAAATAAAAAAAATTACACAGAAAACGATATGGCTCCAATAGTAGTTTATTTGACGAGTTTGTGTGTAAATTGGGCCTTTTTTGGCACGGGTGGGCCATTTTAAAACGCGAGTGGAACGAGCGTTTTAAAGGCCCACGAGTGCCAAAAAAGGCCCAATTTACACATGAACGAGTTGAACACAACGTTTTTTCGTTCGACCAGCCTCTTAAAGGCTCCAAATCGCTTAAAACCTTTAAAATTAGCTTGACGTTTCGTTTTGACAAGTTGTGACATTTATCGAAATCCGTTCACATAGGAGAAAATTCTCAAATTCTGACAGTGTCAAACAAAAAAAAACACTATAAACCTAAGTAAGCATACATTTTTGATTACATTTACCCATTTATGGGCAATGGGCAACTTTTATTTTTCAAATGGTAACCTATATTTTTTGATTCTCTAAGGGTTTTTTCTCATTGTAATGGCCTTAAAAAACTATACCCTTTAACCCATTAATTTAACAAAATTTCCGAGAACAAAAGGAAAATATATTGTCACATTAATGAAAAAATCAAGGTAACCGACGTTCATGATTCAATGATTTTTATGAATTATAAAATTTGCAACATAAAATGTGCGTAAAATTGACATTTAATGAAGTCCAGCACGCTACCAACAAATTTTCGTTTATGAAATAAGTATAAATCTAATTTAATCTAAATATTAAGTTTATTGTTTTTATTTATTTGCTTCCTATTTTTTATTAAGAATTAAAACCTCGTTCTATTGCATTTGTCTAATTTTTAAAACTTCTTGAATATTTTGTCGGTAAATCTGACATTCACATTTTCAAAATTGACACATTCAAAATTAAGGTTATTAAAACATTATGGTCATTTTAGAATGTATGACAGCACACTGACACTAGTGTCCAAAATTTATTGATCGCGACTGTACCTACAACTTGACTCTAAAATACAAATAATCTATGTGACATATTACTTTACACTGGTTTCTGTTATATTTAATGCTTTTCGGAGGTAAACCTTTCGTATTCACAAAAATAAAATAGAGGTATCCCACACTACACAAGTGCAGGGTAGCATTTCACTCAAATGATTAAAGCATTGAATGACCTTGTTTCTTCCAAACGTTGAATCTAACATGTTGACAATAATTCATCCACTGTTAATGTGCATTAATATTTACTGCACCAATGACCTACAATAGCTAAAGACATACCCATTTACTGAACATTTTCATAACACTCTGAGAATGCCACAATCAAGCGCTTAGAAACTTACCATTCAGTGGCTTCTCTGACTTCTGAAGATGGTACCTTGTTTTGTACAACATTGTTGGTATCGAAATAGCACATCCTAAAAGACAACTCATTTCTCAAAAAACACACACCACGGTTCGTTGATCGGCACAGTTCATTCTGTAAAATACAAGAGAATAAATAATACACACGTTTGGTTGAAACTCCGATTTTGCAAAACGTTAACATAACCTATAAAATCTACTAGCTTTATCGCTTAACCGTGCGACAACAAACTAGTACATGTGAGTGACTATGACCGTTATAATTAAAATATAATAAACATGAACATAACAAACAAAATATGAAAAGAAAAACTTACAATTTCAACTGCCCCGATCTCACTACTTATTCGCCACCTACTCCTGCTTGAACACTTGAACTCTTGAACAGTTGTGAAGACCAAAACAAAAAACACGTGTAAAGTTATGGTCCAATGTCCAATGGTGATGCCTGATCAGTGATCACTGACGCGTAACCGCCAATCACAAAATAATGAGCGGAATGGGCGCCCTCTACAATTAGAAAGAACTAAATTTAAAAACAAAATCGACAGTTTTTATTTAATAACATATTACAATCTCGGTTATTACAACTTACATTTGAGTAAATTTAAAAAAAAAACTGCTGACTGTTCTAAAACCTGTCAAGTGAGTCTCAAACAATAACAATCTCTTGGAAGCCAATTATACACGCTCATTATAAATGATTGTCCCATCGCAGTGGGCGTTGAAAACCCTTCAAATTTGGGACGTGCCGCTAGCTTCGCAACGTTAGACAAACTAGTAGACAAATTTACACTACCGCCAGCAGGGCTACCTATCGGCGATGCTAGTCTCACTCATGTTATAAAGCTTGCGGCACATTCAAGTACGTCATCAACGCCTACTGCGATGAGACAATTATTTATAATGATCCCGGATAACCAACAATATGGATGAATGTTCGGTGTATAACTGGTGGCCTATCCAAGGAAACAATAACGAGCGTCTAGCTGCAGGGATAAACCCTCCAATGAAAATCTAGAACAAAATGCGCATGCGCGAGTACAAATTTTACGCGATAACTTCAATGAACAAAGTTTTAGCAACGTTTCTACAGGGTGAGTAATTATTATAAATGATTGTAGTCGAAGCAGGCCATGCCCATGTTATGAAATTTTAGCCGCTTTCATGTGAACTGTCAATTTTTGTCGCTGTCAGTGTCATTTTTAGGCGAAAAGTACGGTGATGAGTATTTTATTTATTTTTTTTTATTACCGATTGAATCCAAAAATATTGAGTTGTTTTTCACCTAATTTAACTCCTGAGTATGAACGGTTTGTACTCACTTAAATATTTACATCATTTTAATGTTTTTTATACATATGGAGCGGCAACCATAAATTTTATCCAGTTTTTAAGCCTACTTGGACTACAATCGTTTATAATAATAATAACCCTGTACATATTGCCCTGCTGGTATTGTTACGTTTAACCAGCAGAGCTAAGAATCATTAAACAGTTCCCCACTATATTCACAGACGCAATAAATATCACAAACTCAACCCTACACCACTTTTCAATTCTTCATGCACTCTGTATCTGTACCACACTACATACTGCAAACGCACCCTATCACAGTCAATTGGCCGCAAATTTTAAATGTTCCAACCATCCCACGTGTCTATTGGAGGCATATAACTAGTTATATGATTGGAGGGTTTATCCCTGCAGCTAGACGCTCGTGCACACAATATACTGTTTGAGATTTATACAGGGTTGGCAGATAACCTATATTTAATTAAAATTGAACAAATAAATTAATAAATTAAGTTAATGTAAAAAGTGTTCGAAGTGTCTACCATCGGCTTGTAAACATCCGCAGGGGAGACAGAATTCTTTCCATACTCTCCGTAAATGAGGAGGATGTCAGTCTTTTCGTTTTTCGTCGTTATTGTAAAAAAAAAATTTTTCGAATTGACAAAGATTTTTTGCTTTAACGTCAAAGGAACAGGACTAAGAGCCATCGTGGATTCAGTTATAATTATTTTCAGAATTTCAAATCAAGATATTGTTGCAAAGGGTTGCGGCAAAAAACAATTCAGAAATACCCCTGTCGTGAATAATCCTGTAGATATAATATTTAGAGATTATAGATTCTGCACAATGCAGGGGTAGTCACGAGTAATAATGGGCCTAACATTGTCCCGACGCAATGAAATAATGGCGGTTTGAGAAATAAAGATGCAGCTCGCAGAAGGAATAACTCAACAAAATCGGCTGATGATTACAGCCACTTTAGATCTCTTAAATTTTGACACGTTTCGACTTCTTTGACTTCTCCTCGATGAAACCTTCCTCCCTCATTTGGGGTATTGTTGGTTGCCGAAATCCCTCGGATGAAATTTTGCGGAAAAATACGAAACAAAAATAATGAGAAAGACATATTTATGGATCCTACGTTGTGTTTTATTTTTTGATTTTGTTTAATTAGGTTCTAACGAGAGGCCGTACCTTCGGAAGGTTTTTCAAAAATAGAATTAAAACGATTGAGCACATTTCTCTTAAATTTTATTTAACAAATAATCGAGTGCGGTGGCGTTTGGTCCCAACAAATGATAGAAATAAATAAATGACTTTAATAACAGAAGTTAGTGGAAATTTGACCCAATGAGATTTGACTCGCTGCCCACGAATTGCGATCAGACTCATGAATAAATAACTGAGCTGGGCAAATATAGGAGTTTATGGCGCGAACAGCATTATAAGAGTTTAAGGTGCGAACTATGTGATCCGATGTATCTAGATTTAAATTACCCCAATTAAATTGAACCCGACGCGCTGCCCTGGAAACCTTCAGTTAAAGCCTGGTCTACTCCGGTGATTGAAAATAAAAAGGAAAAAGGTTCTAACAGACTTATAGAGTACCTCTCTTCACGTGTCAGCTGACCTAGTTTGGTCACTGTCCCGTTTACGGGTGACACGACGGTTTGTGCACTTATGCCGGACCACAGCTAATTGAGTGCGACGGACACTGGCGGTAGCTTCCCCGACGGCGAAGTAATGAATAATTAATGGAGCTGTTTTATAATAAGTGGTAACAGATCACCTTGGCGAGAACCAGTGTTGGGAGTCAGTTTTATTACCGGTAAAGTACCGGTAATATACGGTAAGTTTCATCCCTTTCGGTAATTTTGGTTTTATTACCGGTAACGTTACGGTAATTTACGGTAAGTTTCAACACTTTCGGTAATTTTGAAGATGGCGCCCTCTATCTTCAAACAAATCTGATCTGATGCTGTATGATTGAGAGTGATTGAGACTATTGAGAGTGATGACTGATGATCGAAATTCTGAAATCTGAATTAATATTTCCAATTCCAACATTCTCGCATCATGCGTAAAAAATCGGAAATCAGAAATTATTTTGCCGAAACAAAGGGCCAGGGAAAGATATCCAAATTTATATGCAAATTTTGTAAAATAGTAAGTGTTTAGGTACAGTTGCGGCTGGTGAAAAGTGAGAAACTTTGACAAATGAAAAATTTTGACTTGACAGTCGCCGGTATTTATAAAATGTCACTAAAATAATTTGAATCGGTGGTGTAGGGAATAAAACTCATTGAATGTACAATGGAGAAACATAAAGACAAGAAATGAACACTTAACACTTGGCACGTGCATATGATTTGTCAAAATTGACATAGTCGATGACGCCGACAATAACGTCTTTAATAAAAAGTTAATTTACAAAGTAAAATTTTTCAAATTTCGATTGAGTGTGTAAATTTTTAGTGTCGCACTGTACCTACATACAATTTATATTTTTGGAACTCTTATCACTAATTGAGATGATTTTACAAATATTACCCAAAATTACCAAAAAAAACGTAATAAAACCGGTAATATTACCCAAACAAAAATTACCGGTATTTTTACAACACTGGCGAGAACACGTTTCCGGTAAATGCATGATCACATATTTCGCGATAAAGAATTTAATTCAAGATTCTAAAGAGTCACGTGGTTGTCAAATTGTCAAAGAAAACAATATAATCTTTACTTTAGAAGGATAAGGAACTAAATCGTTATGAGATTTCTTAACCAACAATTCGCTTCCGTTTATGAAATAAACCAATTTAGGATTGTTTATGCCACAATGTAATACACAACATTTTGACGTATTTAGAGAAATCTGCCATTTTTTACTCCACTCCGTTACAATATTTAGTTTCGCTTGTAGGTCTGTTTTTTGTGGATCACCAAATATTTTTGTGTGCAACCGTACGCGAAATGAGCACTTCGCGTGCCTAGAGCAGGCCGCGAAATTGAATTTCGCAGCCGTTGCCTTGACGACGGCCGTAAAAGTAAAAGTCATTTCAATATTTATTTATTATCACAATTACAACATATCTATCTCTATATTTGCGGTGTGATCTTACAAAATCTGGATTGGGTACAGTTAAAGTTTGATTTATGCCAGTTTTTGTGTCAGGAACGGCCGCTATTAGTACAGAATTTTCATCCGGTTTGAAGTTCCCGCCAATTTCAAATGGAGTGGTCGCCTGATGATTCGATGATTGACGTATTGACGAGTCGGTAAAAAAGATCGATCTAGAACAGACACGTATGAATTAGGTTAATTTTCCACCGGTCAAAAAGGGAAATATCTAGTAACTAGTAAGTAGTAACATATCCTGAATCATGAACGGCATCAACATACATTTTGGTTTATTTGTCTCTTCGCACGGCATCTGATATTTCCACGATTAAAATAACCTAAAACTTATAACAGAATTTAACGTTTACCTGCCACAATAAATAAATTCCAGTAAATAGGTAAGCCAATGCAACATTATCCGACAGGGTTTTCACATTCTTCTTGTTACATCAGTCTCAAAGTCACTGTAACATTTTTTATATTGCTGTTTCGATTTTTCAGGTTTCAAATGCGACACTGCACAATTTATAATCTTTTTTTAACTCTGGATGAGTACACGGAACAAGAGCTGCATATTTGCGGTATAATCTTACAAATTCTGGATTGGTGACAGTAAAAGTTCGTTTTATGTCAGTTTTTGTGTCAGGAACGGCCACTATTAATACAGAATGTTCATCCTTGATGTCATCGATAGACATTTTGGTTAGTTCGTCATCGTCTCTTCGCATGGCTCCTAATATTCCCATGATTAAAATGACCTAAAAAAAGGGCAGATTATACAGCAAATTGATCTGGTCTCGTGTCAATACCTTACACTTTTTCACCTGATAACCAACTGACTTTTTTTCAAAAAAGGTACAAATTTCAGAAACTTCGTAACACCAATGCCATCCCGTATGTTCAGCGTGAGCTTCAACATTGAATATGTACTCCATAAAGTTGAACTTTTCACAGTTTTTGATTTTTCCATTAAATAAGCCAAAACAACATTCTCCGACACCGTTTTCACATTATTTTTATTACACCGCTCTTTAAAGTCATTGTAACACTTATCGTACTGCCGTTTGGACTTTTCTGGTATTAAATTGGACACTGCACAATCTGGGGAAGTAGACGGAACAAAAACGTTGTAATTTTTTTGCGACATTTTTCCAATTTTTCTCAAAATGAATTGTTTTATTTATGTCGTTTCCATAGCGACATGTAGGCCGACTTTATTTTTATTGACAGTGAAGGAAATTTTACTTGTTCATTTTATAATTACAAATTTTCGGGTTGCACACAAAATGTTGTGTACACCTCGGCTACGAAATCCTTTGACGACCTCGAGATTGTCTTGTCTCGGCCGCAAAGCGGCCTTGACGACAATTTTTCTCTCGGTTCGTCAAAGTAGGATTTCGCAGCCTTGCTATACAAATAACTATTATATCATCCGCATCTGCGGAATAACAGTTTTCAATACTACGTAATAAATCACATGTATACAGGGTGGTCCAACACTTACCATTTTTGCGATTACGCGGCTTCTAATTATCGAAAAAATTTTACGCTTGGCTAGGAAGAGACACACATTATGGAGCTATAAGCCTGTCCCATTATTTTATTTATTATCAATTGGGTTTCGCGTCAAGAGGCGATAAAGTGAAATTAATCAAAATTCAAAAAAAAAATTTAATCTAAATAGGTTCAAACTAATACAGAAAACAGAAATCTGAAAATAAAAAAAATTAAAACGCATGACATTGCCGATTTATTTGCAATTAAAGAAGGTGGCCGCACAACTGACAGGAATTTATGACGTATTTACACTAAGTGCCTAATCACAAACCAAACCAGAAGTAAGATTTACAATACCCCATCGCTAAACTGCAGGTACTTATCCTGTCAGGACCGGACTCGACTATTTTACGCCTAGCAATTTCGGCAAACATTCTGAAGAAATTTTCAAATAAATTACGTAATGAAGTTGAAATGATTCAATATTCAGTTTTCTAAAATATCTATTTTTCATTTAAAGAAAAATCCTTTACTTGCTGCGAATCGTTTCGAATTTCACCAGTACTGACCTGAAAAATGGTTTCGGGGGAGCCGACAGCCCTGCGTCAAAGAGATTTATTGGGGGTCCATCACATTACGACCTGTCCTATTCAGCTCTACCATAAACGGTCTTGGATTCCAGCTTTCTTTAACTTGATATTTGATCGCAATTTTCACTATTACCTAATTATAATTCAAAGTCGAAAGTGGATCAATCAAAAAGGTGAGGAGTTCTGTAACTAGTAGAGAAAAAAAAAGCTTTCAACATTTGGACCAATTTCATATTAAATCGCTATAAAGTTTAATTGAAAAAAATTGATCATGCTCAATCATAGAATATTAATTGTAGATTGTGCCTACCGAGTTTCAGAATTTTTGGACAATTATTAAACGTGTAATCGCAAAAATGGTAAGTGTTGGACCACCCTGTACAGCAAAAACAGAATCGGTCCTAAAACAGAGCCCTGCGGAACGCCGCTTACCACAGACCTGAGAGATGATGTGACTTTTCTCACTCTAACACAAAACGTACGATTCGCCAGGAATGCTCCGATCCAACGAAGTAAACATCCATCAATGCCGCGGGACTTCAGCTTTTTCAACAATAAATCATGAGGCACCTTATCGAAAGCCTTGCTGAAGTCAAGATATATAATATCGAGTGGTTGCTTGCTGTCCATCGTTTTTGTCCAAGTATTCGTAGAAAATAGCAAACCAGTCACCACAGACCTACCAGGTATGAACCCATGCTGTTGTTCTGGGATAAGATTGTTATCTTCCATGTGTGCCAATAGCTGCTTGACAATGATTTTTTCCATTACCTTGCAGCTTATGGACGTAAGACTCACAGGCCTATAATTTACCGGATCAAGTTTGTCTCCTGATTTGTATAATGGGGTAACAGTTGCTAATAACCACTCCTTTGGCAGAACACCAGCCGCGAACGAGGATGTCATTATTTCAGACAGAGGTGTAGACAACGATATAGCGCAATTTTTTAGGAGTTTTGCTGACATTGTTTGATCTGGACCAGGTGCTGTATCAACAGAGAGCTGAAGAAGATATTCTTCAACAATCCCCGAATCAAAATCGACATGTGACAATTTACTACCATTCCACGTGGTCACGACAGGGACTGTGCTAATTAAAGCCGGTATGCTATAACTTAATGCAAAGCTTCCCGCCAAGGTGTCTGCCGTTTCAATAAAATTGGAGCACAATAGCCCAACCACCCCGCGCACAAGCGGAACGGACACTCGACCTGCAATGCGCTTTCTAACATATGAATAAAATGCTTTCGGTTTGTCAATTAATGAATGTTCATACTTACTTTTTGCTCGTCCAATCTCAGCTTTAAGTTGATTAGAAAACCTTCGATGTTCTAATAAATGACTATTGCTAAGGGTTTGTTTATATTTTTTCTCCCTACCGGTTAGAAAGGTAGGGTGTGGATACCTCATTTGAGGTGAGAAAATTCAACTTTCTCGCTAAGGTAAGAAAGTTAATCATGAAATGTTTATGGTAAAACTGTACCAAAATACAAATGTCAAAAGTGTCAAAAGTGAAATAAGTTATTGATAAATGAAAGCCAATTCAATGAAGTAAGTTGGTAGGTCAATCATATAATCTGGAAAATAAACAGATAAGCTAGGTAGGTAGATTACTTTACCCTGTTTATATCAAATTTTCGAACAAACCTCAAATCTTCAAATGCGATGACAAGTTAATTAAACAAATAACACAGCCTACTATTCAATTCTCAAAATTTTCGTTTTAATCACGAATATAACCATCTTTTTTGACTTTTTTCAACAAAGTTGTGCCGGTAGGGAAAAAAATTGTATTCAAACCTTGTTAAGAAAGTGTCCTTGCAGACCTTAGGCACTTACAAACCTCGTCTACGACTCGGTTTATAATCTTTGCCTGCGGTCTGCAAGAAACCACTTTCTTACCTTGGTTTGAAATATACTATTTCCACAACTTTTTTTTGTATTTTACTTTATTAAGGAGGCAATCCAAGGTTTATTACAATTTAACCTTCTACATATGTTCTGATAATTGATAAGAGTTTGTCCCATTGTTCCTGAGTAGACAATGATTTTAAAATATTCCAATCAACAAGCGATAGTTCATTGTTAAGGTTTTCAAAGTCAGTTTTAATATAATTATATTCCTTGTATTTTTTATCAGGGTAAAGAAGCAATTGTAAATCAAATTTTACAGTTGAATGATCTGAAATTCCTATGGGACTTGAAACTTTCACTGAAGCCACAAGATTTTCATCCGTTGTTAAAATTAGATCTAATAAAGATGGATTTTGACAAGTTCGGTACCTAGTGGGTTCATTGACTAATTGAGAAAAACTATTTTCTGACAAAAAATCTACAAATATCTGTTCTGTATTCGAAGTTGTTGCGCTAGTTTTTGAAGACCAGTTAATGTTGGGACAATTGAAATCTCCCACAATAATTAAATTAGGAAACTTTTCCAAGGTAGATGCAATTGTGTCAAGTAAGGTTATGTCATTATTCTGGCTGTTTAAGACCGAATTTGTTGGCGGCCTGTAGACACATGCAATGACAAAATTAAATTGATCGTTTTCGAATTTAATCCATAAAGAATCGTAATGTTTGACAGAAATGTTAATTTCTGTAATAGTAAATTTTTTACTAATAACCGATTTGTTAACATAGATGCAAACGCCACCCCCCCTAAGAGACGACCGGTCGTTTCGAAATAGTAAGTAATTATCAATATTAATTACACTATCTATAATTGATGACTTTAACCATGTCTCCGAGAGGGCGACGATGGTTGGTAAGGTATTAAGTACTTCTACAAGCAACTCGTTAAATTTGGACGTTATTGAACAGATATTTGTATAGAGAACAGATATATTGAAATTTTCGACAATCAGTTTTTTTGTTTGGTAATGATCTGGGGCACGCGATTAATATACTTAATTGTTAAATTAGTTTCACCGGAGTTTATGCGCTGATTTAATTCTTCACGTAGTGACTTGAGATACTGCGTTTGACGAGGTGTTCTGTTCTCGCTAAACGTGAACTAAAAATCTGCTCTGGCGGTTATTTGATATTCACGCTGGAAGATTTTTAAAAGTAAAAAATTACTGTACACATCCATATGACACTTTTAGAAAGTTATATTTTCATCCCGATCCACCACATGTTTTCAAAAATTTGAGAGATATTTTGGCCAATGGTTATCCTGACTATTTTTTAACAAAATTTAAATTACCAAATGCCACAGTTAGCATTTCATATGTGAGAGAATTATTGGATTAAGGCCCGGTTTATTCACCTTCAAGTAACTTTATTTCAACGGTAATTAATTACCATGGATCTACCAATAGCATATTCTAAATCATAGCAACTACTGGCCAGATAAATTTACTTGAAGGTGAATAAACTGGGTCTTACTCCCGGTTTATTCACTTTCAAGTAACTTTATTTGAACAGTAATTACCATGGATCTACTAATAGCAGATTCTAAATCGTAGCAACTACTGGCCAGATAAATTTACTTGAAGGTGAATAAACCGGGCCCGAGACAATGAATTAAATGTAAAATTGACGCCGTATTTAAAAGGAAGTTGTCTCAAACCCAGTCATTGCGAAAAGATGAGTGTCGGACTTGCACTGCGCCTCATTAAAAACGACACAGCTGGATCCCTAAAATATTGTGTGCTGCAGAACAAACTTCCCAAAGAAGCCCTGGTGACAGCTTGGTTTTTCGAAATTGTTAACAAATGGTTTAACATTTTTACAAGCAGATCCAGAATAACTGCCATTACAAAAGAATGCAACAATTTTGAAAACAAGCAACAATTTCTTCAGGAAATTATAAATTTATTTTATGGTTTAAAAATTGGGCCTAAACGTGCGTGGAAGCCAGTACAAACCGGTGTTATACTGGCTTCAACCAATGCCATTCAACTTTCTTAGTACTACAAAAAAGATAAAGGATTTTATTACGTTTGCTTAGGAAGGTTCACGTAAGATGCGTTAGAAAACTTGTTCTCAATGGTGAGATACATTGATCCTACTTCAAGCCCTAGATATTTAAAAATGGCTCTAAGAAAAATAGCATGTTACACTCCTTTCACAACATATGTTGTCGAACTCGTAGGACTACGGCGGTTATGAGGTTATTTACATGGTGACAAACAGTGCGAAAAGCAACCTCTAACAACTAGATATTACAAAAAAAAAATGTTTACATGAGATATAAAACACTTGCAATAGTTAGTGCATATTATTCATTAGTATGACTGTCAGTATATTGATTAAGAGGGTGATTCACGAAACCCGGTAATGCTCGATAAAGCATTGCAAATTCAAAACCATGACAACTGATATTGTTGAAGCATTGTATTTGCTGTTTTGTTAACGATTTAACTTATCTGAGTTTGCTGAATGGCCTCCTTAGTTGGTAGCGCTTGAAATAATTATAGCAAATCAAATGTTGATAACATAATATCACAATTTTTTTGTGCTTAGATTATGAGTATTATTCCTTAATTATTTGCACCTCGAAAGTATAAAAATGGCATTGTTCCATATAAACTTTATTTCTGTGACCAAAACCATAATGTTCGTTATTTGTGAAGTGAGTTCAATTTCAACACAGAATTTGCTCCTAAAGGCAATTTTTCGATAATAAATTAGACTAGCTAGAAGTATTTTGTACTGTCATTATCGTTGTAGTTGTTTATGTTTATTCTTCACAAAGATTATTAAAAAACCAATTAAAAATTTAGTTGCGCAACACATTATTTATTAAATTTCTTTGAAAGGGGAAGAACCTCTGTCAAAGTCAAGACTTCTGGTCATATAGTTCAGGTCAATCCTTGTAAATTTTTTTCGTTCATTAAGCCATAGATATCATGCGTTCAAATGAAAACCTAGGCTGAGTAGGCGTTAAAAAAGTAAACCATTTGGAACAATGTAAAGTTTGAATTTCCCGCCGTATAACATGAATGATATTTGTTTATGTTTAATCGGCACGTACCTCATTGAACATGTTTGTTTGTTTTTAGCAAAGAGTGCCCTTAAATATTTGGTTCGAGAATAGGAATCGTTAGTTATTCTATTTTTAATATAAAATAATTGCCAACTAAAATTTTTGGTTAACGCCTACTCTAATTTTTTTTTCGATCTCACGGTAGTAGGTGCCACGAAGGTAAGCGTAATGGATATTGAAACCAATTGTCGCCAATTTTTCAACGAATTGGTTCATTTGACAAAAAAAACCGACCTGACCGTAGAGGGATATGGAGGGAGCACTGCCTATTCTAGCAATGTAAAGGAGGCGGCACGTCGCGAGACCTGTGCGGAGACCTTTTATGACGCCTTTTAAAATGACCGCCAGTACTTCGTGAAATTTCGTGGCGAGGGTCGTTGGGCATCAGATGCTTCATAGGCGCCGGTGTTCCGTCATTTTACTGAGATTTAGTTTTTTACACGTGAACCGGTTGGTGAATTGTCTTTGTATTTTTTCAGTTGTATAACTCAGAGCTGTTTTTATTTTGAACTAAATATTTACGGTCGTCGTCCTACAATTTCTACAAAAATTGTCCCAAAAAAAAAGGGTAAAAGGACGCCACTGGAAAGATGAAATATCTGCGTTAACTTCGGTTTCGCTCGGATCGTCTGGAGAACTTTTATTAGGTCTACAGAAAAGCGCGGTCGTAGCCACTTTTTTGAAGAGTGCTCCCTCCATATCCCTCTACGGTTAAGTATAATTTTTAATTATAATTTAATTGTACACACCGTCATTCACAACTATGGACCAAACTTTGTTAATTATAATTCGCAGTTATAATTTATAAATGATTGAAAACAAGGCATTATTCTGATAGTGTGGAAAATTGTAGAATTAAGAGTGATTTACATTAGAGTACGGTAGGGGTACTGTGACGCAGTTATCGGTCGGTAAAATCGCTCGCTAACTTGCGCCCCCACCACTACCATTTCCCCCGTGGAGGGAGAAAAGACTGGAGATGGCATTTCCTATATTTCCCATGTTAAAAATCCGAACCCTCTAAAAGCACGTGCAACAACCTTTTATGACCCAGTCCACAATGCGCTAGATAAAGAAGCACAATGTGCCTGGAAGGAAGGCGAAGGAAGCCATTGGCCTACCGTCTATATTCAGAAACCTTTTATGACTCTGTAGTTTTCGCGGGCCGGTACACTTATTTGAATTAGTGCCATCTCCAGTCTTTTCTCCCTCCACGATTTCCCCCATGGAGAGCACCGACGCAAATCGCAACGGTACGAGTACTTCCTCTTTTCCTCGTCAAAGTTCGACCGAACCACCTCGAGTACCGTTTTCGTCGTGTTGAACCAGTGTCCCGGCGCTCCTGTGTAATAGCGTCCGGGAGGCCACCGACCGATAAATCGACCGGCGAAAAGCCGGGGATCGCGATCCACTGCGTGATCGGACCCGATAACGTCTAGAGACGTATCAAATACGGTAATTCGCGACGCAAGGAGACTAGCAGGATTTTTCTCCGACTTTTCTTTAGGACCTTTTCTCTTCAAACTTTCTTCGGAGTCTCTTCAGATTTTCCCCGGATTCTCCCGGTCAGTCAGCTACCAGCCCCGCAGCCCCGACTCCGGAGGAGCTCCGCCAGACGGCCATACCACCAGCCAGTAACTTGTACGGTCCTCCTCGAGTCCACTTTTCTCGGCCTCACTGAACCGAACCGACAAGATCGAACGTCCGAGCGAGGAGCGACCGGTACTCAAATTGTACCGCACCCTGCTAGGTGCCGGAACCTGACAAGCCGCCCCTGTACAAAGGACCAATAAATGTATTATCCCCACAACTTTGGCGTCTTTCTCCACGCCCCGATTCGGACAGCTCGAAAACTACATTTCAGGCTCGAGGCGAAGCCGAGTGGCTGATTAGTTTGAGCGCTGTAAGATACCTACCGTACGATATTTGTATTACACTTTTCGGCTGACCAAATATTTTATTTTGCACTTCCGCAGATTTTTATGAAATAACAAAGGTCAAACTTTTTGACATACAGACCTGCCAACCCGATATTTGTATTTAAAGAAACACATTTATCGGAAAAATAATACATGTAAATGTGTTATTGTAATATCTAGTTGTTAAAGGTTGCTTTTCGGACTGTTTGTTCAAACAACCTCTTAACGGTCGCACTCCGTATAAGCGGCCGTTAAGACTAAATCAGCATAGCAACGTACATCTAAACGTAGATCTAAATATTTGTTTTTCAACTTGTTTACAATTGCTACAATTGATGATGATTAATGTTATGGAACACACCTTGAATTATTCGAAATCTGTATGATCGAAGATGATGCTTCACAATTGCTAACATTATATGTAGTATATTTGTTCCTGGTAGGCGGTTTCGCACGCCATTTACAAAATTCTGCAACGAAATGCGATCTCCCTATTGGTTACTCTATTCCAACAACCAATACAGAGGTCGCATTTCGTTGCAGGATTTTGTAAATGGCGCGCGCAACCGCCTACCAGGAAAAAATATACTACATACAGGGTGATTCTGAAATAAGTTTGGAAAAAAAAACGGTAATTGGTGATGATGAGAAGAAGTCATTGACAAAAAAAATTTCTTATAAAAGTTTTTTCGTTTTCGAGTTACAAATGATTGAAAATTTGGTCAAAATTATTAGTGCGCTGCTGAGTTAAAGGTGATTACCTGATTATCTTGGTAGTTTAGCAACAATAATAATCAAAGGTGCCCGTCAGTCACAAACGCAACCTTACTCCTCTCGATCATTTCCATAGAAACATTTACAAAGCAGTGTACTTGCACCTACGACTTTATTGTGGAGTTGATGTAACAATAGTTGCTAATGAAGTGAACAAATTCGGACAAATTTTCCCCATTCATAGGCGTTGGAAATACAAGGATATAGGGTAATTTCCATCCTTTTGATTTCACCTCCAAAAGTCATTTACGCAGAATTCTTTTGTGTCAAGGATATTCCACATTTTTTTCCCAAATTTATTTCAGAATCACCCTGTATAACACAAGCGCGATTTTGTAGGGATCGGTGATGAGCTCGCTCTGCGGCCATCTGGACATCTACGGGAATATCTTGATCGCAATTTGTTGTTGATTTCACTCGTTTATTTTCAACGGAAAGTTAAACGATGAACAAATCTGACAAATAACGCAGATGACTCTGGAATTTAAATTTGCCACCTGGTTTAAATTTATGAAATAAGGCATAAGGGGAGGATATTATCTCATTTTTTAACGTTTGATTTCCGTCACTAAAGTACCTGACATGCGGACCCATCAAAATGTACAGAACGTGTTACCGAATTTCCCGCGATTATTATTACGCAACCTTAAAACGTATGTATTATTTGATCAAGCTTGCTAAACATTATTTATCAATAAATTACTGACAAATTAATGCTTGCTTAAAAATGCCAAGATTTATTAGCTATGAAATGAAAGTAGCAATAAAAAAGTGTTACATTCAATACAGAAAAGATGTGCCAAATTTCAGTCATGATGATGTTTGTTGTATTAGACTGGAGAACATAATATGTTCAGTAAGTTACAATGAAGTCAAGAAATCACATGTTCAGGAAAGATTCAACAACTTAAGGTGATTGAAGATGTAGTTGAAATCATACGAGATCATTTAGAGCAACACCCGAGACCATCCCTTACCAGACTGTCTCTTCACACTTGTGTATCAGGCAGTATATCTTGCAGTTTCGCTTTTTGATGAGATGTTGCGTGATATATTCATGAGATAATCATTAGGGAACTATCCTGTGTGGTATATGACAGACAGATTTTAACATCTATTAGAAGGAAACACAGATTGTGGGTGAGATACAAGAAAACAAGAAGCAAGTACGACCACGATCAGTTCTTTGCGTTACGGAAGCATATTAAGATTCAGACAAGGAATGCATACGATGCATATCTCAGGAAAATTTCATCCGAAGAACGACCCTAAAAAGTTTTTATGTTTTTTTTTAAACATGAAAAATAATATCAGGTCCTTCCCATCTGTAGTGGTCAGGGATGGTATCATCCTGAACGATCCCCAAGCCATTGTCGACGCTTATGCTGACTTCTTTGTGCAGGCTTTCGTTTCGTTGGATGTTAGCATCGGCAACAATTGTGATTCCATCTGCGACAGGACGAGTGGCAACTCCTTGAATATCCCTGAGTTGGATGAGGACATTGTGCTCTCAGCAATTCGCAGGTTAAAGTCTGCGATGACTGCAGGACCGGATCTTGTTCCCTCCTTCCTCATCAAGGATTGTGATGCTGTGTTGGCTAAGCCCTTGACATACGAGTATATTTTTAACTTGATCTTAAAGTCGTCCATTTTTCCGGTTGCTTGGAAGATGTCCCATGTGACTCCTGTGTTCACGAGTGGTGATCGTTCGGATGTTACTAATTATCGACCCATATCGCTCATTTGCAATTTCTCGAAGATTTTTGAGCACGTCTTGCATTCTTTCGTCTACCCTCATGTGTCTCATATGATCATCAAGAGCCAGCACGATTTCATGAAAAGTTGTTCTACTGTGACTAATCTTGCGGTCATTAGTCAGTGCTTATGTGAGATTGTGGACAAACAGGGTCAAGGTCTCTAAGGCGTTTGGCTGCATGGATCATTCTACCCTGTTAGGAAAACTTGAGAGCTTTGGTTTTTCAGGAAATCTGGCGAATCTGATGGCCTCTTATCTGTCTGGTCGACAACAGTTGGTTCTCGGTCCCCTGCTGTTCACTTGTACGTTAACGACATAACGGATGGAATACATTCTCACTGCTTACTGTATGCTGATGACTTGAAAATGTATCAACGGATCCGGAGCTCTGAAGGCCCCGTATCTTGGACTGGTCAGGTTTCGGCTTGAGTATGCGTCACTTGTGTGCTGTCCCATATACGATGTTACTGTCGGCAGCTTGGAGGGAGTTCAGAGACGTCTTCTCAAGTAAATACTTGACAAATGTCTTACGGCGTCACTGGGGTTTATCCGCGTCGGGGTGTCCTCGCGGTGAGCTGTTGCAGAGCTTTGACTTGCAAAGTCTCTCAGTTAGTAATTCTCTCAATGCGGCGGATTTTTGGACCTACCTTGTCCGTGGCCGTGTGGACTGCCCTGACTTGCTCGTTAAGTTGTCGCTGGGTATTCTGAGGCCTAACCTGAGAAGTATCAGTACGTTCGTGGTTCCAACACCGAGAACCAACGTGTTAAGAAGGTTCCCTTTGTTCCATGCCATTTCAAACTACTCGCAGATAGAGCATCAAGTTGGCATTTTTGTCTGTCGAGCGTCTGACGTCGGGAAGGCCTATGGTGTGATTAAGGTCTCTTAATATCTCCGCGTCAACTACTATTTTTTTACTTATTTTTCTTCTTTACATTTCTTTCCATTGTGTGGTGTTTGGTATACCTACTTTTTATTTTAAATTGAAATTTTCATCTGACTCTATCAATAGACTTTGCCTGTTGAGTCATTAAAAAAATGTAAATGGCATAAAATTGTTAAAGGAGAACTTGGATTTACATCCATACAAAGTAACAACTGTACAAGAGCTCCTCCCTCATGATCCTGAAAGCCGAATAATCTGTTCGCCTGACTTAACTTCGTTAAAATTTTCTGTGTTCGATTGCTTGAAAAACGAAGTGTATAAACGACAAAGGCTTCGCGATCGTGTTTCAAATCAAAAACCTCGCCCTGTAAAATGTAGCGTACCGCATAAATAATAATTTTTTACACTAAATTAAAGTACCTAACGTATGAACACTTTATTTTTAAAGTAACTGTAAAAAGAGTAAATTAACTGTAAATTTACTGTACTCCCTAGAAATTTACAACGTCCGTGGGGAAATCGCAGCTACCTTAACTTATTAAATTGAAAGGTAAAGGAGTGTTTACCGGCTAGGGAACTCGAAAACGTAGGTAATCAGTAATCACCAACTTCATGTTGCATAACAATTATTACTGATAGCACCTGCAAGTCATTTTTTAACATAATTTCAAGGTTATTTTCCATATATCTTCAATTTTTTATTATTTTTAACTGCTTTAAACTTTGTTTTTTTTAAGCAATATTTTTAAATTGATTGACATTCTTTACTTGACTCATTATCATTATACACCTTCTTGTTTAATTAATCTCTTTGTGTTAAAGGAACAATCTAAGATTTATCTTTTAGGGGAAGTTAATAATATAAATAATATCTCTTCTGAATATACACATCGTTTCTTCTTTATTTTTTCTCTTATTGCTGAAAGATAACATTTTTAGTTTTACTGATACGCTTTATGCTACTTTTTGATAAACGTTATCATGGTTATCATGGCTTGCTAGACAACAAAAAGAAGTCAAGGGCACTTTAGTTTAATAAATATTTGAGTGTTGTTACACCGCTTTGTTACTTAATGGATCAGGTTAAAGCAACACAAAGACCGGTTAACCCGGAAGAAACAACGAATTTCTTTTTAAAATTTCTTTTCATGTAAGTGAAATTTATTTTTAATGTAGCAACTGCAAAAAGTTTGTTAAAACCCAGCCACATGAGAAGTATCTTCAGAAGAGGGGTAAAAAATGAAGCTGATATTTACGAAGTGTTACCATCTTTCAAGTCTCAAATGTTGGGAGATAAACTAGAAACAATTTGGAATAAGCAGAGTCTTCAAAAAGACCCATCAATGTTTAAGATTTTATGGAAGTGTTTCGGAAAACAATATCTGCTGCTCGTAATTACTCAAGTGATTCCAATAACATTAACGTTGTAATTCTACAAATATTGTTACAAATTAATTATCTTCATCGTTTGCAGAATTGTGCGACCAAATATTATAAGGAAGTTTGTATCCTGTTTTACCAACAACCACAACAACTTTGACAAAACGGAAGCGTACTTTCTCGGAGGTGCTTTTCTGGTTGTTGAGTTTATAGATTGTTTGTATCGCGATAACTTTATCCTTAAGCTTGAAGCCCTTGGAGTAAAAATGCGAACAGGTTTAACAGCTTTGATTTACAGAAAAGTGTTAAAGATGAACTTAACTCAACTTGACAATATATCGGTCGGCAAAATAATCACCTTAATCACTAGAGATGTCAACGAATTTGATATTACTGTATTCTACACAACTTACTTGTGGTGCGATTCCCTTCGATTTTTAGTTACCTGCTATGTAGTCTATGTGGAAATCGGTCCCTTAGTCGCCTTTTTAGTTGGTTTATTTTGCATTATAATCTCAATTCAAGGTACCCACTTAAATTAAAAAAAACAAACAAATTAAGTATTTTTTAAATTCTTTTTATAGTGATTTTGGCAAAACTATTGGCCTCAATGAAAGTCAAAACTTTAATGAAAACAGACCTCAGGTATCAGGCAACTAAGGAAATGTTAGATGCCATTACAACTATAAAGTGCTATATGTGGGGCGATAGTTATCGGAAAAAAGTTTCTAAAATTAGAACGTGAGTAGACTGGATTTCTGATAAACTCACACCATTTATTTGGTTAGCACATGTGTTCTAGTTTTAGTGAATAATTGTTGTTCCCAGACTGCTAGAATGAAGTCACAGTCAATATTTATTTTCTTATTATTTTAGAGAAGAAGTTTCCCTTATTTACAAGATATTCTTACTGCTTTTTGCAAAATTTACCATTTCGGAAACCATTCTGAACGCATCGACTTACATGTTTATAATCAGCTCCATATGGTTAGGAAATCAATTAAAAGTCGGGACCATCTTTTTTTTAATCAACAGTATGCAATCATTGGCTATTGCTTTTAAATTCATAATTCCCAAAGGCATACATGAAATGATAAAGTTAATAGTAGTCCTTAGAAGAATTGAAAATGTTCTTCGAGCGATAGATACACAGTCGCCATCTAAAAACAAGAATGACGAGAAACTTCCAGCCAAAATCACTTTGTCAAACTTAGATGTGTTCTCCAGAGATATTAAAATATTAAAAAACATCAACTGTGAAATTGTTAATGGACTGACTGTTATAACTGGTCCTACTGCAAGTGGAAAGAGTTTGCTTTTGCAAGTCATTCTGGAGGAGTATCAGTCAGTTGTGGGAGTGGTTAACGTCAATGGTAAAATCTCTTATGCCTCTCAACAACCTTGGCTTTTTGCATCCACGATTAAGCAGAATGTTTTATTTGGAGCAAAGTATAATGAAGAGCGATATCTCCAGGTACTCCAAGTGTGTGCTCTTCTGCACGATTTACAATCTCTCCCTGGAGGTGATGGTTTCATCGTGGCTGACCGAGGAGTGAATTTAAGCAAAGGCCAACAAAGTAGAATAAACTTAGCACGTGCTGTTTATCAAGAGTGTGAAATTTATTTGTTGGACGATTGCTTGTCTAATTTAGATGTACTTATAGCTGACTATATTTTTGAAAAATGTATTAAACAATTTTTGAAAGACAAATTGGTGGTTCTGGTCACTCAGAACCCAAAACATATTAATCGAGCAGATAATGTAAATGTTTTAAATGATCAAACAGCAAAATTCAGTAAGAATTTATCCGCAACCTTGATCCAACAAGAACTTCAAAATCTAGGGCTCGGTTGGATGGAAGAGAAATGTAAAGAAGAGGATAGTGTCGTTGAAGCAGATGTTAATGAAAATACACATTTTCTTTCAGAAAAAAAAATTGAAGGCAATATATATGAAGAAAAAGTAATGCCGGAAATGATGAACATGAAGTATTATAGGAAACTGATAGTACATGGTGGTGGGTCTGTTATGTTTGTTTTAATTTGCATTGTATTTGGTGTGGTTGTAATTTTGAAAAGTGGTTTAAGAAAATTAGAAAATAACTGGTGAGGTGAACCACTCAAATTTGAAAGAAATTCTAAAAACCTATTCCAGGATTAATACTGAGCAACGAATTTTAAATTACACAATTTACAATGATACAAACAGTGACAGCTACAAAAATTCAATGCGAAATCGTCACCAGATGATCTATTTATTTCCAATTATTTCAGTAACCGTAGCATTAATGTCGTTCTTAAGACCTGTCATACATTTTCTGCTTGCAAGAAAGGCTTCAATAAGTCTCCACCGTCTATTATTCGAAAAGATAGTGAATGCTTCCATGAGATTTTTTAGTAGTCACTATATTGGTAACATTTTGAACAGATTTTCAGAAGATTTATTATATGTTGACGAAAGAGTTCCTCTTTCAATGTATATGGTTTTGGAAGTAAGAACTTACATAATATTGTGTTTAATAAAATGGTTTTAGACATTTGCAGAAACAATTGGAGTAATGATTCTAACGGGATCGGTAAATCTAATATTCCTTACAATATGCTTAATATTCTGTACATTTCCCATCGCAACAATTATATTCTTCCTAAGAACTGGAAGAATTCTGAAGCAATTAGAACTTTCAAGTGAGTAGGCACTTGCAGAATTTACTTTTTATTATCATCCAATTTTAGCTCGCAGTTCATTCATTGGTCATGTAAATGCCACCGCTGATGGACTGCCAACAATACGATGCGCCAAAGCAGAAAACGTTCTAATCGACGAATTTGACAGCCACCAGAATGTCTACACTTCTGCTTCTTATCTCTACTTATGTTGGTTCAGAGCTCTTATGTTTGTCGTGCACGTTTACTTTATATTCTTTACATCTGCCATATTTCTGCAATTCTTGATTGTTGACTCTGGTATAAAAAAATTTAATTTATTGAAAATTATTTGCAAAATTTTCTTATCTTGTAGATATATCCGCCGCACATGTTGGTCTTGTGCTTTCACAAGCTGCCCTCTTCAAGAAATCCATAGACCTGGCACTTCGCATAAGTTGCAGGATGGAAACTGAAGTGACGTCAGTCGGACGAATCCTAGAATACACTGAACAGACTCAAGAACACAGAAATGGTGTTTTGGTTGAAGGTTGGCCCCAGAGAGGAGAAATAAAATTTAGCAATATTCACCTTTCCTACGACTCCGAAAATTATATCTTGCATAATTTAAATTGTACAGTGGAGCCTCAAGAGAGAATCGCCATTGTGGGTAGAACCGGTGCTGGAAAATCATCGATAATTTCCACGATTCTGCGATTGCACCAGTTTGAAGGAAAAATATTTATAGACGGAGTCGACATTGCAACTCTTCCATTAGAAACACTCAGATCGAATGTGTCTGTGATTTCTCAGGATCCAGCTTTGTTCACAGGAACAGTTCGAGAAAATATTGACCTCACCGGAAAATATAAAGATGCAGAAATCTGGCATGCACTTAAGGCGGTCAATTTGGAAACGTTATTTTCAAGTTTGGACAACAGAATTAGTACCGTTGGCTCAAACTTAAGCCTGGGTCAAAAGCAACTTCTCTGTTTGGCAAGAGCGATTATTCGCAAAAGTAAAATTGTGATTATGGATGAGGTGACAGCAAGCGTGGACCAAAAATTTGAAAAAATAATACATAAAATAGTATTTGAAGAACTTGCATGTTGCACCGTCGTTATGATAACGCATAAGTTAGATTATGTTTTGAAATATGACAAAGTAATTGTTTTGGACAAGGGCGGTATTATTGAGTTTGACCATCCATCTCGTTTGTTAGAGAATGGGAATGGACTATTTTACAAAATGTTTAAAAAAGCAATTTAAATTTTACAACTAGGTACAACAGACGTCGAAGGCTCTTACCTATTCATATTTACATAACCCAATCTTTAATGAAAGTAGTTTTTATAATCTTTCGCAGTTCTGGTATTTTATCTTTTTGTTATAAGCTAAAGAATTTTAGATTGCCTTGTTTAATTAGTGGTTGTGGTATTGTAAAATACTTAAGGCCGGTTGCACCAACGCCAGTTTAAGTTAACTGTAGGTTAAAATGCTTCGTTACTTTAGTTAGGTACTGTAGTGAGACCGTCCATTTTGATCGTAATGATGTCGTAAATTTTTGCATTTTTAACTGTTAATCTATCTTTTAAACTCTCAATTTGATATACTAATCTATTTGGCTCGTCTAGTAACCCTTTATACTTAATATTTTCACTTACCTACGTTGTGTTTATTTTTCGTCGATAGTCACCTTTATAGTGATGATGATGTTCTATCTTAAGGCCTATTAGGCAATACTGAGTAGTCGTAACACAAATTCGGAGACAAAGTAGTGTCCAAACGCATGGAGGAAGGGATTTAAACACAAGTTTCCCCACAATTACTTTATTACAAAATATTTCGAAGCCTTGTTTACAAAAATGGATGAGTTCTGCGGGTTTGATCAAATTTTGCCCTGTGTTGAAATTATTGTTGAGGTTATGTTTGTAATCAAATTCGTAAGAGACTTTCGTTGTAATTGTGATCATGAATTTAGACAGATGATTAAGGCGTCCGTCTTCACCTGATGATATTTTATGTTATCCAATTTAGATTTGAAAAAGTTTGATTTTGCTGTAACCCCCATTTTTATGCAACCCTATTTACGTACGGCAAATCTACCCTAACTTTCAGGTAACTTGTTCGAACTTAAATCACCCAAGCAACATTTAATATCGCGTTTACCAAGTTAGACTTTTACCAGAGTCGGAAGGTAACATGCTCGCGGCATTTAATACAGAATCGCATTTAACTATTACGCCCTAGTGCCGAAATACCTCTTCCGGTAAAAGTCCGGTGCTTAAACCCCAATCACAACTTCCGAACAAAACCCGGATACACAAGTCCTCGCAAATTAATCTGAATGACTGTAGGCGTCATTTCTCTCACAAATTTTCGTCCACGAGCTTCGACAGAGACTTGTACAGAACTTTGTCGTACGCGACACCAGTTTATTACAGGTAACCGGGATGGTTATTTTGTCTCGTTTGTCCTCGTGGTAGCCCACACATACATAGTACATGTCGTTGGAGCGGAAAATTACGACGCCCATTAAGTCCACGGTCGGAAACTACGACCTGACACCGTGTCTTAGACCTAGTAAAGTTGGAGAAGAAGGTCCCCGGGAACCACAACTCTCCTCATCGTTGGTGGCCGACAAACGCGCCTATAATTTCAGGTGCAATTGGTGCAAAACAATAATTTTGCTTTGATCGCCTAAACACGACGCGGGAGAGAAATAGCCCTACTCTACCCTATATTGAATATGCAACCAATTATTCTATCTCCCTAAAGTTTATAACAAGAAATTTCGATCTGATTTGAGGGCACCAGTTGAGAAAATTCAGGAACGATTTAGTTATAACTGAGTAATTGACTGTTAAGTTTCAAAATCCCTGACTGGTGGTTACACTCAAATTTAGAGTAAAGAATTTAATATAACAATGTCGAATAAATGGATCAGATAAGTTAAATTTGTAATTTAGGTAATCCGACAACCAAAAGGGTTGCGGCTCCTTTCCATCGGAAATAGAATCATTTGTTGCTGGCTACCTCTAGCTTTAAACATTTACTTCAAATACCTCGAAACTTGGAAAAAAATTATTTTAAATTTGGATTTTGATGATTTCAAATTGTTGAATAAATTGAAATTAAATATTCCATGGTGAATGACTGATAAATAAATAAGTCCAACAAAAAACAAGTAAATTTTGACATAAAGTTAATTAATCAAAATAATATAACCCTTCCTCGGGCTACCTAGAAAGTTTAACACCCTGGTTGATCGTCGGCACCTGTTGTTTGAACTGGCACTAACTTATTTATTAGCACTGGGCACTCTTAACGAAGTTAAAGTGATTTAATAAAACAATTAGTTTAAATTTGGAAAATTTAAACAAAATCGCAAAGGTAGACACACGGATATCGACTAGCTAGAAAGACAGTCAAAAACCGAATTCCTCAAGACAAATGTGCCAAAACTTTAAATAGGGGACGCTAACTCGCCTACCCCCCCTTCCCTTGTTACTCATTTTCCACATGTGTGGAATTAGGCAAATTTGACTCTTACGACGCATTGGCATTCGATCAAACCTCGTTTAACTCGCTTAAAAATATTATTATTTCCTAGTTAGGGTGGTTTTTCGATTCGCAATATCAACATTATTAAACATACAATTTGTTTGTCCATTGGACAATATAATACAACATAGCAACGATAGCGAATCAACCCCAATTACGCTGAAAGAGAAATTAAACTCCAAAATTGGTTGTTGTTCTGTCTGCAACTAATTGTTGAACTGAAGATGGTTAATGAATGTAACAACAAATTTTGTTTGTTTAAATTTACGGAAAGCATATGGAAGAAAGACGTAAGAAAACTGTAAATTTCGTAGTACTACCCCCTGTTAGATGTCGCCCCCAGTACTACAGCGCATGGCCTACTAAATCTGAACTGCGCTACGCTTATTACGGCCGTAACAAAGCTCGGATTTTCAATGGAGCAATTGATTCCGCTAACCTCAAAAAATGTACCCTTAACCAACTCCATCTGTTAGCCAAATGGAAAAGAAAAATGTAATTTGAATTGAAATTATCCAATCACAATCACATAACGTGTTTATTTTGTTAGGTTAACACTTTCTATTTTGTCATTTTGACGCAAAATAAATTTTCACGAATACGTTTCATGAACGTAAGAATACCTAATAATTACAATAATCAAATTATGAAACGTAATATTTATATATTAAATGGAATTGTAAAATCTGAAAATGGATAGAGCACAGTAGAAAAATTAAAAGTAAAACTATCTATCTGCAGGAAGACAATACCTTTCTTGTAAGTTTATAATTTTAAAACCTTCCTACTTGTGATTTTATTCTGAATGGATTTCGTTTTTATGTAATCTGTTTTTTTTTTTATAAACAAATGTTTAAAATTGGTTTCATTAATAATTGGATAATAACTATACAAATTTTATCTTTGTGTTTATCACAGGTAAATATGGAATTCTGTATTAAATGTGGATGCAAAGTAGTAACCAGTGGCTGACAAGGATTTTTTTGGAATTAAATATAATATTTGTGTGGCAATATTAGCAAAGTTTTTTAAAAGCCCCACAAATTTACAGACCCCACGGTCTTGAAGCCAAACTAATCGTAACAAGGGTCCTGGAGTTGCTGTAGATAATAAAGAAGAGATATGTATCACAGTGAAATGTTTCATTTATTTATTTTTTTATAATTTTATTAATTTCGGATTTGGTTTGGAGGTTGCTGGGAATTTGAAAATAACTGTTGTTATTTTCTCCGCATGTAACGCACTATTTTCCCTTGTTTGTACTTCAACCGTGATGAAATTCAAGGAAATTTAAATTATTGTGGCAATTTAGTTGATTTGTAGTTTAATATCTTTAAAGAGATGGCGCTAGTTAAGGGTAGATTTCATAGACAAAATAAGAACATATAGAACGCAAACTCCCTATACATTTTTTGGGCACAAAGCGTTTACCGCCATCTCTTATCCTGGTGAGGGTGCAAAATCACAGCCTACTGGATGAGTTTACCTTTCCTTTGATTTTTTTTTATCATCGCAAATTTTCACAACAAATTAAAACGCCAGCAATACTTTCGATATTTTATTTTCAACCGTTTTTGATACAGTTCTGCTTCATTTTTATAAATATTATTCCTAAATGTTACCGTTCTCGTATCCTACCACTTAAAATTAAATTTTACCCCTTAATGTAAATGTGGTTAAATGAATTATTTTACCAATAATTTCATCTTCATCTTTTTAAGTGAACGAAAAATTAACATTAGGTACTTATGTTTGAATTACCGTTAAAATTTTGCTTTTAATATTATCGGCCGAAATTATGTTACTGAATATAATTTTGAAAATATCATGAATCTTATTATCATTTTTTACAAACTCTAAAAAACTCACACTTGCCACTTTCTGCTAAATTTTAGTATACATCCAAAAATCCTTCCAATGTTTTCATTCAATTTTTTTTATGGAAGGAAGTACTGTTTTTTTAATTCAAAAATTTTTCCAAAGTAGGTACATATTGCGTAAGTGTAGGACTGCTTCCTGCCAACATTTTGTGTGCCCCGGATTTTTGTAAACTCCACAAGCAAGAGGTTTCTCGCAACGTGGGCGAAATGTCCCTCCCTCCAGATTATTATCAAAGAGTTTGTCAAAAAAGTTATTGTTTTTGCAGTTCCCAAGTCTTCATCATTTAGGTTTGTTCTACCTATTAGTTAAAATATATATTAGATTATTAACAACAATTGTCATTAGAAATTACCACAGTTAACTAATAGCGTGATAGTTGAATTAATCATGATTATGACGATTCAAAACTTGAGTTGCATAGGACATTTTTTGGATCTTATCTGCATGTCCGTAATTTTGTGGAGGGCTCTTAATTCGCCCCACGCTGAATCATAAAGATAAACCTTCACTATATAGTCCAATTTCACACTTAAAATTTCTTCGTTTACTTTCCAAACCAAATCTTTTGTTATCCTATAATTTCTAATTCCTTTAATAAGATATGGTGTATCAAATAATGGTGTAATCTCTTGGTTGAAGTATTATTTTTCTTTTAATTTGTTGATTGTTTTCTATACAAATTTTGCTTGATTCTCTCAACAACAAATTTAGCAATCTTAGCAGCGGTACTACATTATATGTGAACGTGAGACAGCCTCATTTTGAATTACAAGATAGTGACATAAAGATTGACACTGCTTTGACTGATTTTTAGATTATTGAGATTACTTTGATTTTAAAGTTTTGACTTTTTAAAACATTTGCGCCCTCTTGCGGTGTGGTGAGGGTGCGCTAAACAATTTTCCAAAAATTTATTAGGGACTTTTCATTCTATAGTATTTTATTTTCTCTATGGTAGATTTTTTGAGGTTAGCCGAATCAATCATTCAGCTAGTTTGTTACGGCCGTAATAAGCGCAGCGCAGTTCAGATTTAGTAGGCCATGTACAGCGGTACTATTTTTACATTTTCACGATTTTCTACGTTTTTCCTACAGAAATTTCTACCTACTTCCTTTGTAAAACTATGTTAGTAAATGGGCAGTAATCGTACGGTGCAAGATTTGCTTACAATGATTAAATAAAGAAAATTGGTTTGTACATCAGAATTACGATTACTCCAGCTTAAATTAGGGTTAAATTGGATATCAAAATGTTCAGAAAAATACAGCGCGTCTTTCTAAAATAGTGGGTTTGTAACTTGACTTTGTTTAAACAAGAATCTATTAATTTCGCTAAATTTTTCCCACGACTGACCACACGTGCAAGTGTAATCTGATACCTTACTTAAAAGCCTCGATCTGTAACGTGTCTTTCGCCCCCTTAACTAATCGGACCACCCTTGGCTGGCGATGCTGGGTTTAAAATCTAAATCGCAGACACCAAACTCTAGTGGACCAATTCATTTGTGAATATTTTAAACGATTCGACCGATTTACAAGGATTTAAACTAATTAACAAATTTTACTATATGGATTTAGCAACCCCGAACAAAGCTTCCTATTTAATGTAAAATCTTATGTGAAATTTAAATGAAACATCATTTACAACAACTCAGACCAATTGAATTATTATCAACGTCGATAATTCTAATTAACTTTTGTTTTTGTCACTCAAAATACACGGCGACTCCTTTCTAAACGGATGTATTAATTTATTTATCGTTATATCTCTATTTTCATCCAATTTTAAACAACAATTAAATTATTTATCTTTTCGTATGCCAATGAATGCCTTGCTTGGTCGACTGGTCGAGTGTGGTGGGCGTCTCGCCACCCTGATAACTTAGAGAAATACCACATGGCCTTTTGAAAGAAACTAAAGAAGTTCATTTTGTCATTTGGCAACGGTCTTAAATTCCAGGAAAGCCTTCGTGGGAACGGCTCTGTTTTTCTCAACATTCTGACATTTACAAAACATGTGTGTATTTAAAATGGAAAAATTTGGTGTCTGCGATTTAGATTTTAAACACAGCGTCGCCAGCCAAGGGTGGTCCGTTTAGTAAGGTGGCGAGAGACGCGTTACAGATCGAGGCTTTTAAGTAAGATATCGGATTACACTTGCACGTGTGGTCAGTCGTGGGAAAAATTTAGGGAAATTAATAAATTCTTGTTTAAACAAAGTCAAGTTACAAACCCACTATTTTAGAAAGACGCGCTGTGTTTTTCTGAACATTTTGATATCCAATTTAACCCTAATTTAAGCTGGTGTAATCGTAATTCTGATGTACAATAGCTATTTATGTAACCAGTTAGGAAATGCGTTATTTTGTGTAACGAGTGGAATATTTGCGGGACGAGCGCAGCGAGATCCCGCAAAATCACACGAGTTACACAAAATTGCATTTCCTAACGTGTTACATACAAGATTTTTTCTAATTTTGACAAAAAAAAAGTTTCTTCAAACGTTAAACGAAGTAATGAATTTCATTAATAATAAATTATTATTGTGTTAAAATATCAAGTAGGTAAGTAGACACGGTTATTTTGCTTAAAAACAAAAAATATGACAGTGTCAAATTTGTTTTGTGTATAATTGTACTGAGTTTTACTGGAAACATCCAAAATGTCTTCAGATTCAGATGATATACCAAGTGATGTAGAAGAGGCCGCACAAAGTGCGATATCGTCCGTAATCCCGAATAAGTCAAAAGCCAAATATCATTTAGCTTACGAGAAATTGGAAAAATGGTGTGAAGGAAAAAACATAAAGCACATCAACGAAAAAATTTTGCTGGCGTATTTTGAGGGAAAGAAGACTCTAAAAGCTTCCACACTGTGGACTCTTTATTCCATGCTGCGAAGCGAACTATCTCTAAAGAGGAATATTGATATTAAGAAATATACTAATTTAGTGGCATTTTTAAAGCGGCAGTCAGACGGTTACCACGCTAAAAAGTCCAACGTCTTGTCGAAACAGAATATCGCCAAGTTTTTAATTGAGGCTGATGATAAGACATTTTTAATGGCAAAGGTAAACTCGAATCGCACAATTAACTGTTTACATACTTATTATTACTACCTATCTTTTAAGGTTGCAATGATCGTTGGAATAGCTGGTGCATGTCGTAAATCTGAGTTAACCTTTCTACATGTCGAAGATATTGTGGACAATCAGTCATATTTTCGAGTTAATATTCCGAATACAAAAACAAAAGTTATACGTGAGTTTGTAATTACAAAGGGAAATATCGACGGAGTAAATTTTCTGGATATAATCAAGAAATACATTAATTTACGTCCACCGAATGTTAAACACAACCGATTTTTTGTTAAATATAATAATGGAAAATGTAGCATTCAACCCGTTGGAATTAACACTATTGGTAATCTACCAAAGATGATTGCCAAACATATTGGATTACCAGATTGTGTCTTATTTACTGGCCACTGCTTCAGAAGAACTTCGGCCACTTGGCTGGCGGACTCTGGAGCTGATATAATGAAAATAAAAAGACATGGGGGCTGGAAGTCCAACTCAGTAGCAGAAGGTTACGTGGAGGATTCATTAGAAAATAAGAAAAATAAGAGAAAAGATATCCTTGGGGAAACATCAAATTGCGTTTCTCAGATATCGGCGAATTCTACTACCACTTCCCTTTCATCATCAGGAGTTAACATAAGTAATTGTAAGAATTGCGTTATAAATATTTACAAAAATTAATTAAACACTATAATTTTTCTTGATTTTTTTTTTTTTTGTAACTGGTGATACAATAAATTTTTTCCAACGTCAAGTCTGAAAATGACAGTTTCATCACTCAATTTAGAGATGAAAGTAGGCGTTTGCATCACATGTGAGGAAAGTAAATCACTTCCCTCACTAGTGGGGAAAGTAAAAAAAAATTTGATCCCCATTTAGGTATGTACATACTTTCTTTAAAATAACGTTCAAATATACATACATATACATTTGTAAGAATTCTTTATTAACAAATAGCACTTACAAAGATACTTAACTTTTTTATCAGTATTATAGAAACTAAATGTACAATTTTTTACACGAATTAAAACTCCAAATGTTGCTGATTTTTTTTCCTAAATAACGTGTCGGTACAGAGCTTGACGTTGACGCCAAACTAGCGCTTCTTACTACTTGTCTCCACCTCAGTAACGCATTGTATTCCTTTCCGTAGCGTGCTCGAGATTTTATAGGTAATAATTCCAAAGATACCTAGTTCGCTGCTTCTTTAATTTCTGTATTTGGTAAATTTACAACACTATCTTCTACTTCCATCACTATTTGTTTAGTAAATTCTGATTAATTTTCAAGTTTTGGTAAAAACACGACTTGACATTCATTAATTAAATTTTATTGTTTACTGTGAGCATGGAAACGTGATTTTCAAATTTTACTTCTATGTTGATTTGTATAAAATAATAAATTGATAATACCTATGCAAGATAAACCGAAAGTTCTTGACGTTGGAAAAAATAGTATGTTATATACGTGAGGAAAGGTCCATTGCTAAACTTGAATGATTAGATCAACTCGCTATCGCTCGTGATCCAATTGTCATTCTCGTTTAGCAATGCATCCCTTTCCTCACTTATATAACAATATACTATTTCCTAACCAGATAGGAAAGATTTTACTTTTCGTAACCAGTTACGAAAAGTGTGACGTTTCCAAACGTCAATTAATTTTGAAAAGTGTCACTTTATATGTCAAAATTAGAAAAACCAATTTTCCTTATTTAATTATTGTAAGCAAATCTTGCACCGTACGATTACTGCCCATTTACTAACATAGTTTTACAAGGGAAGTAGGTGGAAATTTCTGTAGGAAAAACGTAGAAAATCGTGAAAATGTAAAAATAGTACCGCTGTAGTACTGGGGGCGACATCTAACAGGGGGTAGTACTACGAAATTTACAGTTTTCTTACGTCTTTCTTCCATATGCTTTCCGTAAATTTAAACAAACAAAATTTGTTGTTACATTCATTAACCATCTTCAGTTCAACAATTAGTTGCAGACAGAACAACAACCAATTTTGGAGTTTAATTTCTCTTTCAGCGTAATTGGGGTTGATTCGCTATCGTTACTATGTTGTATTATATTGTCCAATGGACAAACAAATTGTATGTTTAATAATGTTGATATTGCGAATCGAAAAACCACCCTAACTAGGAAATAATAATATTTTTAAGCGAGTTAAACGAGGTTTGATCGAATGCCAATGCGTCGTAAGAGTCAAATTTGCCTAATTCCACACATGTGGAAAATGAGTAACAAGGGAAGGGGGGGTAGGCGAGTTAGCGTCCCCTATTTAAAGTTTTGGCACATTTGTCTTGAGGAATTCGGTTTTTGACTGTCTTTCTAGCTAGTCGATATCCGTGTGTCTACCTTTGCGATTTTGTTTAAATTTTCCAAATTTAAACTAATTGTTTTATTAAATCACTTTAACTTCGTTAAGAGTGCCCAGTGCTAATAAATAAGTTAGTGCCAGTTCAAACAACAGGTGCCGACGATCAACCAGGGTGTTAAACTTTCTAGGTAGCCCGAGGAAGGGTTATATTATTTTGATTAATTAACTTTATGTCAAAATTTACTTGTTTTTTGTTGGACTTATTTATTTATCAGTCATTCACCATGGAATATTTAATTTCAATTTATTCAACAATTTGAAATCATCAAAATCCAAATTTAAAATAATTTTTTTCCAAGTTTCGAGGTATTTGAAGTAAATGTTTAAAGCTAGAGGTAGCCAGCAACAAATGATTCTATTTCCGATGGAAAGGAGCCGCAACCCTTTTGGTTGTCGGATTACCTAAATTACAAATTTAACTTATCTGATCCATTTATTCGACATTGTTATATTAAATTCTTTACTCTAAATTTGAGTGTAACCACCAGTCAGGGATTTTGAAACTTAACAGTCAATTACTAAGTTATAACTAAATCGTTCCTGAATTTTCTCAACTGGTGCCCTCAAATCAGATCGAAATTTCTTGTTATAAACTTTAGGGAGATAGAATAATTGGTTGCATATTCAATATAGGGTAGAGTAGGGCTATTTCTCTCCCGCGTCGTGTTTAGGCGATCAAAGCAAAATTATTGTTTTGCACCAATTGCACCTGAAATTATAGGCGCGTTTGTCGGCCACCAACGATGAGGAGAGTCGTGGTTCCCGGGGACCCTCTTCTCCAACTTTACTAGGTCTAAGACACGGTGTCAGGTCGTAGTTTCCGACCGTGGACTTAGAATGGGCGTCGTAATTCCCGCTCCAACGACATGTACTATGTATGTGTGGGCTACCACGAGGACAAACGAGACAAAATAACCATCCCGGTTACCTGTAATAAACTGGTGTCGCGTACGACAAAGTTCTGTACAAGTCTCTGTCGAAGCTCGTGGACGAAAATTTGTGAGAGAAATGACGCCTACAGTCATTCAGATTAATTTGCGAGGACTTGTATACACGGGTTTTGTTCGGAAGTTGTGATTGGGGTTTAAGCACCGGACTTTTACCGGAAGAGGTATTTCGGCACTAAGGCGTAATAGTTAAATGCGATTCTGTATTAAATGCCGCTAGCATGTTACCTGAAGGTTAGGGTAGATTTGCAGTACGTAAATAGGGTTGCATAAAAATGGGGGTTACAGCAAAATCAAACTTTTTCAAATCTAAATTGGATAACATAAAATATTATCAGGTGAAGACGGACGCCTTAATCATCTGTCTAAATTCATGATCACAATTACAACGAAAGTCTCTTACGAATTTGATTACAAACATAACCTCAACAATAATTTCAACACAGGGCAAAATTTGATCAAACCCGCAGAACTCATCCATTTTTGTAAACAAGGCTTCGAAATATTTTGTAATAGATTAGTATATCCAATTGAGAGTTTAAAAGATAGATTAACAGTTAAAAATGCAAAAGTTTCCGACATCATCACGATCAAAATGGGCGGTCTCACTACAGTATCTATTGTTATAACAATGTTTTCGTATATTTTAATATGTACTTAAATTTAACTCACGTTGGTGCAACCGGCTCTTAGTTCAAAAGATTATGTTTTTCTATAATTGTTTAAAAAAATTGGTATTCACGCACAGTTATCTATGCGTGAACTGGATCATTTTCTTACATATATTTTTTTTTACATTGTTGTAAGATTGAAACTATAGAAACAATACATAACAGTGTGTGAAATGCAATATCACATGCATAAGCTTTTCTGTTTTTCACTTCACACACTGTTTTCTATTAGTTACCTAGCAACATGGTCACTGCGTTGATACCTAGATTTCCTTTTTTTTTTTTTCAAAGGAGATATCAATATTTTTATTTCAACATGATTTGATTTTAATAAATATATACATACATAAATATAACTATAAAAAATAAATCTCTTCCAGTGGGGTAGTCTCGGGTAGGGAACCTTAAAAAAAATTAATTTTAAAATTTAGTTCTGAAAGCAATTATAGAAAAAATATTGTTTATATTTCGTGCGTGAAGATGTTTTTGTGCATTCAAAGACTTTTGATGCCTCAACCTACGTCTCGGCCTAAAAGACTTTTCATACACAAAAAGCATTAATTCACTTCTCTAAAAAATAACTATTTCTATTGGACTATTGGACATCTTTTTATAATATAATATTCTTATTTATATTGAAATTCGCTTTTCCTCGACTTAATTTTTTTCCGTTATTTGGAGTATGGTTGCTTGGCGAACTCCCTGGGATGATAATTTTGCGGAAAACTACGAAACAAGAATAATGTTGTGTTTTATTCCTAGTTTAATATAATTAAATTCTACGAGACGCCGTATGTTCCGAAGGATTTCAAAAATGGATTAAAACCATTGAAAACGCTTCACATAAATTTGATTTAACAAATAATCCAATATGGTGATGTTTGATCGCAACAAACGGTGTAAATAAATAATTGAATTTAATAAAGTTTTTTGGTGGACGTTTAAGGGAATGAAATTCGACTCACGGCCCGTGAATCACAATGTGACTATTCGATAAATGACCGAGCTGGATAAATACATAAATTAATGAACCTGAACAAAATGATAAGAATTTGAGCTGCGAATCATTTTAAAATTCACCAATATTGGCAACAAATATTGTATTAATGGATCCACTTGGTCTTCTAAAAGTTGTTCTCTATCCCATCATTCTTTAATTTTGGATCCGTATATGCAGGGTGTTAGGGAATGCCTCCCAAGAATTTCAGGATGAGTTTATCAGGGAAAATGTGGTCGAACATCTTTATACCATTTTTGGATAAATTAAACCGTTTTCTGAAAATAACATTGCTCCCTGTTGCTTTGGGAGTGCTGAAATACAGGGTGATTTTGAAAGTTGTGCAGATATTTTAATCACGAACTACTGGCTTCATGTAGGACTCGGAAAAATGTTTAAAAAATTCTATGGGGCATTCCACGGTGACGGGTGGGACATTTTTATTAATTGTTTACAACTTCGCGGCTAAGTTTTATGTATTTTGTGTGGGAATTTCTAAAGTTCTTATACCCAAACAAAAGTGTACCCACAGCTTTATATTTATAACCTAGGACACATTGGATTTCAAAACTCAACGCAAAAATATAGGGCATTTTACTTGTCGTGACGGGCGGGACACTCTTAATTCTAAACAAATTGGCCTAACTACCATTTATTTAGTTGTTTAGTCAAATGTAGCAGAATGTATTGAATTCGCATACCTGTATATAAAAATCAGGTATTGTAAATTTTCGACTTCCTTGACTTTTCCTCGATGATTTTTTTTCTCCCTCATTTGGTGTATTGTTGGTTGCCGCATTGCCTCAGATGTTATTTTTGCGGAAAAATACGAAACAAAAATAATGAGAAAAGAAATATTTATGGATCCTACGTTGTGTTTTATTGTTCATTTTGTTTAATTAGGTTCTAACGAGAGGCCGTACCTTCGGAAGGTTTTTCCAAATAGAATTAAAACGATTGAGCACACTTCACTTAAATTTTATTTAACAAATAATCGAGTGTGGTGGTGTTTGGTCCCAACAAATTATAGAAATAAATAAATGAATTTAATAACAGAAGTTGGTGGAAATTTGACCCAATGAAATTTGACTCTCGGCCCACGAATTGAGATCTGACTCATGAATAAATGACTAAGCTGGGCAAATATATGAGTTTTATGGCGCGAACAGCATTATACGAGTTTGAGATGCGAACTATGTGTTCCGATTTAGATTACAATTATTTCCCCAATTAAATTTAACCCGACGCGATGCCCTGGAATCTCATAGATCACCCCGGTCTAATCCGGTGGTCGAAAATAAAAGGAAAAAAGGTTCTAACAGGGCCAAAGGGTACCTCTCTTCACGTGTCAGCTGGCCTAGTTTGGTCGCTGGCCCCCTTGGGGGTGACGCGGCTAATTTTGTGCTCTTACGCCGGACCACAGCTTATTGAGTGCGACGGACACTGGCGGTAGCTTCCCGAACTCGAAAATCCAAGACATAAATAATGAATGGAAATGTTTTATAATAATTGCATACTAGTTCCCCTTGACAAGAGCACGTTTCCCCAATCGGTAAATGTAAGAAGATAACATACTTCGCGGTAAAGAAATTAATATAAGATTCTAAAGAGTCACGTGGTCATTAAAGCTCAAAGAAAATAATGTAATCTTTACTTTAGAACGATAAAGAACTAAATGCTGTTTGACTAATTAAATCGCGACTACAAATAATGTACAAGAATTAGAGACATAATTTACCTTGTGAATGTAAAGAACGTGGTCACAAAATGGCTGCTGGAAGTACTGAACGTACCCCCGGCTACTTTGGAGATCAAACCCCGAGTGAATCAAAAAAGCCCTGTTTCCCGTCCCGCAATTGGTTTTATCATTTCTGGCGCACCCCACTTTCGCAACCCCTACTTGGCCAAAGTGACCAATCAGCTCGGTTCTACTTTACGCCGACCGCGACACCCTTTCGATATCTCTAGAACTTTTGAAATTACAGTCTCCGTTTTCCACCATTAATTTAAATGTTTAAATTTAGACTTTTGTTAGGACCAGACCGAATGTACATAATTTGTTGTTGAATTAGAACTCTGAAAAAGAACACTAAATTACTGACTCTATACAATAATAAACCTCAAGATCAAGAAACAAACACAATTAAAAATGGAACAAATAGAATTAAACAGGAACACTGAATTACCGACTCTATACAGTAATAAAAATCAGCACCAAGAATTAAACAGAATTAAAATGAAACTAACAGAATTAAAAATGAAACAAACAGAATTAAAATGAAACAAACAAAATTAAAATGAAACAAACATAATAACATGAAACAAACAGAATTAAAATAGAACAAATTAACCTTATTTTGGAAACCTAAATTGGGCTTGAAACGCTGTTACGTAATTGTCATGTCATGTAACTAAATTCCGTTGATCTGCTACTTCTAAAAATTGTTCTACATTGGTTTGATTACCCAAACTGTTCTAATTAATAATTACTTCGTAAATTTCATTCTCTCTCTCTCACTCACACGTCTGATTTCTACGACTACCTGGCTTTACCGTTACCCGGTCCTCTGTGTTTTCTACCGACTCCCTTTCTACTTTGCTTTGTTACTTTTCTAACTAAAAGTGCAAACGATTCTAGTTATTTTCTACGATAAAGCGCTCTGTTTTTAGTTTGCAATTCTCGCCTTTTAATTACAAATATGCCACAAATTTGAGAATGCTAAAAAAAGTAAATTAACCTAATGAACATTAATTTTGTTGTTCTCTCAATTTGAAACCTGCTAACATCAAATTCATTAATTCAATTATCCCCTGATTTTAACTGGACTCCCCAAATTGTCGAACGAGTAAATTTTGCAATGTTTCTTTTCCCATAAAAACTGTTATCTTTGTGTTGTGTTCGGACGGGACGTGTACCTGCATTTTCAAAGAAAGGTTGGCAGATTTCACTTGAGGAATGTGGTGCCGACACGGCTTCAATAAAATTTACAACTGACGAGCATTTCCGTCGCAAATGAACGGTATTTAAAATATTTCCTTGAAATTATTTTAAAATTAAAATTCTTAATTTATCGAACCTATTCGGACCATTACAGTATTTAGTTTTTTTTTTCCGATATTAGTTAATGAATTTATTTTTACATTAAATCTGGAAGCGAGTTTTAAAAATTGTGACCGGTGGGACAAGAGTGGTGACGGGTGGGACTTGTCGAAAAAAGTTTTACCAAATTAAGCAAATTATGGACGGATCTCACAAAACTTGTAAATTTTTAGTAAAAGCTGCAATGTTCTTTATAAATTAGAGGTGGAAGCAGATTTTTAAAATTGTGATGGGTGGGACAAATTTGAATTTTTTACAGCAAATACACATTTCTGCGATGAATTATATATTTAATTGTAACACTACAAAAGATCGTCCGTAATCATAATACAGTACGATCAAACAAGAACTTTATTTTAACAACAACAATAAGGGAAATACAAAAATAACTTACAACATCCTTACAAATTTCAATTCGGTATATCCGGTAAGCGAATAACCAATAGACGTTTGGTTTGCGGCTACGAAGTAATGACTTTTTTGTATATTAGGAATGTTATTTACAGTTTTCCAACGAGCTTTCAAAAGTTCATTTTCTGCCGTTGAAACCTCGTTGACATCGACATAGAGAAACTTGATGTTGGTTGTTTGTGTTTCTAAAAATTGATAACACTCCAGTGATGTGTTAATCTGTACTCTTCTTGACTTGATAGCTGACCACAACTTTTGCTTAGTTGTGGCTCCCACTCCATCCATTGCACCTTTACCATGACTTGTAGCAAAAAAAGCCCACTCGCAGGATACTCCCTAGTCTTTATTACAAAAACAAAGGTTTGATAAGGTGAATCTATTTTTGAATTGACTTGCACAGCCATCAGTAAAGATTGTAACTTCTTTTTTATTATACCTGAATCATAATCCCTGTTTTTGACACTAAAATGCGTGCGAAAAAGGGCCTTTAAAACACTAAAGCTTTAAGGGTTGCTTAGATAACAACAAATTCACCTACATTTTGAACAATGATAAATAGACATTGATACACGATTTATGATAGCAACGAAACAACAACAATTGACCATTTCTATATCAACGATTAATGACACAGATAACCTCGGAAAAGGTATTTCAGTTTACTTTTTTTGTTATAATTTTCAGATTGTAGTGCAGGTATAATAAAAAATAGCGTATGATACACGTTTATAAGGGCCTTTAAAGCACTTGCGACGTTAAAAGCACTCCGCTACGCGTCGTGCTCTTAAACTCGTCGCGCGTGCTTTAAAGGCTTCCTTATAAACTTGTATCATAATATACTATTATTGTATTATAGACAGTCTAAAGATCATTTATAATTTTTTTTATAAAACCCACACCGAAATTTTACTATGAGACAAATCCTCACTTATGATTGAATACGAGATTTTTTCCTCTGCTTTGTTTAACCATACACATGCCGTATAAATAGTAACTTGTGGATGACGCCAATGGGCACTTTGAATTTTATCTTGGGAGATAATGGCGAAATTTTCGGCGAAGTCCATTTGAAGAACAATTTTTTCGAAGGTACTTTCAGACCTTTTCTGTTGAAAAAACAATGTTTGTTGATCCTTAATATAGACGTGACACTTAAATTTTGTATACTGTTTTTTAATTTCCTCAAGTAATTCAATTTTTGTTCCTTTTTGTCTTACAATTTGTAGACAATCTTCTTTTTTCCATTGTTTCCAGCTTATTAAAGAAGTGTCATCGGCATGAGTTAATGTACAAAGATCTTCAACATCCCAACAACGGTTGCACAACTTTTCACTTGTCATACAAAATTCATTCTTGTCATCGCAGCACGTTTCACGTAATAAATCGCGATAGGAATGAATGTTAGGAATTACTCCTATTAAATTATCCTTAGCTGAATCTATTAGATAAACAAAATTTGCATGATAAATGCAGACACGCACATTGTGTGGCATTTCTTTAAGGGGTCTAACATGCTTTGGTTTAACTGCATAAAATTTTGAGATTCCAATTTTCAAGTCGTAATGTTGTTGTTTAAAGATTGAATAGGCTTCGCCACCGGTCATCATCAAGTGCCTCTTTGGCACCAAGTTCCGAACGCCAGTGACAGGATCTTTGATAGAGATAACATCTTTTCGGTCTGGAGATTGACGACTGATATCGTCTCTCTCAAAGAAACATTTTACAACGTTGATCTGGTCAGGGCTTAAAGCGTCACTGCGAATTTTCTTGTTACAGCTTAGACTGACTTCTGGTAAGTTGTCTTTAACTAATTCCACAATGACGGCTTTTCGTCTGTTCGGGTTGGAAGGTAGGGCAATGTTGGCTTTCTTTACTGCTTTACGTAAAGATGTTTTTGCATTTATATGCAACTTCTTCCCTCGTCAGTTCTTTATCTTCAGGAATTCGCGAAGGAATTTGTTGTTTTTGTTTGAGTCTGTATTTTCTTTTCCTCAGTTTTTCCCGCTCTCGATAGTTTTTTAACGCCGTCGGATTGTTCATCCGGTGTCTTTTTATCTTCTGTCGTCTCTTCTTGTCCCGCTCCCTCTCTTTTTCCAGAAAACGAGCTCTCTTTACCGGATCATTTGACAATTTTTCCCTGCTTTTCCTTTTTCGTGTTTTGGCGTCAGCAGCCATGGTCACTATAAAATTGTAGACTTGTTTAGTTTTAATAAAAATGTTGTGACGGGTGGGGACAATTTTTCTCTACTTTAAATTTATATTTAAATTTAAATTTTAAAATTCCAGTAAAGCACATCATGTACATAATCGTCTTAGTGTTACTTTGGCGATTAAAAAAGGTGCAATTTATTTTTTGATTTATTAGCCATTTTGAAATAACAAAATATTGTGACGGGTGGGACAAAGTGAATCAAATGTGATTTTTTAAGAATAGTATCTACAATACTTACCTTATTTTCAAATATTGGGCACTATAAGAACCTTTACACTTCAAGTAACTACAGAATAATGCAGATTTGACAAGAAAACCGTATTTTAAGATGTGCCAGGTTTACAACAACAAAAATCAGTGTAAACGAATAAAACATGTATAGTCGTTTTCAATGACATCCGTGCTGTCAGTATGACAGTATGTTGGCATCACTTGCTGTTTCAGTTTAGTAATTTTGAATTTCCTAATTTGGCCATTTACCTTGACGCGGCAAATTGATAAATTCAAATTATTATTTATCATTTCCGATAAAAAATGTAGTCTGATTCAGATTCCGAGGATGATTTCGTTTAACCATGTTTTACACCATGTTGAAGACTGAGTTTTATCGTTTGTTGTTGACGTTTCACGAAATATACATTTTCTTTTACCATTACCTCAATTTCTTGTTTGACATTTTTTTAACTAGGATTTTCTTATACTCTGAATTCTTGTTATGAATTTGTGTGTACAATCTGCACCAACATATTAAAAATGACACTGACAGCACGGATGTCGTTGAAAACGACTATATTTGCGCACGTTTACCATAAAATATAAAGTTAAACGAAACTGAAACTGGCAGTGAAGTTGGGATAAGGATATATTTTTTTTCAAGCAGCTCGGTTACGATTACCGTGGAATACCCCCTATGTCAAAAAATAAAATAATATTTATTTTTTGAACTACAATTTTTTTTTTATTGATTTTAGTCTTCTACGTTGTCAAACAACCTCGTAGGAAAAATTTCGACGCATTTTAAAAATACACCCTGTATATCATATTTTATAAAACGTACACCAATGCGGTTTCCTTGTTTTAAAGCATATTTCCTATAGGTTACTTTGCATTGGCGTACATTTTATAAAACATGATATACAAGGGTGTATTTTTAAAATGTGCCCAAATTTTACCTACGAGGTTGTAGGACAACGTAGAATACTAAAAGCAATTTAAAAAAATTGTAGCTCAAAAAGTAAATATCATTTTATTTTTTGACATAGAATTTTTTAAATATTTTTTCCGAGTTCTACATGACGCCAGTAGCTCGTGATTAAAATATCTGCACAACTTTCAAAATCACCCTGTATTGCTCTGTGCTGTGTCTGTGCGCGAAAAAATCTTGTATGTTGCGATCGTAAAATGATTGCTTGGTAACGATTCGAAATTTACTAATGTCACAGTCTCCACTTTGACTTGATTGCATGCGGAGATTCCAATCGTTTACAATGTCCGAGTATTCTATCGTGGAGTATGCAGATATGCATTTTGACATTTTGTGTATGGGGAAAATGGAAAAAATGTAGCGGAAAAGCCAATACAACGTTTTCCGACACCGCTTTCAGATTCTTCTTGTTACACCAGTCTTTAAACGTCTAAAGTCACTGTAACGTTTTTCATATTGCCGTTTCGATTTTTCAGGTTTCAAATGCGACACTGCACAATTTATAATATTCTTTATTGTTTTCGACTGTCATAAATTCTCATTTTTCTCCTTTGTAAACTGCCTCCTAACTGCTCTAAAGCAAAAAATAGCAGATAACCAACCGTTGCCCTAGACAACACATTCAAAGTGACATTTCTTGAAAAATTTGTCAAAACTGTCAAAAGCAAATGCGAAATCATTTTTAATAGATTTGGAAGCTTTGGGGACGTCGTTTCAAACAATAAAATTTTGTATGCAACTCTTTTCTGTGCAAATTGGACTTTTCTAATTCCCCGAGAGGCCAGATTGAAATACGAGCGTAGCGAGGATTTTAAGGCCTAACTATTAAATCTGGATGAGTAGATAGGTACACGGAACTGAAACATCATAATTTTCTTCCGACATTTCTACAATTTTTTTCAAAATGAATTGTTTTACTTAAGTCGTTTCTATAGCGACGTGGCGACATGCGAGCCGACTTTATTTTTATTGACAGCGAAGGAAATTTTACGTGTTCATTTTATAATAATTACAAATTTTCTGTTGCACAGAAAATGTTGTGTACACCGTGGCTACGAAATCCTTTGACGACCTTGTGATTGCTTGCCTCGGCCTAAACGGCCTCGGCGACAATTTTTCTCTCGGTACGTCAAAGAACGATTTCGCATCATTGATATACAAATAACTATGTTAGCAACACGATATTGTTTCTTTTCGTCATAGATTCACATTATGAAAAACAATTCATAACTCCCTTGGGATATTTCAAATTTTTTCGCCTTCCACATTGTTTACAACAAACTCATTAGTACCAAACTATAGCAACCATATATTCACGCAATCTTCCCCTGCAAAATATTTTTAAGAAGGTTTTAGCTTTTAAGTACAGATACTAAAAAATAAAATATTGTATGCACCACGGGAAATATTCATGTTTTTCCCCTCGGTCAACCTCAGGGACAAATCATGTTCATATCTCCCTTAATGCACAAATAGGTATAGTTTGTCTCAATTCTAAATTTCCACCACCTGTTGAATTATATTGGCAAAATAAAAATATTTCTAAATTGGGGATTCTTATAACCAAAGTTGGCAATTATTTTATAAATATGATTGAAATCATTAAAATTAGTTCCTAAGTTTATTTTGATTTTCTACCTACTTATTTGCTGCATTTTAAAAAAGGTTTTCGTTCTTTCCCTTTATTCTAAAATTTTGAGTTGTAAAAACGGAAATTGGCAGATAACCTAACAAATACAATCTGACACATTTTTCACCAAACAGTGTTGCCGGTTGTATTTCCAAAGTAGAATGCAGTGTTGGTGGAAATTTAGAATTGAGACAGACTTTATTTACGTTACAAGACCGGTAGTAACGTTTTACGAGTATGGATGAGCTAGTGAATTACGGGTCGAGGCTCGTAAACTAGCGAGGCCATAATGCGTATACCGGTCGTGTGACGTAGAAGATTTTTTAGTATACTGATACAATTATTTAAAAGAAAATAATTTGGGATAATAATTTAAATAAAAAAAATTGGCTTTGAAAAAGATTGCTATGCCTTTTTACTATGATAACAAACGATTCAACAAAATTCACTCTGTCAAAGTTTTTTATGCGTGTTGAGGATCTACTAAATAGTGCTGAAATGGAAGGTGGCTGGAAGTAGAAACAAGGTTTTGTTCATTTTCTTTCTTCTTAAACTAACACAGAGTACTTCTGCACGTCAACCCACCGACACGCAGGATGCCTGCATGATCAGATCAATGATTGCAGTGAATCTTGACAATCCGTGAGATTCCTTGAGACGTTTTCCAGCTTGAAGAGTAATACGCCTGATGAGTTCTCTTTATCCAAAAAAGCTTGGCATTATCTAGATCCGCTGGGTTGATAGGTGAGACGGACAGTTTTGAATTGGGAATCTTTTTGAAGCATGGGCAGGCATATGAGAGGCTTGTTCTCTGTTCTAGGTCGTCGCGGGGAGGTACCTTCGATGGCCAGAATTCTGGCGGTTGAGATAGCCACGCAGGTCCTGTCCACCATAATAGATGGCACAGTCAGCCGGGTTCTGCTTCCCTGAAATGAACTTCCAGTGAGCTTCAGGCAATGTTTCCTGAATCAATGAGAATCTGTTACCGACGAATTCTTTCCAACGCATTGGACTGCTCCTGATTCATGCAAGAGTTGCTGATGAATCTGTCCATGTGAATACGGGCACTTATTGCAGCTCTAGAGTGACCTGGATGCGTTTCACGAGTTTTGCAAGTAACGCTGCAGCTGATAATTCCAGCCGTGGAATTGTGAGACGTTTCAGAGGGGTTACCTTCGTCTTCGAGCATACTAATGTCACGATGGATGAGGAGTCTTGATTTGTTACTCTGATGTATACTATTGCAGCCATTGCCAGTTGAGTGTTGCTGATGAGATTTGTGCTCCAAAATGGAACAGTGACTTCACCGGGCTCAGGTTGTTGTTCGGGGCTCTGGGGGTAGGTTCTGTTGTGGGCGCCAGGCAACTATAATTTTGGACCTACTGTAGGTCTTGCTCAGTTGCCGGAACAAGAGTTCCTAGTTCTCGACACCGTGATACAAAAAAAAAACTAGACTTGTGTTGAAAATTTAAATAAACTTCTTTCATTATGGATTATTGATACAACGATGAAAATAAAATGAAATGTTGAAGAGCGGTTAATTAATTGTAATTGAATGAATATAAATTAAATTAAATGGTATTTAAGAAAAGCTTTCCTTTTACAAGGGTTTTGTTAACTTAATAATTAATTACTTTTGCTTAATAACTACGATAAAACTTAATACATTTTTAAGCTAGAAACTGTTGGAAATTGTAGTTGCGGTTGCATATAACGAAATTTTCATCGGAAGTCTCTCGTGAATAACCTGTATACTGTTACGATTTAAAATTCCCTCCAAATCGTACTTTTAGAACCTTCTAGAACGTTCGGGAACGTGTGCACGGCCCGCGTTTTCCGTATCCACCACAGAGATAAACCGGACTAGAGGGGCTGAAGGAATATAAGGGAGGAATGAGCGCATCTCAGGTGATTCTCACGACCGTTTGTTCGGTGTGTGTTTGTGTTCAAAGTGGAAGTGTAGGGGGTGTTTTAAGTGTAGCAGGTGTTGGCGTGTCCGTGGAGGAAGTCAATTCTGGCTGGAGAAGTTGTCGTCCAAGGAACTCGAGCTTGAGCCATATCGCCGCGGCGGATTCGAGACTTCCACCACGAAGGGTTAAGCGAACCCAATGCTCAAGCGGATTAAACCCACGTCACCCCTGTTGGACCGCTCATCCCCCAAAGTCCACCTGGAGAGCACGGACATCGCACTGGGCAGACCCACGGCAGAACACCTACGCCACCAGGTCGTGGACCTCCAAGGAAGGTCGTAAGATAAATCTTATCTTCCAGACCGCCATTTTTTCAATTTTCTTTTACACGGACATTCTCATCAGACTGCGAGTGACCTCGCCAGTAAAGACGTGTCAGTCGCATGTACCATTTTTCTGTACCTAGATTTATTTCGCCAGGCCTCGCCGATTATGAATTTTTTTTCTTCTGTTTAGTGTCCGCGAAGGCGGAATAGCGGCGTAGCAGGACTTGGGAGACCTTCCTCCCCTTTTTTCAAGTAAACCACGTTAATTGTATTCCGGGAAAAGTTTAATAATTCGACTGGGACCCGGAGTAAGGCTTTACTTTCATTTTCCTTTTGATTCATAGTAATTCAATTTTATCTGTTTTTCACTTGACCATATTTCAGTCACGTCTTCAGCGATCATAGGAATTGTAACTTAATTTTGTTCACGGTTCAGGACTTATTTTTCAAAATTTTTGCTTGTTTAGTATAATTCTTATGTCAAGCTTATGTCCATTGTGAATAAGGGCCGTCATCGGCTGGTTAGGTTCTTGGAGTTTCATTTCATTTTGCTGGTTGTACTTAAGGCTGGCATACCGTATATGTATTGGGTATAGGGAAACATGGTGACATTATTTCTGGTTTTCAAGAAAAATAATGGATTTTTAAGTTAAAAACTAAAATACAGTTTAATATTTAAGCTTCTTTATTGGCTCCGAAGTAATAGTTGTGGTTCCAAAGACTAAAAGTATTAAATACATAAACGGCAAACTTTGTCAATTTTATGGCTTAGTAAATAAATAAAATATAAAAATTGTGACAACATTGAGAAATTAGTCATTATTCACAGCCAATAAAGGATATTAAGGTTTAATTTAAGGCGTCTCATAGTTAATTCAGTCTTCCGGTTTCGTTAAAAAACAAGAAAGATTAAAAGATTAATTTGCTTACAATATATTGGTGACTCGGCGAGAACAAAATAATTTTACAGTGATCACTGATCACTGAAGAAAAATGTTCAGATGTTCAGTGAGTGAGTGAGTGAGTTAACACGTGCAATTCGTGCATCTCGCAACGCAAAGATATCGTCCTTTCAAGAAAGGACAGGCCTTCTTTGGCTTTAATTGGCTAAGGGAGTCCGTTTCGGCTCAGGTCGCGGGTTCGATTCCGACCCGGGGCGAAATTAAAAAAAAAAAGTTATATTCTATCTCGTGATTCGGAAGTCACGTTAAGCCATTGGTCCCGGTCTACTGAGTTGGTCATCATGCCCCTCATAGATTTGTAAACCAGTCCTAGACTGTGAGACAACATTTATATAATCTCGGTTTTCACTTGATCTTCTATAAGCATCAGAAAAATGAGTTAAAAAATTTAAAAAAGGTAATTTTGAATTTTCTAATTCCGTTGCAATAGGTGGTTTTTGATTATCATTTCAGTGAGAAGTAGAAAATTACAAGTTAAACTTTCTTTTCTTTTACTAAAGCAATAAAAATATTGAATTGATCGCATCAGTTCATCGGCTACAAGAGACTTAAAAAATGTAATCACAGCCATTAAACAGCTGATCCGTGATCCGTAATACGTATAATGCGCTCACAATCGACTCTTTAATGCCAACTATGACGATAAATTTAAATGAACGCACGATATAAGGTATTCATTTTAAATGTTGGGTAAAGTTGTAAACTCAAAATATCATAAATTACGAAAGCGGCAAGTTTTCATTGTGTGGGTACTGTAAAGTAGTAATCCCTCTGCTCACATAAAATTGGTACCACGTTGTACATTCACCATCTTATCGACAAGCAAAAGAAAAAGAGCAAAAGTATTGAGATAACCGCTTTTGAATTCAAAACTAACCGCCAATGAAAGCTATAGAATTACCGGCGTTCGGTACCGTCGGCGACCGCTTGGGGGCGTGGGTGAAAGTCGACAGGGGATGAACGGCCATGTTTTTTTTTTGGAGGGCACTTTTTCTTGACCGCAGAGTAGTACAGAAGTACCGCGTATTTTTCTGTGTGCTAATTGTGCGATTTTAGTTGTTTTTTTTATTGAACTGTGCTAAATGTTGCTGTCCAACTTCTGTTTCGAACTAGGTATGTGTTTGGGGTACTAAAATTAATTCTGCTTCGCGCGAAATGTAGTTTAACAATAATAAGACACAAATGGGTCGCACGTGGGTTTCCACCATGTTTTACAAAATCCACATTTATCTCGACCATCCCCATGTATTATGTTTTTAACATTATAAGCTTGCGAAGGAGCGTAAGGCAGCCTGGTTCTAGTTTTGCTAAATTTATAAAATTGACGGATCACGTTTTCCCTTTGTTGTCAAAGCAGGTTTTTACAATTCACTAATTTTCCTAAAAGAAAATGACTCCAAGTTTTAGCGTGGGTCTGTGGCTTTCACTTTTTATCAGCGCACTCCCTCACTTTGAGCCCCTTTCTAATTATTCCGAGTGACGCTTTTGGTGTAACAAGTATTTATTTATTGCTTAACATTTTTAATCAAAATTTGAAAGTTTCCACTTTCCATCCCGGTAGCAACCAAATGTGTTTATATTTCAGGTATCTGCGCGGGCTTTTTCCTTATCCAGGGATCTTCTACATTTAGGTATTTTCATCGTTTAGTCCCGGGGCGCCCTCCATATTATCCAAGGGGGGGGCCCTTGTCGATGATCCGGCTCTAATAGGCTAGGGTCGACTGGACTGTGTTTTTTTGTTTTATTGTTATGTATGTGTTATTGGTTGTTACCACTTTTCCATCCCAAACTGAAAGTGTTCTTAGATTACTCCGTCAACAAAGTTTTGTCGCGGTTTCGTTTGCATTTTCCAGTTGCTGTAAATGTCAATTCTTCCTTATCGCGAGGGTCTCTCTCTGTTTGAGGGGTTTAGTTGCTCCTAACATCCAATCGTTGAACACGACCCCGCGGCCCCTCGTTTAACATGTTGTGCCCCAAGAGAGACCCGAAAACCATAACGCTTGGCGGGGCTTGTTGAATGCTGGTCCGCAACGTCGCTCATGGTGTAAGTTGAATCCGAGTTCCTTGGCACAGAACTTCCGGAATGGTAATCTGTTCTCGAAGTTTGTGGTACTTGACAAGCGTCGTTTGTTTTTGCTCTGAAATAGTCATATTCAATTCAACCGATGAACTTAGGGTACCTCAATTTGTTGACTTAACGTAAAGCAGTTAGGATTTTTCCCCTTAGCACTAAATCACGGGTAGGCGGGAAATGATAAAGTCGTAAGGATAGGTACCACAGACCTCCGGACCACCCAAAGCCACTCACTCCTTCTATAGCGTATCTGCCGTATTTTGTAAATTAACTTGGAAAAGAAAAAAAGAACATGCTGAAGTTCTCGTCTAGTGCCCGCTCTCGCTCGAACGGTCCGAAGTAACTGTTTTGTTTGTAATGTACATGACCCTCCCGTTTTTTTTTCTGAATTTGAAATTGTGTTGTTTATGAAATCAGTTTTGCTCAATTCTCACTAACTGTCCCGTCCACGTTGTCACTTCGGACTTGTTCGTATTTTCAGGAGAGGTTTTAGCGGAGACGTTTTATTATTCATGAATCCCGGCGTTAACCAAAATCATAACTTTGAATAAATAGCTGGTTTTAATTATTGTGTTGTTTTATTTGCACTCTTCTGTGTGGTTCACAAACCCTGTTGGAACGAATCTGGTAATGTTTAATTTGTATTTAAAAAAAAAACACAACGTAGGGAAATTAACTAAGTACGATCAAGCGCTCTTGGCCATTTTTTTGAATTTCGCGGGTTTTATTTTTCATTGTGTATGTTGGTACAAAAAAAAAAATGCAATGGCCGCTTGGTGGGAAATTTGAATTACCCACTTGGTTCATCACAGTATCCACAAAAAAAATAACACATTTTGCGATCAGTGGCCAAAAAAATGTTAAGAGATTGTTGATTTTGTACTGGGAAATTTTGTATTTGAGAAATAAGATTACTAAATAAATTGATAAATATAGGATTTGCGGAACTGAAGGGGAAACCATTGAACACAGTTCTTCTTGCACCGTTTTGGCTCAATGAATTTAGCAGTTAAATTCAACTTATTAAAGGATACACAACCACATCATATTTATAAACCAGAAAGTTGTTTGGAAAATGACAATTACAAATCATATTTTGATCGTACAGTTTTAACTGATATTCCTATTCAGCATAACAGACCGGACATTATTATTTTAAATAAACAACAAAAGCAAGCATATCTTTTAGATATAGCTGTTCCAAATTCACAGACATATAACACAAGAATTAATAAATATTTAGAACTCTCCGTTGCTATGAGAAATCTTTGGTGTTTAGAAAAAAATTCGATTTTACCACTTATAATTTCAGCAACAGGAATAGTACCGCAAACTCTTTAAAAAAATTTAAAAATTTTGGACTTAGAGAACACATTGGTGGTTGAAATTCAAAAAGGTATATTACTCATGTCATATCGTGAGGAAATTCCTTAACATTGAAACAGAACATAAAACACAAAAAAGTCAAAATGTGGAGGCGAGACGCCGGTAATTGTGTTGATAAGCACTGCACTATTACTTGATAGTATTATCGGTAATTGTGTATGTACCCGGCAAAATTGCCGTACATAAACAAATAGAAAATTAATCGTCATCTGAATCAAATTCATTAGATAATTCACCAGTATTGGCAACAAATATTAATGGTTCCACGTGGTTTTATAAAAGTTGCTCTCGATGCCACCATTCTTTAATTTTGTCTTCAGTGTGCCGCACTGAATTTCTCCACATTTTTGGGGTAATTTGTTGGAGGGCTTCTTTCCACATATCTACGACATTATTTTCCGCATAGCCGTCTCTTTCAATATGTCTGTCGTAATAATTTTTCGTGATTCCCCATATCAACTCTCTATGGGGTTCAACTGACAGTGGTAAGGGGGTAAGCGGAGTACTTTGTGGCCATATGAATAGGACATTTCATCAACTATATGCTCCTTTTCTTTTTTGTTGTTTCTGGCAATATTTAATAATTCAACTTTAAAACTTTTTGCTGGAAAATGAATATTGTTTTCTTTCAACCAGTTTACAATGTTTCCCTTAGTCCATGAAGATGTTGGTTGTTTCTTACTTATTCTCGAATGGTTCACTAAGAGAGTGAAGAACTTGTAGAAACCAATTTTAAAAGAACTCGTGGTTCATATTCTCGTAGTAATCTTGACTATTGGAATGACAAGCAAAAATCCTTCCTGCATTTTCCACAAATCCATCTTTGGTTCCAGCATGTACAATCATGTACCGTTTGCCATTTGATGATCGTCCCGAGTCTCTAACACTTTTTATAGAATCATCGTGCCATGTTTTTTTACTCTCTCCTCTCTGAAAGATCCATGTCTCATCTAAGAAAACCATTTGCGTATACCTAGACGGAGCTGAGATAAAATCGACATATTCTCTCAGAAAATTAATACCCATTCTTACAATATGCGGTTTTTCGCACAATCCACGTTGCTGTAGACAAAGCCACTGGATTTTATTAATTTATGAAGACTTGTTCTTCCAATGTCTATAATTTGTTTTTGTTTAATTTTCTGTAATAGGGAATCGGGGGTGATATGTTCTTTAGCGGCGCGTATGTCATATTATATTACATTTCTTATTTCATGTTGCACGCTTTCATCAACGTCTTCCGTTTTTGAACACATTCTTTTTCTTTTTTTGGGAATGTTATCCTTGTTTTCATGGCGTTGTATAATTTTCGTTAATGTTGTTTTGGATATTCCAGTAGCAAAATAAGTTTTCTTCTTTGGGGCCATCACTGAAGTTAACAAACCTTGATTTTGTTTTTCGTTCTCAGCACATTAAGAATAATGTGTTCCGACTGATGAATGAATCAGATGACCCAAACCACCTGACATATTGAGTAAAATTAACGCACTGAATTCACTTTACACGACACATCAAGTTATCTCTTGAAGGGTACAACTAAGACTGTAATCGTTTAGTGGCTTAGGGCCGGCCGGTCCTCTATTTTTAAAATTCTGGAAAACCCCATTATTATGTACTTTCTGTCTACGCTTGGGATTTCTTATTATTACCTGCACCCATCGTATAGATAAGGTAAGCAGAACGTATTTAAAGTACCTAAAAACAAATGTTTTACCGACGAATGCAAATGTATGTTAAATAATGAACCCCCCAGAACACTCGCTATTTGTCTCAAGAAAATCTGCGGATAAACTTAACTACAAGAACGCAATACCCTCAGAAAATTAATGTTTGGGATGGTATTTTTAATAATCAAATTATTGGGCGATTTTAGTACTAAATTTAAATTCACAAACATATTTCGACATTTTGATAAATGTGAATTATAGCAGTTTCTTTATTGGTAACCAATTTTGCTCATTTAAAACACGCCTGAACGTGTTTAAATCGAACTTTAAAAAACGCTCTTTTCCATGGCAACATCGCGCGTTTTCCATGGAAACATCACCAAACCCGATAGGACCGGAGAAACGTGAAGTCTAAATGTTAACTCATTTAACATTAAAAAAAATATATCGTAAAGTATTCGTGGATAACTGGTCTTTAAAACACTTGCTCTATTTCGAACACTCTGGCTGCGCCGTCGTGCTCGAAAAATCGCGCGTGTTTTAAAGACCTTAATATCGACTTATACTTTAATACTATATTAAAGGACGAGTTTTATAAGGGTTGATTTGGCGCACGAGCCCCAAGTGTAGAAAACGACCCGTAGGGAGTTTTGTATGGGACGAGTGCGCCAATGCCCTTATAAAACGAGTTTTTTTATGTTATTTTTTAGAATTTGCACCCTTGTTTTAATTTTTAAATAAAAAAAAATAAATTTTCAAATTCTAGGGAATTTTGTATTAATTGGTAATTCAAGGTAACGCATGCAACTACATCTGCAACATATGTTAAAAAGTAGAGTTTGGAAGTTTTTTGGTGTAAATGACAATAATACACTGAAATATTGATAAAAATTTTCTTAAAGATCTATTAAACTACGAGTGCTTTAAGAGATAACCATAAACGACTCCAAATTGAATACAATAATAGACCTATTACACACGCAGATTCTAAAATATACTATTATTTGATGAGTTTGTGAGTAAATTGGGCCTTTTTTTGGCACGAGTGGGCCATTTTAAAACGCTAGTGCCAAAAAAGGCCCAATTTACACACGAACGAGTTGAATACAACGTTTTTTTGTCCGACGAGCCCCTTAAAGGCTCCAAATCGGCTTAAAACCTTTAAAATTAGCTTGACGTTTCATTTTGACAAGTTGTGACATTTATCAAAATCCGTTCACATAAGAGAAAATTCTCAAATTCTGACAGTGTCGAACAAAAAAAATGTTTTTCTTCAAACGTCCGTAAAATATGATATTGCACTGCCGCATTGATAATGCTAAAGTGTCACTTCATTGTCATGGCATCTAACGATCTAACCAGAGTCCGTGAAGTTATTATCTCCGCTGAGGAGCGTCCGTGAAGTTATTATCTCCGCTGAGGGCGTCCGTGAAGTTATTATTTCCGCTGAAGAGCGGCTGTAAAGTAAACTAGCTAAATCATTTGAAATTCCTACCTGGTTTCTTAACATGTAAAAAATAGTATATGTTATTCGAAGCAAAAATGGTTTTATGTGCTTTGGCTGATTTATCTGCCTCACTGCGTTCGGCAGCCAATCTACCAGCCGCAGCCATTAAACTTCATTTTTGCTCCTCATAACATAATACAGGGTGTTTGGGGTATAAGGTAACAAACTTCTCCTGTGTAAAGAAATAGACAAAATAAAACTTTTATTCTAGTAACATTTTTTAGTATGTGTTATAATTTTCTAGTAATCATTTTTTCAATTTGAAGAACTACTGTGTGAGATTCACCGGATTTATAAATTATAAAGGCGGCAGCTAAGGCATTTTCCTTTACAAATCTTTATTAGTTTGGTATTAATAATTACAGATACGAACAGTGGCTCTCAAACAGTGGAAACACAGTTTAGTCAGTTAAGTTCAGCATAATAAAAAAAGCGAATTGAAAAAAATGTCACTAAGAAAAGTTGTTCATTTAACCTAGCTGTGCATCTCAGAAAAGTTTGTTACCTTAAACACCAAACACCCTGTATACTATTCTAATAAGTTGACCACTTAAGAAATTGAGATAGCCGAGTTTGAATTTAAACCAACCGCCAACAAAAGCCAGGAAAGTACCGGTGTCGGTACCACCAGCGACCACTAGAGGCGGGGGTGGAAGCTGACAGGGGATGAACGGCCATGTTTTTTTTGCGACACTGCTCCCTTGTCTGTAGATGAGTGCAGAGGTACCCTGTGTGATTTTCTTTTGTGCTCCAACTGTGTGATTTTCGGTGCTTTCCGAACTACATTAGACGTTGTTGTTGTCCAGCCCTTCTGGTTTGAACAAGGTATGTTTGCGGTACTAAAATTATGTCTGTTTCGCGCGAAATGTATTTTAACTATCATAATGAGTCGCACGTGGGTTGTTGATGTTCCCACCATATTGTATAAAATCCGCAATTATCTCGACCATCCCCATGTATCACGTTTTTTAACACTTGTAAGCTTGTGAAGGAGAGTAAGGCCGCCTGGTTCTAGTTTTGCAAATTTTATAAAATTGTACGGATCACGTTTTTTTTTTGTTGTCAAATCTGGTTTTACAATTCACTAACTTTCCTAAAAGAAAATGGCACCAAGTTTTAGCGTGGGTCTGTGGCTTTCACTTTTTATAAGCGCACTCCCTCATTTTTGATCCCTTTTAATTATTCCGAGTGACGCTTTTGGTGTGATAAGTACCTAGTTATTGTGCAACACTTTAATCAACATTTCAAAGTTTCCACTTTCCATCCCGGTAGCAACCAAATGTGTTTATATTTCAGGTGTCTCCGTGGGTTTTTCCTTAGCTAGGAATCTACTACATTTAGTTATTTCCACCGCTTAGTCCCGGGGCGCCCTCCATATTATTCAAGGCGCCCCCCTTGTCGATGAACCGGCTCTAATATGCTAGGGTCGACCGGACTATGGTTTTAAATTTTTCTGTATGTGTTATTGGTTGTTACCACTTTTCCATCCCAATTTGAAAGTATTCTTAGATAGCTCTGTCAACAAATATTTGTCGTGTTTCTTTTTTTGTTTGCTTTTTCCAGTTTGCTGTAGATGTAAATTCTTGACCTTACCGCGAGGGTCTCTCTCTGTTTGAGGGGTTTTGTTTTCTTCTAACCTACAAGCGTTGAACACGACCTCGCGGCCCTCATAAAATTTGCACCCCAAGGGAGACCCAAAAACCTAACGCTTGGCAGGACTTGTTGAATGCTGGGTTATACTCGAGCTCCATGGCACACTTCCGGAAATGTGATCAGGTCTATTTTCCCTGAGTCTGTGTAGCCTGACAAGCGCGTTTTGTTTTTCTTTTGCTTTGGAAAAGTCATGTTCACTTCAACCGATGAACTTAGAGTACCTCGATTTGTTGACTTAACGTAAAGCAGTTAGGACTTTTCCCTTAGCACTAAATCACGGGTAGGCGGGAAATGTTAAAGTCGTAAGGATAGCCGCACATTGTAAATTAACTTGAAAAAAAAAACATGCTAAAGTTCTCGTCTAGTGCTCGCTCTCGCTCGAAAGGTCCGAAGTAACTGCATTGTTTGTAATGTACATGACCCTTTCGTTTTTTCCTGAATTTTAGATTGTGTTGTTTATGAAATCAGTTTTGCTCAATTTTCAATAACTGTCCCGTCCACGTTGTCACTTCGGACTTGTTCGTATTTTCAGGAGAGGTTTTAGCGGAGCCTCATTCGGGGGTCTAGGGGAATGGCCAGAGCTCACCATTTTCCTAGAGTTCTAAATGAGTAGTCTTCTCACATTTGGGGCGACTTGGGTGCCCTCTCCCGAGACGTTTTTATTATTCATTAATCCCGGCGTTAACAAAAATCATACCTAACTTTGAATAAATAGCTGGTTTTAATTATTGTGTTGTTTTATTTGTACTCTTCTGTGTGGTTCACAAACCCTGTTGGAACGAATCTGGTAATGTTTAATTTGTATAAAAAAAAAACACAACGTAGGGAAATTAACGAGGTACGATCACGCGCTCTTGGCAATTTTTGAATTTCGCGAGTTTTATTTCCATTGCGTATGTTGGTAGAAAAAAAATATGAGATGGCCGCTTGGTGGGAATTTTGAATTACCCACTTGGTTCATCACAAAATGTAAAATTTAATAAATTTCTTAATGAAATAGGTACTTACCTGAAATCACCCATAAACTATTTTTCATGTGATCAGTTTTAGATTCACTGAATTTCGGACAAGTGTCAAAGCAGGCAAGTTTTATTACTAAACCCAACATTTAAAATGAATGCCCTATAGCATATTTTAAGTAAAATAGTTTACTTTCCTTCATTGCGGGACTCGATTAGAGATTTGTCAAAAATGACAATTATCCTACATTATAATTATTATGAGACATTGTTATAAGAATTTATTCAACATGCCTGGTCATTTACATTTATTGCGATGTTTTCAATATGCCTAACTTGCATCAGGCATTATGCAAAATGACTGAAAACGGTAAGTAATTTTGAATAATTGAAAGTGACGCTATTTTGCAAAATGCCTAGGTTTTTTGCAAAAAGCCTAATTCAGCTATAAGCCTGCGACATCTTCATATTCGTATTTTGTATCGAGAGTTGCATAATATTTTTAACACGACCTGCTGTATAATAACCGGCCTGTTCATTTCATTAAAAAAGCATTGCGAAAATGTTTCCGAGAAAGAGCCTATTTTCGCCGATGAGGGCGCCACAGTACGGGCGCTTCTAAAGAATAAAAATGCGGAAAAATATGTTTAGACATGATTTTAGAGTTAAGATTGAGTACAGTAAGTTCATATTTTCTTTCTAAAGCTATACTGAATACAATTGTATTTTTGTACTTTTGATTTTAAATTCGAATGTCATTTGAACGAGAAAAACTCTCGGTGACAAAAACTTAAGATGAATAATATCCCCAAAAAGCGCCCGTACACTAGCGCTCTGCGGGGATCACTCAAATTACACTTTTGAACAGGCCGGTTATAATACAGCAGGTCCTGATTTTTAATATACTAGTATCAAGAGTTGCCTACTCACTAGGTGGTGCTATTATAACTGACTGTGGCGAGACTCCCGTGGTCCTTTGGCGCCGGCGCCGTTGCTAGTCTGGGTGACTGGGACAGCCAAGAGTCAACACTCAACACAACACGTGTTTTTGTTTTGGTGTTCAAACAGAGAGAGTGCGACAAATGAAATTGTAAGTTTTTCTTTTCATATTTCGTTTATTATGTTCATTATTGATTACATTTTTCACAATAATGGCAATAGGCGCATAAATGTACAGGTTTGTTTGCTTACGGTTACATTTTAATGATTGCCGATGTAAAGCGGTAGGTAAGCGCCATTTTTAGGTTATGTTAACTTTTTGCAAAATCGAAGTTTTTCCCGAACGTTTTTATTATCTACTCTGTTGTATTTCGTAGAATGAACTGCGCCGATGAACGGACCGTTGTGTGTGGTTTTTGAGGGATGAGTTATCACTCCGGCTTGGGATGTCACTCGAGAAGGCTCGAAGCAATTAGTAACTCACCACTGAATGGTAAGTGTCAAACGCTTGATTGTGGCAATCTCAGAGTGTTATTAAATGTTCAGTAAATAGGTATGTATTTAGCTATTGCAGGTCATTGTTGCAATGAATATTGGAGCACATTTATTCCTGGGTTATTCATGAGAGACTTTCGATGAAAATTGCGTTAGAAATGGATATTTTGTTTAATTTCAAATAAGTTCGCAATTCAAGAAGCTTGGCAAATGGGATTAATCATGACACTTTCTCTTTATTGAGGTTATGAGCAAAAGTTTTTACAACAAACATGGATGTTGCCTATTTGGGAATTTCCGTCTGTAAATAAATGCACCTTACGCATTTTTCTTATATGAGAATCATATCCGTCTGTTCATTTTTTGTGTACATTATGAAAAACGTCTTGAAAATTTATGATCAGTTAAAAATGTGAAAACTGACATGACGGATAATACATAAAGTCCATTCAAAAAACATCTGGACTGTCAAAATCAAAATTGCAGTTGTTAGGTTGGTTAAATCACTAGTTGTTTTCATATTGCCTAGTTGTCTATGATTTTTTAATTTTTCAAACTATTCATTTGTTTAAATTGACATTGTCAAATAAATTGCAAAATTATTTAAGTGTATTTTGTAAAAAGGTTAAAATAGAAATGTTAAATAATTTTCTTCCGATTCTGAATAAATGAAACAGGTTAGTTTATTTTGGATGATTTTGGTTGTTTAATTTGTTACCTGTTTTCAGTTTGTCGTGTGTTTTTATAAACTTTATTAAATTGCTCCAATTCATTTAGTTGCTGCATTTCACTTCAAGTGTTCGAAGCAATGAATGATTCAAAACATTTTTTTTCATTCATTTTAGTTCAATAATTAAAAATGAAAACATAACCTAAATATATTTTGTAACTAGATTTTGATGTCGGTACACTCTAGCGAAAATTTTTTATACCCAAGTACAGTCAAAACAAGCATTTTATTTAAAATTTAATTTTGACAGTCCAGGAGTTTTTTGAATTTACTATACGGACATGACAGACAATAAAGGCCAGCAATCGTTGATTTCAGTTTTATTTTTTATTAATTTAGGAAGCTGGAAGCTATTGGAAATTGTACGGGGTTATTATAAATTTTTGTAGTCCAAGTAAGCGTAAAAACTGAATGTAAACTTTATGGTTGCCGCTCCATATAAAAAAACATTAAAATGATGTGAATAAGTGAATACACACAGGAGTTACCTAAATTGGATGCAAAACAACTCAATATTTTTAGAATTGGTTGCAAAACAAATCAATATTTTTGAATTCAATCGTTAATTTAAAAAAAAAAATAAAACCCTCATCACCGCACTTTTCATGTAAAAAATGACAGCGACAGCGACAAAAATTGACAGTTTACATGAAAGCGGCAAAAATTTCATAACATGGACATGGCCTGCTTCGACGACAATGATTTATAATAACCTGTAGTTTCGGTTGCATATAACGAAATTTCATCCCAAGTCTCTTGTGAATAATCCTGTATGGTATAATTCATTTTTTAATGCTGTAGAACAAGCCAGGCAGTCCAATATACACTCAATACAGTGAGGACTTTATTTCGCTGATCATGGATTTCCATGTTCAGTTTTTGAATATCCGTGTCAATGCATTGGGTGATATTAATAAAAATAAGCAAATGCTTCCAAGCATTTGCTACTTAGCATTAGCATTTGCTTTAAAGTAAAAGCTTTTGCTTCTAGCAATTGCTTGTTTTGGTATTAATAAAGAAATCCTCTTGACGAAAGCATATGCTAGTGACTTGACAAGTAATTGCTTGCCGTTCAACGCAGGGCGCCAGGAAAATATATCCAAAGTGGTGCCTTGTCTATAATTTTTCCCGTGACAAATTTTACAACATTCGATACAATTGGTTGACTTACTTCCATGAGTTCAGCTACCCCAATCTGAAATCCTGTAAATAGTTTAACACTATTTATTACTCTTTGAATAATTTAATTTTTTATACTTGGATCAGCTACATATCGCAATAATATTTTTATTTTCATCACCACGCGTTTCTGCATCGTCATTCCCAAGAAAATCAGCAATCCACTGAACACTTTCATTTCGGAAATGAAACAATTTTACATCATCTTCTCTTTTATAATTTTTATAATTTTTTTCTTTAAGTAGGGTCTTTGTTCGGTTTATTTATGACTTAAGCCAAAATTCCTTAGGAAGATAAAAATACTATAATGGTATTGTCTTTCCTTTCTTTGTAAAATTTACGGTTTCTTGGCACTTGGAATATACTTTTATGGTGTTTTAACAGCCGATTTACAACTACTAGTACGACACGAAGGAGAATGTCATTTATCCTAAAGTGCGTCTATCGATATTTTAAAACAACCTTTTGCTTCCTTCAGTGGTTTATTGCCCGCTAACAAAGATTGTCCTAAAAGTGGTGAGTAACCGATCCTCAATAATCCGCAGGTATACCATCGAGAGTTTTTGTTACAGGGTAGGTAAATAATCCCCTAGTAATGAGACCATCATAAACGACCCAAAATGTTAACTAGTGTTTAAAAAGTCGTTTCAAAATATCGATAGACGCACTTTTAGCAATTGCTTACTATGGGTGCAACTGAACTGCGCACAAAATCCATTAGATCTTTAAACTGACACTCGAACTGCGCTCAAGACATTTTTTCTACCTGGACTGACCTTTACAAACACCTGAACTGCGCTCAGTATCCAAAAGGATTAGAGAGATGGTGAAGTAACCATTGATTCAAATTCATTTTCCCTCACAAATCAAATTATTTATTTCAATATTTTTACAAAATTGTAATGTTTATATTATAATATATAACATAAAAAGTAATATATTTACCTATTACAAATTCGCAATACTACTAAATTTATACGAAATACATTTAACAAAATTATAACGTGATATTTCATGCCTATCTAACTGTATAATTTTTGATCGGATAAACTTCTGTTTTAACAATATTTCCCGTCGAATATATTTCTTTTCATTTCGCTTAATAGAATTTTACATATGTGTCGGTTTGCATTTCCAACAATACTTTTAAAAATGAATGTATGTTTGGATATGGGCTTGAATTTTCTTTTTCAAATTTAGAACGGAAAGATTCGCATGTGTTTGTCGTCCTTAAAATGCTGCAACTGTTTTCCGCCCACATCTCTGGGGGAAATTTAGACTCACTGTCGATGTAATTGTCAACCAAATAATCAGCAAACTGGTCAAGCTTCGAATTTTCTGGTTTTTTTGCACATGAAATCTTCCGCGAAACAATCTCCCACTTCCGCCGGTGGAAGAAATGTCAGGCCGAATAAATGTTTTAGCCAGGTTCCAATAGGAGACTGCTCGTTTTTATATTCTGAAGCTAGTCCCAGTTGCTGTATTTTATGCCACCTATAACAAAAAATGTATAGGGTTGGGCGGAAAATAGTTGGCGCTCCCCACCAGTCCGCTACAGCGTCGCACCGCTGTCTTTTCGCTGCGAGCGTGAACCGTGGATCGTTTATAATACGAGCGCGCTGCACTGGATCGTGATGGTGGGAGGTATTCTTGACGCGTTCACTATTTTTCGCTTAAGTCTAGTTATGTATTATTTGCTTAACAAATAAAAAAGAAATATGAAACGTTATACGTACCATGATTGCGCAAGATGGAATCGGCATCCAATAATTTGAACTCCTTGCCAAACTTCTTCAACGCTTAAATGAATTGCCATTTCGAAATCAATTACAATAGTCTTCGGGTTTAGAATACAATGCATCAAATCACATTTTTCTTTTAATATATCTGTGGCGGTCGTGAAAAAGTAGGTAAGTCAAATAATTTCAAAAATGTGTTAACGATGTTTACACCTTAATAATAAATCATGGAATTAAATAATTCCGATTTTCACAGTTTAAAATTTACTTATATTGAAAGCAAGTACAGGTAGAAAGAAGTTTCTATTTAATTACAGGATTATAGGAATGATGTGGAATTTTGAAACGTTGCCCTGAAAAATTAACATTTTCGACTTACCTACTTTTTCACGACCGTCACAGATATTAAATAGTCTTAAATATGTACTTTTTGATTTGAAGAGTAGAGTTAAATTTCGTTGTCATTTTTTTGTCCTTTGGCTAGTTTCCAAGTTATACAGAGTTTAAAGTAAGCAAATGTGGCAACATCGGTTGGTATGCACAATCAACTAAACCAATTCTCCTTTGAGGTCAGTGTTGCCGCTGCTATTTTAGCCTATTTTGGTAGGTCATTACTCTAAAAAGAAGGACTTCTGTGTTGTTCCACTACCCAAATGGATCTTGGAAAAATTAAAACAGTAAAGAAATTTATAATCCACCTGTAAAATTTGTTAATAAAGGAGATACATCTCTTTAAAATCAGCATATTTTAAGAGCAAGTTGTACAAGATTTATTGTTCCGATCAAAGTTTTTTATTGAGATTTACCTTACCAGACCTCTATTCTTTAAGACCCTTAGGAGATTGGGCGCCATTTTTGAGACACCCTCTATAAGTAAAAAAACGAAAAAAATGCATTCTCAAAAAAAACTTAAATCGCTAATTTTATCACATAAATTAATAAGATCATTGGGGGGTACCCCGTCATAACAACTTTGGTTCGCTAACAATTCTTTGGTTAAAAGAAGTGCATCACAGCTGTCTATATTCCTAGGTTTTGTTTTTATGAGGCTTAGTTGTGAAAATAAACGTTCAGCGGCTGCACCACTATGGGGGAGACAACTTAATGCTTTAAAAAACTGTATGATATTTGGAAATAAAGGCTCTTCGGCTCCATTTTTTAAAGTAGTTAAGTATTCTCTCAATTCATTAAAACCAATGATATTTTTTTTTGCTTTAAAATCACTAAGTAGTCTCCACTCCATGTTTAAGTCGTTAATTGTGTTTGCTTCAACAACATTTTGAAATCGTGAAATTAAATTAAGAAGACTACATTTATCGTCGTCAAACATTGTTTTCGGGTTTAAAATACTCAGGAATTTTAAGGTTTCATCATCAAAATTTACCCGTTCTCTAATTTCTGTGCAAAGCTTCACATAAAAATCGAGACACTTGACTTTCACACTGTCAATGTCTCGTTGGCTCTAGCCATTGGACGTTAAAATTAATTCTGCCTCCATACACAAGTAAACTTTTTCAATTGGCAGGAAGTAATCTGGATTTCTGGGGTTGATTTTACTAATCTCCATTTTATTTACAATTTCAGATTAAAACAAAAAACTTTAATATAAGTACTTCTATAAATACTGGTAATGCTTTCTAAAAATATATGAAACCTAGGAGATTCAGACTGAAAAAAAGTATTAAGTTTAATGACAATGGTTAAAATATGTTTTAAAAATTTAAAATAAGTAAGAAATATTTTACTATCTAAACATTCTAGAATAAAAAACGCACTAGGAACATCATCCTGTAAAACCTCTGATCTAAAGTACAGGGTTAAAGCTGACCATTGCTCACATATTCTTTCCACAACCATATGTAAAGGCAGCCACCTGGTCTGCGAAGGTCTCAACATCTGATGTGACTGTCTGAGTAAAAGTTTGAAACTCGGTTAAACAACTTTTGCGTTTTGCGCTGTGTGAAATAGCTATTTATGCACCAAGGGCGTTACAACGATGATTACGCCCGGAGAACGATGAATCCAGCTCGAGGGCTTTACGGTGTGGCCGGATTGCGGCCGTGGTCACACTTTACCTGTACATTGAGGGCCGTATTGCAGCGGAATTGAAATTGTACCTGTAAAGGTAGGGGCCGGATTGCGGCCGGTCCGCGAAATTACTGGACATCATTAGGGAAGGGATATTTAATCCTAAAATGTCTATTACCTACCATAAAAGTCCTGTTATAAATATCCGGTTTTTCAAAATTATGGTTAGTCTTAACAGTAAACGACACAAGAGGAGAAGTGAAGATGGAAGTGATATTTAGTGAACGTGGTAAAGAATTGATTCTTTCAGAGTCTTTTAAATACTCTAAAAAAAGTGCCACAAAGCAAGGTGTGAAGTGGTGTTGCACAGTGAAGAGCTGCAATGCAAAAATATATGTAGACGAAAGTCCATCGCCGCAATCCGGCCCTGCCCCTTTTTACCCGAATGCTATCACTGCCGCAATCCGGCCATCACCTTTCCAGGTACATTTTAAACGGGAGATTTAAAAGTTGACCATCGCCGCAATCCGGCCCTGCCCGGGCTTTAGCCCGAGAGATGGATATCGTTCGATGGGCGTAATCATTCGGTGACGCCGTGGTGCATACAAGATTTTATTTTTCACTATACGTGTTCTTAAAAAAAAAAAAAATGGCATCTTTGCAATTTTGAATTGATGAGGGCTTACGTATTTCGTATCCTAGGAGTTATCATGCAATTATACTAAAGTGAAAAATAAAATAATTATAAATATCATGGCACAACCTTTCCAAATCATTTTGCAGAGTTTTACAAGCTTTCGATGCACATAAATGTAGGGAATGTGAAATACAAGGCATCACAAATACATCCGGAATCAGCTCTTTAAAATGGGCTTTAACTCCACCAATATTTCCCATCATTACAGATGTATTGTCCAGGGTTGGCATGTTTAAATAGTATATTGTATATCAAGAGTTGAAAATGAAAGATTTCACACGAGTTTGCAGAATTGAGCCACAAGCCGTAGGCGCGTGGCTTAAGCAAACGAGTGTGAAATCGAATTTTCAACACGTGGTATACACGATATTTTTCCGACGACCACAAAAAAAAAACGCTAATATTCGGCATCCCTTCAAACTTCAAATATTATTCGACAGAGCTGCGGACAAAATAATTATGCCGTTGCGCGGAGATAGACATCGTTAATCATCGGCCCGTGTACAATATAAAAACACACAGCTGTCGGCCAATCAGATTTCTCAAATTTTTCATTGTACACGGTTAGGCTGTTCGTTCGTGTTCGTGTTGAAATCGTTTGCAATTTTAAATTTTCACTAAGGAAAAACCGTGTGAAATGTGCCATATTTCACAGTGGTCGTCTGAAAACATTATATTTTAATCTATAGTTTAAAACAGTGTTTTAAACATGTTGTATAAAAAACACACGTTTGTTTAAAACTGTTTAAAACACGTTTTAAACATGTTTTTTAATCCATGTGCTTTAAAACAATAAAAAACAACAAGAATTCAACTTTTTACAGTCACGTTCATTTATTCATATTTCCAATACAAATTTTTTTTGGTATGAGTGGTCCACGAGTGCCAAAAACCCCCAATTTACACACGAACCCGTTAAATAAACTACTACATATTATACCACTAGAGGATAACACGAGAAAATAATAAGAAATCAAATTTCGGTAATTTCGCAGTTTGCATTGCAATATTGCAATACAACTGCGCAGTGCGCATGCCCAGTGTTTGTTCGTAAAAGTAAAAAAGCAACATAATAAAGATTTCAACCGGTTTAATACTGTTTTATTCGTGTTTAAAATTGGTTTAAAACCTGTTTTTTTTAGCCAAGTTTAAAACATATTTTAAACAAAAAAAACTGTTTAAAATAAAAAAAACTGTATGTTTTGTTTTAAATAAAAAAAAAACACGTTTTTTGCCAACCCTGGTATTGTCTGATGCAAAACCCATGCAATTTTTCAAATTGACATTTATTTTTTAAACACATCAGCAATTGAAAGAAATATATCATTTGCAGTTGCTGAATTTACTACTACAAGAGCAAAGTGGCAGTCATTGACTTTATTTAATTTATCATTAAAAAATCTCACTGCAATGACCAATGACTGTTTGGTCGATACGTCAGTTGTTTCATCGATAATTATTGAAAATTTTGACTCTCTTAAATGACTTGCTATGTTTTTTCGAACATACGGCCCTATAACATTTTTAATTATATCTGTCGTTTTAGTTCTAGAGCAGCTCAGTTCCTTAGCAACGTTAGAATCAGGAAAACAATGGGGACAAAATTTGCTTCCATGTTCCATGTATAGAAACGGCAAGTTATGTTCTGCTAAAGCTAAATGAACACAAATTTTTAATTGTGCCTCCTTAACTAATCGCTCCAACCTCTTCTTTTCTTCCGATACCAAGCATTTTTCAATAGAAAGAGTGCCTTTCACACTGTTTACAAATTTTTTATGCAAACTTGTTGCCTCATGCCGTGTTAAGTGCTTCCTTCCACCTTGCACTATTTTGTGGCAGTACTTGCAGTATGCCTTATTATTTTTGTCCACCACCCAGCTGAATTCGTGGGTGCAGACCTCACGGAAGTTCCTTGTTGGGAATTGTCGATGTTGTTTACTGTTACCTTCAATACCTTCATCATTTGTGGGTGTTGTTGAGGTTTCTTGTTCTTCTATATCTGGGTCTGGGAGTGATTCGAAGTGCGAAGACTGCGATGTTGAGGGTGTTGAGGTCGAGGGTTGGAGAGAATGTTTTATTAAAAACCTATGAAGATAATTTATTTGTTATCAAAACTGATGATATTTTTTTTTTATAGAAACTCATACTTATCCATTTCTGATACCAGATGAAAAACTGGAAATTGGCGCCAACACACTTAAGTACGCCACGAGCCACGTGCTATGTCTATGTCACTTGTTATTTACTAATCACTAATCTACTAATCTAACTATTCAAAAAACTGGAAACTCGCGCCAACACACTTAACCCACGTGGTAATCACTAAATTGCTAATCTAGCTGTTCAAAAAACTGGAAACTGGCTTCAACACACCAAACTACGCCACGAACCACGTGCTATGTCACTTGTTATCACTCGGTACTCGGTTGTTGTTGTTGATGTTGTAGCCAGGAAGTCAGGTTGCCACTCGGGACTCTGTCAGTTGTTATAAACAAATTGCCAACTGTGACAACTTTGCGTTATAGTGGAACCAGAAATATAGTGTTTTTATGGACTCTGGTCCATAATTTCTTTTACAATTTTGGGGTCACTTTTATTACCAACTTGAAGAGAGTTATAAATCTTCTATGACAGATGTTTTTGAGCCGTCTGAAAATGGACCATCGGAGACAAAGGTAGGTAGAGCCCAGTCGCGCGACGAGTGCCAGAAGTTTATTGCCCTGCCATAACTGACCCTCTCAAGTTAATGTACTCCATCCCTCATAAAAACACTATATTTCTGGTTCCACTATACCAACAGCGTGGCTACCAAAGTTACTATTACTGGTAATTTTTACAGAGGTGGAAAATTAAATTTTTGTCAGCATATATTTACGTAATCGAAAAAATAAAAATGTATCAAAATGTGATTTAAAAAAAAAGTAGTACCACCGTACCGGCCACAAGAAAAAGTACCAATTTTGGTACAATTGTACCAACGCGGCAACGCTGGCTCTGGGCGGTCCTCATTGTAGCGTTCCTAGATGTCGCCAGTTTAAAAGAGCGCGGGTACTTTGAAATTATCCATGGCAACTTGTTACATCTTTTTGTTTGGGCTCTTTCTTTAACGTTTCACATTGCAAATTTATATATTATTATTTATCTAGAATTCGTTTTATTACAAAATATGTACATGATATATTAAGTAGTAGAAATAATTTGAATAACATTTTTTCTGAAACCGGAGCGAAAGTACTATTTTACGCCCACTTTAGGCATGAATAACATACGAGTATAGGACGAGTTTTTTAATTCGAGTTTAAACTCGGTTCAAAATGTAAACTTAGTTCAGAGGAGAGTGGGCGTTTTTCAATTTAGGATCTAGAGTTAGAACAAAATAGATGTTTATTAGTGTTATAACATACACCCTATTTTTACACAAGTCAAATAAATAAACAAAGACAAAATTAATATTGGATCACAACAGGTCTCACTAACTACCTTATTAATGAAATGATTTTATTATGAAATATTGCTTTATAATGTTTATAATTATCAAATGAAAATAAAACTAATTAATGTAATAAAAAAAAAACTAAGAATGCTGCCAAATAAATTTTTTTCGTTGCATCTTTTTGCCTTCATCTGTCAATCTAAAATTAGCATTGACAAATTTCAAACAATAAAACAATCGCATTCTGCTGACAATCAAATTAAATATTTATGTGGAAATTCTCCACAGGGATGTTCAAAGGACACATCATTGTGAATATCTATGAATGTGGACATCGTGTTGTCCTTTAAAGCTACTCGTTCAAAATTGTATTCAAAAAGTTTCTCGAGTTTGCAAATATAATCAAAAAAACAATTGTGTGGCATATAGAGCTTGCCAAAAAGGTCGTCCAAATCCACAATCTACGATAACCAGTCTATTTTGCGACTGTCTCACAACTTCTACTGTTGACGGAGTAGGCGGTGTCGACACGGACAAATCTTTTAGTTGTTTAGAACTAGTAGGAATTTCGCATTGAATTGATTTGTCCTTTTTAGTGTTAGTTAATGAATTGGCAAGAGGTGTATTTAATTTAACAATTGCTGCAGAAGTACTCGGTTGTGGTTGTGAGGGTGCTGAAGGCTTGCGTAATTGTGCAATTCCGGCAGAAGTACTTGGTTGCGGCTGAGAGAGTGCTGAAGGCTTAAATAATTCAGCAATTCCGGCAGAAGTACTAGGTTGCGGCTGAAAGGGGGCTGAAGGCTTAATTAATTTTGCAATTCCGTCAGAAGTTCTTGGTTGTGACTGAAAATCAGCTGAAGGGTTATTGAATTGTAGAAATTTTACAGATGTATGTACTTTGTTGTGATTGAGAAATTGCTGAAGGCGTCAAAGAAGATACACAGAAGGTATCTTCTGAAGAACACACATTTTTTTTCTGAATGTCTGTAAATCAATGATTATATAGTACAAATAACAAATCATTTACCCATTTGAAAATTACCTATCGCTGATGAAGAAATTATTCTTGGCACATTCATAGTTTTATCCTGAAAGTAAATTTCACCAAAAAGGTTATTCTTCCTCTTCCAGTTCTTCGTGTTTTATCTTTTATTGTGGTGTAAGTTTTTTTGAAATTACGCCACTTTATTTCATTCCACAATATTTTTTTTTAAATCTTTGGATCTCGAAATCTATCCACTCTTTCCATATATTCATTTATTAGGAATAGAAAATCGGATAAGAACATATGTGTGCATACACTCATGGAGTCTCGGCCGTTCTTCCCGACTCAGCCTGTATATTTTACTTACTATGCATATTTTCGTCGTCCTGGTAGTCCATTTCCCACTCTTTTATCCTTTAAGAGCTCAACACGTTTTTTTTACAAAAAATGGCGTCCGCTCCACAGACATCAATAACGGGTGATTTTTTAAATTTGACTTCGAAGTAGGCGTTGAACTGTCGATTGTGATCGCACAATACAGGTTACGGATCACGGATCAGCTATTTAAATCTTACGCTTTTACATGAGTGGTGCGCTCTCAATCGACTCTCCAACGCCTACTTCGACGCCAAATAAAAAAAAAACACCCTTTATAATAGCCTTTCGCGTCGACGACAGACATAACAATTTGGCATCTTCTACTGATTGTTGACTTTACTTTTGCCGACAAAGACATCAATAAAATCTACAACAACTGCATTTCTGTCCCAAATGAACGGTTTTAAAGATGTTTCCTTGAAATCTCGCCGTGTCTTGGAATTGGAGCCTGAAATTCTGCAAGCTGTTGAGGAAGAACCGAATATTAGTTACCGACGACTTGCATTACGAATGGGCGTTCCCAGTTTTACAATTTGGAGAACGCTGCAGTTTGTCAATGGCTTCTTCAAAAAATCGACGAAGAACCCAATTTTTTAAGCATCGTCTTAACCACAAATGAAGCAGAATTTACTCGAGATGGAGTTTTCAATTCGCATAATACCCACATCTGGTCGGAAGAAAATCCACACCAAATCGTGATTTCCAACACAGATTTCCGATTAACGTGTGGGCGGGAATAATTGGGTATCGTTTGATCGGGCCACAGGTCTTACCTTAACATTTAAATGGTGAAGAATATTTAATGCTGAGATTATCTTCTTCTTAGCAGAACTGTGAGGATTCAAGTGGAGGTGAAGGAGGTTGCACATTTTTAATTTTAGCTTGTTGTAAAGCATCAGTAAACAAATAATTTGCGGGCGTGGACCTCTTGTGCTTTGTTCAAATAAAATCATTCTCACTCGGTAAATAGCTTGCAATGGTGCTGGATGATCATGAAGACCTCCCCTAGTCCTCGACTAAAACGTTAAGAGTACTTGTTAAAATTATTATATTTAAAATAGAAAATACAACTTACCTGAGAAAAAAAAATCACTAGGCAATCTTGGTTCAGTCGATGAGTTAAAATATATTCTACGCTGTATCTTTCTTTCAAAAATTCATATAAGCCCTCCAAAGACTTGCACGACATAATTATTCCCTTTTGAAAGATCTGTAGAGAAGATTTTGATATGCGTCTCATCCCTTCTATCATTTCAACCATTTCATGAAGTAAATCCTTCTGTTCTTGTAGTTTTTTCCCACATGGAGTTCTTGTTGGAATGGAAGCAATTGGTGAATATGTGTTGAATAAACCACTTGCTTACTAAGTTGATAAAATTGTCCACATTATGAGCCAAGTTCTTATCTTCTCCTGGCAGATATCTCAATACTGCTGTGTTAGCTGTGTTTAACAGCAATTGTGCTGCCAAAGCGACATTTTGGCGCTCTGTATTCTGACATGTTACATGTAACATAGTAAGTTTGTGAGAGGAATAAACTTCCGAATTTCTGTCCTCCACAAGTTTCACCAATGGTGCCTTGATTATTGTTTGTCCATTAGGTAGTTGAAATCCACGATCTAATAACCAGTTCCTTAATAATTTCAACAAATGGGGCGCGTCAACATAGAAAAAAAATTGAGCTTGCATTGCATCCTCAAAATCTTCCAGTACAAAATATTTGTTACAAATTCTTTTGTTTTTTGGGTCCCATTTATCCTTTCTAAAACATCTTCCCACCCATTCTTTTTCTACTTTCAAACCACCGAATAACATGAATGTTTGTGTTTTCGTATATAACCGATTGTTCTTGCATGCTTCCTCTTCCTCTTTGTTTAATTTGTTTTTCCTTTATACCGCTGAAGTTTTTAAATTTGTTTAGCCGAACCGTACCAACAGAATGAATATTCCTTTCTGACAGATAATGCAACTAATGGTAGACTTGAAAAATAGTTGTCATAGTAGAGCTTATGGTGCATATTGTTGGGGATTTTTCTGGCCATTCTGACCACTACATTACTGGCTGCTTCAAAATCTGGCTCGTTTGGCACTTCCACATAACCTTGGTTACCGGCACAGAGTTCAAAGTTATAGGAAAAACCAGAAACCCCAGAAAGGACCAACATTTTATAACCCCATTTGTGAGGTTTCTTTGGGTTGTAAGTTTTAAAAGTTGAGCGTCCCTTGAAAGGGATAACTTGCTCATCACATGATAAATCTTGTTCCATTGGGATTGCCAAGCAAGCATTGCGTATTTAATAGATAAGCGGCAAAATTTTATCGATGTTGCGATCGTTTTCTAAATTGTTACTGAAATGTAAGCGCCTTTTTATTTTCTCAAATCTGTTTACCGGCATTACATCCGCAACTTTAGAAACTCTTGTCTGCGGAGACCAATATCTTCGTGTATTGGGTTGTCGGATAATGGACATCCATAATAAAATTCCTAAGAATTTTTCAATTTCATTTGGACTTGTCGTAATTGGTTTGTTTGGCTGAATTTGAGTACTATGTATGCATGTCTCACGAACAATTCTAATCAAAAAATCTTGTGACAGAAAGTGGCTAAACAATTTGTAAGGGTTATTGAGTTGTAGTATGTGAGCTGGGAGTATTTCAGAGGCTTCAAATTCTCGTTTTAAATAGTCTTCTTCAATTTTAGTTACGTGTTCACAATATTTTTCCATTCTTCTACTTCAACGTTGTTAAATTTGTCAACGGCAATTTTGCAAACACCAGTCACATTGAACGTAACGTTATGGGTAGCTACATAATTTTTTACTAACGCCCATATTAATTCGATAGGATTCAGGTCAGGGTGGTATGGAGGCAATCGAAGCACTGAATGGGCATGCTCTGATAAAAGTGGCATAAAATTGACGGTTTGACTTATGTATTTTAATTTTTACATAAAGTTCAGGTTTTGATTTTTAAACAATCAAAAAATAAATTTCTTTCGTTGAGCCATTTTAGCATATCTCTTCTTTTCAATCGGAATTTGGGTTTGGTTCAACAGTCGCATTATGGTATGAGGCATTTATCAATTACCACGACTGAATTAGGTTCCAAGTTAGGAATTCGTTTTTCTTGTAGCCACTTGGTATAATTGTTGTGGTTTATGTCATGGCGGTAAGCATCACTTTTTAGCTCTAACCGTAAACCATTTTTTACGAAACCCTTGGAACGACCTGCATGCACTATAATTAATCTTCTCGCTTTAGCTACTGGTGATTTTAAAGTATTGGAAGTGCCGTCATCCCAAAATTTTGGCACAGTGTGTGAACTGTGTAAATACGTTTCGTCTGTATAAATAATATTTCGTCCTTCCTCCTTGTACCGCTTCAACTTTCTTAAAAATTCCACTCGCTTAGCACGAATTTCGGTTTTTTCAATTAAGCATTTTCAGTTGTCTTGCGTTTTCATCCAACGAAATCCCATTTTATGTATCAATTTGTTTTCGTCAAGGGCGCCCAGTCTCCAACCCTTCGCCTCCTCGCTTGTTCGGTCCGATCTCGCCCGCTCCCGTACCTCGTAGGTCAGGTGCCTGTGGTCGCTCATGGTTTCCTCCTATGAAACCTCCCACTGCAGGATCCTTCTTACGATTCCAGTTGTCCCGAAGGTTAGATCTGTGATGGAACTACTTTCGCCGCGGGCAAACGTAGGCTTCTGGCCACGTTCCTGATTAAAAAATTATTTTGTGCCATCCACTCTGCGAGAATTTGCCCCCTGCTGTCTTCCGTATCGGCGCCCTCACTCCCAGGACTTGCTGTTGAAGTCCCCGCCTTCTTCTTCACTTCTCCACCCTTGGTCCGAAAATCGTCCTGAAGGAGGTTGAGGTATCCCTTAAAATCTGCCAGGGTACAGTTCGATGATATGTAGCAGTTGTAGATTGTCAGGGTCCTGGATTGCAGCCAAGTGAAACCCTTCCCGGAATCGTGTTGGGTTGCTCCGAGATTTTGTGGTCCTGTTCATGATAGCCATCTTTCCCTCACAATCCGTAATCCAGCCGCGTTTCTTCGTGGTCATCCTGACGTTCGGCTCGTTCACTAGCACGACGTCAGTTTGTTGCTGTGCGGCCGTTGCCTCCAGTAGGTCTTGGGCTCGGACGCAACAGTTCAAATTTATTTGTAGGATTTTTAATGTGAAGGCGTTGCTTGGCCTTTCGCGGTGGTTGCGTTCACCTTCACCTTCTTTGGCGGACTTCCCGCGCCTTCCTGGCCTTCACGAACATTTTTCTGAATTCGGGACAGGCTTTGGAATCATAACGATGTCCGTCTATCTTGCAAACCGTACATCTTGCATTCCGCTGGCACTCCTTGGCTTTGTGGTCGGCCGCTCCTCTGTTCGTGTAGTTTCCGGCCGCATGGCCGAACTGCCAGCATTTCTCGGTCCGCTGTTTCGTCGAATAGATGATGACTTAGGTTTTCGCTCCATGGAATACAATCTCCACCGTTTTTTTGCAGCCTCTGCACCAGTGGCGGCTCGTGCAATTTTTGTCTGGGGGGCGCTAAAGTAAGAAAAAGGAAGGAACAACTTAGCAACTGACATATAATTTTTAGATACACAAAAACAAATTACAAAAATATTAATATTTATTAAAATTATTATACTTGAGAAAATTCAAAATATAAAATTTATTTAAAATAATACATAGTTTAAGCCTACTTATAAACGTAACAAAACATAAATGCATTCTTTTGAACATAAGTAAAAAAATTATATATTTTGATGTGTAAAAGTCCCTCTCTTCTCCACTGTGTAGGTGAGATGGACCAATGAGGGGAGGAGAGTTAGACTGGAATGAATAACAAACTTATAATCAATATTTTTTCTTGCGACCATGTTTTCCACATTGTTGGCACAAATCTGTATACGTAGTACATCCTTCGTGCATCCAACGGCCGCAAATAGTACATTTTATCCAATCTTCTGTTTTTTTAGTCTTCCGGTAGTCTTCTTTGCACCCCACACATTCATTTTCATAATCTGCTGCTTCTTCGTTGTTATCAGTATCTGATGAATCATTTAATATAATTTCATCAGAACTGGTGGAGGAGGAACAAGATCTCTTACGTTTCAAGGGGGTTTTCTTCTTCTTATTTTCTCTTTTAGCAATTATATTTTTCTTTTTTGTGTCCAATTCTTTTCTTTTTTGTCTGTTCTCCTCAGAAGTAAGAACAGTAGCAATATTTCCTCCGCGCTTACGGACGTTTAATACTGATGTCGAAGGTGTTTCCGCCTCTACGAGTATATTTTCTTGATCAGTTTCTTGCCTTTGAGGTTCATTGTTTGTTTGGTCTTCTGTTATAGTAGGTTCTTCCGTGCGATTACGTATGTTAGCAATAAATGCGTAATCCGGAATAGCCTGCGGATTAAAGGGTACGATCCCAGTCGCACGAAAGGTTGATACCGCATTTTCGACTGTAGCGGCTCTATTCCATGATTCTCCTAATATTAGGGTGTCCAGAAAGTTCTGGGCGTTTTTTAGAAAAATAGATAAAAATAAATAAATATCTATTACTTAAAAAATTAAACAACAATTAAACTAAATATTCGCCGTTATTGTCAATGACTTCCAACCATCTTTGTCCCAAAAACTCTAATCCAGAACGATAGAAGATGGGCTCTTTCGTCCGGAACGACTCTTATCTTTAAGGCTGTTGCCTAGTGGTTGGCCAAGCAATGGTAAAGCGCGCTCAACGGATTCTAATTATTTTTCCACAGTTTTATGTTTGAAGCTATGGTGACTATATTTTTTGTTAAACATTAACGTATCTCACCGGGCTACTGTCTCAGTTTTTTGAAAAATCGCTTCATTCTTTATAAAAAAATTAATAACGTTTTTCAGTAATTCTAGCTATTTTTGCTCAATTTTTCATTTAGAGACTATTTAAAAAGTGCATTGGATTCAGAAGAACGTATCTCATGGGGCTACTGTCTCAGTTTTTGGAAAAACAAATTAGATTGGAAGCAAAAAAATAAACAAAAGCCTCAACAAAACGCGTAAAATTCGGTTATTAGGCAGTCCACTATACTTCTCAACTACCTGGAGGTCGTAAACTCGGGTTGACATAATCACTACTTAACGCCCGCAATGCAACTTTTGTTGGGAACATACTTGCACTGGGCTCACGGGAACATCCTCGGGGCAGAGCCGGCGTGCCGCGATGGTCAACTTATGAATAAAACTAAAATATACCTGTAAAGGAGATGGTCGGATTGCGACGGTGCGGTGGTATCATTTGGATAAAAAGATTGTCATAATCTTTTTAACAAAGTTTAAACCAATCACTAATTATAATAATAGACAGTAATTAAAATAAAAAAGGGTTTTCCACATCACCTCAGAGGTACCCCAACTGATGCGTTGGCTCTAAGGAGGCCTCGCCTATAGCCCTATCTCCATTGTATCTATATATATAAATATAATATACAGTGAGCGGCAAAAGTATGGAATAAATTCCTTAAAAATTAAACAAAATCTTTTTCAAAAAAATCTTTGGACAGGTCAATTTTAGTTTATAAAAATACATGTTTTAATACCAAAGAAAATTTCAAGCAGTCATTTGTTTTCGAGTGAAGACGTCATCGATACTTTTTTTAAATGGAAACCACCTATTTTTTTTCTTGATTCTGATAGCCCCTTTAATTGTCTAAATGACAGTATAAAAATTTTGTTATCTTACATAAGGAAATTTTTGAAAAAAAAAATAATAAAGTTGGAAAAAATTAATTTTATAACGAACAAAAACAAGTCAAAAAATCAAGTAGGTAAATCAAACAGTCAAATGTTACTGTCAATTTCATTCGTCTGTGTTATTAGTTTTACAAAACGTTTTCGAAAATGACTCATTTAACAGAAACACAACGTATAGAAATTTTAATTTTGATTGGGTGCTGGGATAAAACTAAAACAGGGGGAATTTCTTCATAAACTTGCTTATTGTCAACAAGCTGGGGAATGGCAATTCAAACATTTAATTCCATAATTTTAAGTACTGACTAACACAGTTTTTGACTTATTTTTGTTCGTTATAAAATTTATTTTTTCCAACTTTATTATTTTTTTTCTCAAAAATTACCTTATGTAAGGTAACTAAATTTTTATACTGGCGTTTAGACAATTAAAAGGGCTATCAGAATCAAGAAAAAAAATAAGGTGTTTCCATTTAAAAAAAGTATCGATGACGTCATAACTCGAAAACAAATGACTGCTTGTATTTTTATTTTGTATTAAAATATGTATTTTTATAAACTAAAATTGACCTGTCCAAAGATTTTTTTGAAAAAAATTTTGTTTAATTTTTAAGAAATTTATTCCTTACTTTTGCTGCTCACTGTATATATACCTATTCGCAATACCATATGGCACCCTACTCATTAAATGGCATTGTTGCTCCCATGTATATAACATATACACAAGTTCCAGGAAAAAGTAATTGTGGCGCCCAGGACAATAAAATATAATATGGCACCCGTATATATACTATAAAAACTGTTAAAATAGCGCCTTCCGCTGTTGCCAAGTTTATGCTACAAATAGAACTGTGTTGCACTATATCGCGCGCTATATAGGCGCGAATGTTACGATATATCTGCTTATGATGAAATTTTAGAGTCAGTCAATGCATATGGGAACTTAATTTTGTAAATTTACCTGCTACTACAATAATTTATATCAGGGTCCTACATGGTATCTATAAATGATTGTCGGGTCAACCCTGCTTTGGAAAAAATATTATGGTGCCACCTTTTTAAAAAAAGATGCTCAATTTTAATTCGTAATAAATAATTAACTGTCACTTTTGACAATGACGTTTTGTTCGTCCTTTTCAGTTCAGTTTTCTTGGTTCCATAGGTACCTATATTCGTTTTATCGACTGTAATTACACGAGAGGTTTTTTTTTATCCTGGACGAAAAAACCTCGAGCGTAATTCGATGAGATAATTTAATGAATAATAACACTGGTTTACACGGTTTATATACCTTAGCTGAAAATTGTAATTTCTTGTAGATTTTAGGGCACTGAATTCAGAAAAAATATTCAAAAAATTCTATCACGTCAGGTTAAAGAACTATTTAATCATTAACATTAATAATACAAGAGTAATTCCAAAATCAACAAAATTAAAAATGACCTATTTTACTTTGTTTCTTATAATTTTCTGCATCAGTTTCCCTTATAACAGACCAACAGTAATCCCCTAACATACTTTCATCCCAAATGCCTTTGTGCCGATCTCCAAAAAATTTCACATCGTGATGAAACCGCTCGCCCTGCTCGTCACTCGTGCTACCTAAGTTTTCAGGAAAGAACTTCAAATGCGAGTGAAGGAAATGTATTTTAAGAGACATATTTACACCCATCTGGTGATAATTTTACAATAATTCAGGGACAATTTCCCGATATTAGTCATCTTTTTTATTTCTTAAAAATCCTTTGACAAAATTTTTAAAGGATATCCAAGCATTTTTTTCTTTCGAAGACAAACGGGATGAGGTAGGATTTCTGAATGTAGAATCGACTTTGTTACAGACAGAACATCAGGACAAAGAATTTTATGTCTGTTTTTGGAATTTATACCTGAAATCTGTGTCATGCATAAATAAGAGTGGTATTCACGGGCTCTCGCCAAAATACTGGAACTCCAAATCGAATTTTTTTTTTCTCCAGATACCTATCGTATTAGAGTTATCCTGCAGCTTTCACAAAAAACGTGTGAAACCCATTTCTTCTTTTGAAAACCAAATTAATGCAGATATCCTGATTTCAGTGCTTCTGAAATAGGTCTTCCTTTTTTTGCAAATATAAATTGTCCACAAACGCAACAAAAACGATCAGAAGGTAATTTACACGATCTACTATTAGACATTTTGTACAAATTAGGACACTTTCTGATACCAGATGTCTTAAAACAATGAACTTTAAATCGCAGGCATTCGTTCAGAGAAGCAGAAATATTATCTTTTTTAACAAAAAACTGTGAGGTGATAAAAAGATTTTGACTATTAGTGGAGTAACGTTAGGTTTTTATTTCGGAACCGGTAGCAAGAGCTCGGATTTGAACGAAATTTTTTTAATGTGTTATAAATAAAACATATTAAAACCTTTATAGGTTAAAAATTGCCGCTCATTGTTTGTTTAATTAATTTATTGTTTATTTATAAGAACTGAAATTTTCCAGTTAGAAATCGTTATTTTCGCAAGAAAAATACTAGAGAACAATATAGAATGACTTTGGGAAGAGTATATTGTTATACTGAAACTTGTTTGGAATTCATTGTATGTGGAAAAAGAAGAACAATAGGCAGATGTTCGGTAGCCCGGTGTTGACCGGCTCAGATAGAAACACGTTCAGTTTGTCTTCTAGAGTCGCATAGTTAGCATTTTTGAAGAAAATATATTATTATTTTTAATGATTTTTGACAAAAAAGTGTTTAGTAATACCATCCGATCTAAAATAAAAAAAATCCAGAGGTCCGTGAGTAATACGCTTCAGTTGGCAACACGTAAAAATGTAATTCAAATGTCATCACTCATCAGATGTCATTACAATGGAGAACTGTCATTATTAATTATTGACTATTAAGATTGCTATTGCAATATCTTCACTTAAGAGCAAAAAATTTTCATTGTGCAGTGTTACTTCAGAAACGGCGAATCGTCCTATTCAACACCTCTAGTTTTCGAGGAATTTCAACAAAAGTTTCCGAACTTTCAAGGCACTTACAGAGGAGAGTAAAAAAACCAGACATAATTTTTGACATAACAGTCATAAGTGTGAAACCGCCCTTCCTACATTTAAACTTATTTAGACTGATTCTGACAGTTTAGTTAATAGCTGTGCTACAATCGTGTCAAAAATAAATTACTCTCTAGGATTTAGGGATATTCGATACTAGGTTGCCATAAATTTGGTTAGGTTGGGGGCTATGTGGTTTCTAGTGGCAGACAAAAGATATCTCAAAAAAGTAAGGCTGTGGCTAATTCCTTGTCACAGTTGCAAATTAATGACTAATGCCTCGCTAAGTGATAGATGATTTTTCGTTTCACAATCAATTTTGGTTTCTGTCGGCATATTTAATTGAACTTAATCCCTCAATTCATAGTAACCAACCTTAGGCATTCAAAATTACTTCTGAAAATTCTAGTTACAGAACATGAAAAACGTTATTTCTCTAAATGTTCGAAATATAGGGAGTAATTTATTTTTGACAAGGTAGTAGGTACGTCTGATCAATTCTTCAAATCTTCCAGTTGTCATAAACTGTCACATTGACAATAAAGAATGGATTATATTGAATTTTTGAAAATGTCACAATTTTGATGTCCGTTTTTTTTTACTTCCAACTGTACCAACAACTTGCCTTGATTATTTTGTTTTTCCATTCCTGAAAAACAATGTGCTCAAAAATAGGCCACTGTAATTGCCCACCATCAACAATTTTAGATGAAAATGACATAGAAGAGGATGAAACCGGGGAAAATATTTAATTTTTATAATACACTCTTAATAAATTTTTACTTTCAGCATCTCTTGTATATTTTTTACCAATACCCGTCACAATGATCGTTTGAAGAGTTCTACTCACTTTGAATTTTAAGTAATTCATTGTCTTAGATTTTTTTTTTTTGTATCATGTTGTATTGGTAGGTGATATTCTTTGGCAAAGAATAACTTATAGTTGACTCAAGTTGCAAAAAACCACTTTGCCTTTGCAACAGCACTTTTATGGCATTAGTCATTCGAAATTACTTTAAAACTGTACTTATATGGAAAATATTCAGTCCAAACTATGACTTTCTGGTCCCTTTGTGCCTTTATTTGGTTCAAAAATATTTAAAAAATGCTGCTGCAGATGACAACTGGTTTTTTGCAACTTGAGTCAACTATAAGTTATTCTTTGCCAAAGAATATCCGACAAACAAAACATTAAACACAGGGAATAAGATTTTATTGAAAAATGATAAAAGCTATTTTTTAGAAAAAAAATTTATGTTATAAAAAATTGTCAGAATTTTAACAGTATTTTGAATTAGTATCTTGTATTATCAAATTAAAAATTTTAACACGTAAAACAACCGACAAAAACACAACATGGAAGTACCGCAAACTTTTCAATAATTTATTTAAACAAAATAATTCGGTTGCCATGGTGACCATAGCACTCCCGATCTTTGAAAATATCCCAATTTAACTATTATAAAAAAAAAATAAGCACAAATATAATTTCAAGATTATTTATTAAAGAAATCATAATGAGTCGCTTTTTGTGTCGGTGAGTGTATTTCCCACTATGAGCGTCAATTTTTAACCTATAAAGCTTTTAGTATTTTGTATTCATGACATAAAAAAAATAAATTATTACAATCGGAACTCTTGCTACCGGTTCCGAAATAACGCCGTATCTTTGTCTATCGTTACTCCACTATATCATTTGTGTTTTATAGAAGGCAACTAAACATAAAAATAAGGTTTTGATAAAAGGTATATAAAAAAAAATATTTGTAAACTAGTGTAATCGGTAGGTAATTATGAAAAATTAAATTGGCCATTTTGCACTTCAATTTATTACAAGCTGTGTCAATGTTTAAGATTGTTGGTTCGTTATCATAACAACAAACAATAATCAGGTTCGAAAAAGTTTGCCATGGAAGTTTAAGCACATTTTGTTCAGATGCAAAGTTAGGGCTAACTTTATCCGATGTCAAAGTGACAAATGCATCGCGGCTTATGGGATTTTTTATACACGAATTAAATTATGGCAGTTAATCACGGTTAATAAACACAAAAAGTCTGTATTTTTCAACATTTACTGAGTCAAACAGACTGCCAACATTTGTGAGGTTAGTTTTTAATTTTTTAATTTTATTTTAGCTTTACTTTCTCGACGATGGTTTGTTCTATTGAGAATACGTTCATTGTTGTTTCTTACTTTCAAAATGGAAGGTTTATTAATGGTAAACGCACATCTTCATTATCTGCTTATAAAAATGAATTACAGACAAAATATCAATCAACATTCTGGTTGGTTCTTTGTTAACTCACATTGGGCGAATTGTGAACAGGTTTTTAACGGTTGGAAGGGTGTAAGGGTAAATCATCAGGACGGTCACCAATATCTGATGAACTTGTCGAGGATTTGAGAGAAAGGGTGGAAGAGACTCCACAAATATCCATAGCCTGTTTATCAACAATCTGTGTTGTGTATGTTGTTAAATAAATTTAAGATTTTATTGGAAACCTGGAAGAATTATTTCTCCTGAAAAACACTGTTATTTATGTTGGAAGAAAACATGGAGTTAATACCATAGTCGACAGTCCAGTCTAGGTCGTATTTATCAGAAACAATATCACAAGACTTCCCATTTTTTCGGAAAATTTTAATTTTATGACGAAAAGTTTGTTGCTTGGCAATAACCTTTTGCCTAAAGCAACAAACTTTGAGTCTAATAAAATCAAAATTTTCCGAAAAAAAATGGGAAGTCGAGTTATATTTGTCTAGACAAATTCCCGAATGAACAATTCAAACAAACATTCGGAACAACATCACAAAACGGATAAAAGGTTAGTTAATATTCATCGTGGCACTTTTCCTGCAACAATTTACATGTTGTATTCCAAATTGTTTTCACACTGTAGTCAATATCACTGCTGGAGTCGTTTCTAAAATGATTTTTTAAATCCATTTCGGAAAACGTCAAAATAATTTTCTGACATTTTGTTCATTAATTTGTGTTACCAACAAAAATAAAAGCCTTGTCAACGTTGTTTTCACCGGAAGGGAGTTTTTTGTCGGTGGAAGACGCATTTTCCGATCATGACTAGATTTATTAAAAACATGTAAATCGGTACAAGTCGTAGAACATACACCATCCCAAACCATAACCGAGCTACCTCCGTAAGGCTGCCTTCCAAGAATGTTGCATTGGTCCTCGAATTACTCTTACACGTCTGTCAGATTATTCCAATAAGCAAAATCTGGACTCATCTGAGAACAATAGTCGTGCCCATTCATTAGGTATCATTCCATCTGGCATAGTTTTCTGCAAACTGCAGACGTGCTTGCCGATGAGCTCCTGATAATAAGAGTCCAGTAGCAGGGCGTCGAATGTGCAAGTTGTTTTCTAGAAGACATTGGCGAATGGTTTCGAGACCAATTCGAACATTAGTTTCTCAGGCTAACTGCATTTGCAGAAGTAGGGTATTGGCATTGTCTAAGTAGAACAATTCTTCTACTTAGACAATGGTATTGGTGAAGCGTTCTCTGACAGCGAGCAGTCTCAGATATCTGTCCTGTGCTGGTGTTGTGGGCCGATGTCTTCCTTGTCCAGGACGCCTAACATGGTTTCCAGTCTCCCTGTAACGTTGCATGACCTGAGAAAAGGTAGGTTGCGAAACATCAAATCTTTACACCAGCGCAGGATGGGAATATCCTTCGCCCGCTAATGTAGCCACTTCAACGCACTCACCACGGCTTAAATTGCGAAAAACTTGTTTCATTATGACCAAGACTTGTGATTTTTTTACAAATCGCTAGCAAGACAATACAAATTATAATACAATTCGATCAAAAAGGACAACCGTTTACTGTACGTGTTAACACCTTATCTTTTAGTAGGTATGGCTTTTTTTTTAATAAATAAGCAAGGTCAAACTATCTACGAGTATTTTAGTTTTGCACGTACTATTTTAACAAATCATAGCATCCATGTTTGGAAATTTTTGTAAACTTTTCGATTATTACAGGAAATGTTAGTGATGCGTTAATTTCTGAGAGCAGTGTAGATGAGGCACCCGAACATTTCGGAACAACAGCAAGGAAGTTATATCTAAATATGTAAAGTGAGCCCGATTTTAAGTCAGGGTGACAAATAGGTCAGGTCAGGTGCAGCGCAAATGTGTAGCTATCTTTGTCCTACACATTAATTACTAAATATGCGTCATCTTTCTCAAACTTGCAATTTTGTGCCGTTACCATGACAATACAAGTTGCAACTCAACTTGAAATCGGCCTCTAAGTGAATTGGGCGCAAGAGAGAATTTAAGTGGGCGCTGCGTTAACACCCCGGGTTTTCTTTGTATCTATTTCTCTATGGGATTAGGTCAAAGGAAGAGTTTATGTTAATTGTCCCAACAATAATTGATTAATATCCTCCTTTTTATTTACACAAAAGATGCAAATAGGAATTAAAAAAAAGTACAGCTACAATATTTTTTAATTTATATTGAAAAAGTAACAAATAGTATCTAATACCTACACACAGATGAATACATAATTAATACTCAACGTATCCCACCTCCACCCGGCGGCACGGCAATTTTGCAGGAGTACATACACTATTACGGATAATACTATCAAGTAATAGTGCAGTGCTTATCAACATAATTACCGGCGTCTCGCCTCCGCATTTTGACTTTTTTGTGTTTTATGTTCTGTGTCAATGTTAAGGAATTTTCTCACGATGTGACATGAGTATAATAATATACCTTTTTGAATTTCAACCACCAATGTGTTCTCTAAGTCCAAAATTTTTAAATTTTTAAAAAGAGATTGGGGTACTATTCCTGTTGCTGAAATTATAAATGGTAAAATCGAAATTTTTTCTAAACACCAAAGATTTCTCATAGCAACGGAGAGTTCTAAATATTTATTAATTTTTGTATTATATGTCTGTGTTATATTGTGTGAATTTGGAACAGCTATTTATGGGTGAGTACCTGAATGTATTGTAAAAAAAGAATCATTTAGTATTGTATTCATTTACGATCAAAGTTCTTATTCGAACATAGTCATCTTCCCCAAATATGTCTGCATGCTCTTTTATAAATTTCATTATCAAATCTTTTTTGGGAAATATGCGATTTTTAATATTTTTGGCAAACGCATTTTTTACCATTTTTTTTTTCCGATTCGATCCATCTTCTTCTTAAGCCTACAGAAAATGTAATAAATTAAATGGATCACGTCCAACATAACTAGAGTTTCAACAAAAAATAGTGGATTCATTTTATAACTGCAATCTGCCATATTGTAAAATTATCGAAATGTTAAAGTTTTCTAAACCGAATTAGAAAAAATCTAAACAATCGGTTTAATGGGAACGATTGCTAAGATAATGCGGTTGACTTGGATAACTAGAATTTGAAGTTTGACAGATTTTTGTTATGAAATAAATTCATTAACATTATGTATACCTTTAGTACTTTTTTTCTTTTTAGGGGCCTCGTTCCTTTTAGAAGAACCTACAAAAATATTAGGTATTATGTAAATTACAGTAATTTTTACTTTAATTGCAAGACTTTTTGGAATTTGATTTGCAAAATTAACCAATAGCATATTATTTCATAGGTAGTTGTTAAAATGAAACTTTTTGTGTCAAAACTGAAGGCGATAAGTACAAACCCAGAAGAATGATCTCTACATTGGTTCAAAGGAACTTATTGGAAATTAGTTAATATGCAATCCAAATTATTATCCTCTAATTGTATAAAAAAAAACAATTATATACCTGGTGTATTTTCAATGGCAACATCTTGACTTCCATTTTGTAAATCTGAAAAATATTAACAATCAATCTTTCTTTATGAAAAATAAACACTATCTTGTTGTTAGTAGTTAGTACACATTGGTGTTATTGGTGTTCCTGTTTGTTATTTTGATTGTCATTAAAATTATCACCTACGACTTTTGTATAATGCACAAAACAATTACTTTGAATATTTTCGACAGCATGTACGACTACGTTTTCTTGTCCATTTTGCAAATCTAAAAAAATATTAAGTCTATTATTCATAACGAAAAATAAATATTAGTAGATAGAATCGCGGGCAAAGAATACTGGTACAATATGTTACTGTAGACACTTCCAAAATTCACTCAAAATGTGAGTTTTGGAACTATCTACACGAATATGCTGTACTTACCAGTATCTTGTGCTCGCAATAGTACCTACCTACACATTGGTGTTATTTTGTGATTGCTTATATTATAGTATTTATTCATCTTACCTGGTTCATTTTCTTCGTCCGTCTCATCTTCTAGTGCTTCATTAATATTAATATCAATTTCGTCCAACGATTTATTTTTGAAATGTGTAGCGTTTCCTTTTTCCATCATTTGTAAAATTTTTGATACCTTTGCTGTCTGGTATACATCTTGAGGCAGTCTAAATTATAATTAAATTAAATTATAGTAACAAATGTATTTTCTTAAAGTAAACTTACTTGTAGAATTGTTCATGAGTACGAGTCGTATGACCCATAAATTTAGCTAACTGATCTATTTCGTTATTTTTAAGAGCTAAGAGTTGAGTGACTGTTGCGATATGTTTTCGTAATCGACTGGAGGTAATCAAATGTGGTTGTTTGGCACCACACATTTTTGCATATTTACGCATGACAGCGGTTCCATCTATCCAACGTTGGGATTTTGGGTAAGTAAAAAAGTAAACATTTTTTTCCGGCAACCAATTCATATTTTTTCGAATGCTGAGAATCATATCATAAAACTTAAGTGTATCTTTAGGAATTAGAACATGGACAGTTCGGCTACCTTTGCCACAGGTGTTAATTTTCTTATAGTGCTGAGTTAAAACTTTTTCCGTCTCGGTAAGTGATTTTAAAAATTCGTCTTGGTTTGTACTCATAGCATCGTTTTTGCTTTGTTCTTCATAAGATTCTAATTCGAGATACTGAATATCGCCTACACGTTTTCGGTTATGTAGAATACTTAAAACAAGAGTGGTTTCTACCAATGCTCTATAATCTTCCATTTCCGTAAGCTTCCTCGGCACACTTGTCAAGCAGTTGTTTTAATTTCATAATATCTTCGGTTAAGGGCAATAATTTTGGTTTGTTTGCTGCTCTGTTATTGAGATCCTTCATTGCAAGGCTGCCTAGTTCTATAGTCCACTGACTTTCTATTAATTCTTTGAATCTCTTTAAATCGCGCAGGCAAATTTCAACGTCACCTACGGAAATTAAAATATTTTTTCTTAATATTATTTTCATGGTTAAATCAGCAATTTGCTTTAAGTAAGCCCCAAATTGTAAAGCTGTTGATCCTGATTTAAATGTTCTTGTTTCGGCATTGTACCGTGACATTTTTTTTGTGGCTTCGATCACATCATCAAAAGCTTCTGGCTTTAGACAGGATAACATATCCTTGTATTTTGGGTCTATTATTCTCATGTTAATTACAAAATTTGCGCAGCGTCGCATTTTTGCCTTGAGATGGTATTTGCTCCTATTACTAGGTGTTTTTTTCAAAAGGTCATCTCCCCAACTTACAATTAATATGTCATTCATTATTTCTTTTGCTACGTTATCTCCTCTCATTTTTGACAACACTTCTTTCTTTAAGTTCATACTGTCCAAAATTTTTCCATATTTTTTTTGACAAGCGGAATAAATAAACGAATCAATCACAGCATGTGATCTTCCACAATCAGTTTTGGTGTTCGCAAAACAACGTTTTTCATGACGACATAAATATATTTTTTTTATGTATGATTTGCAGTGTGAGCAAATGATATAAGTGTCTTCATCGGCTTCTTGACCCCGTATACGACGTTTTGGAATTATATGTCCTCGAATTCCTGCTTCTAAATTTCCGTTATTGCGAATCAAAGTTAAAAGTTTTTTTCTTTCCGGGTCGTTTTTCTTCAATTTTGACAATGCAACGACTTCTTTTTTCTCTTTATGATTCCTTTCTAAATGTCTAGCAAAGTGTTTTGAGTCAATTTCACTGTCGCAGAATGTACAAAACGTTTTCTTGTACCCAGTTTCAAAAAGAAAAGATCTCTGCAAAACAGAGAACATAAAAGCAAGGTATCCCAACAATACAGATGGTTGTAAAAAAAAAACGGGAACTCTCAGAATAAAATTGACACATTTTTATAATTTTTTCCATGGTGTGAAACCTTCTTTCGAGAGATAGGTTAGAATTATGGTCAAAATTCAATGACATTTTAAAACATTGTTTGATAGGTATTGTCAAGTAAACAGTTAATTGACAAATGGACAAAACCAAATTTACATTAGGAGAATTTCCTTTTCCAGTTTTTTTTCGCAACCAACTGTACGATTAAATAGAACTCCGCCTGTTATGCAAATCAGACCAAAACATAAACTTGTATGTACATACAAACCTTTGAAACTAGGGGTTCTTTTACTATGTTTTGATGACTAATTTGTTGTTCATCTAAAGATATGTTTATGCTAATTATTGGATCAGATATTTTTGTTGAACTGACCGCAACCTCATTATTAACGATAATTGTGTTTTCTGGCTACAAAACATATTGAATGTTTTTAAAATTATTTCATATCTTGCAGAAAATAAAAAATTGATAAAAAACATAAAATTTACCTTCCATAATAAATCTTGTCCTTTGCCAACATTATCTGCCTCTGGAGTAAGATTTTCCTGGATTTGCTTCAACGTTTCTGAGTCAAACAAGTTGTTATTCTGCAAATCAATTTATTTAAAAAAAAATATTTTCTTTTTTTTTTAAACAACTAATAATTAATTTTGATGACTGATAAGTGATAACGAGTAATAAGCTAAAAGTAATTTTGACGATTGTGCACAAAAAGCTTGTATAAAATTAGCAAGTGATTCTTAGTTAAGGTAGAAATTCGTTCTACATTGTTAGTGAAATAACATGTTGAATGAAAATGACTTAAAAAAATATGTTGTTATGTTTAAATCATTTCATTCATAAATGAAATTTAAAAAAACACCCGATATTTAAACGTACAACACAAAAAACATAGTAATCGCATGCGATCGTTCAGGGAGTAATAATTTTTGAATGGAAAAAACTTAAATAATTTTTGTTTTATAATACAAAAATTTCCGATAATATTCCGGAATCTGGAAAAGTATTTAAATTGAAAAACAGCAAAGTATTCTATGAGAGAGTAATTTATATTACAGGAATAAAGTGCTAAATCAGGCACTATTCGTGAATCACCTTGTATAGAGCAAGATTAGGGTTAAATTGGGCTAAATTTTTGTATTGTTCTTATAGAGTTGTTATGCAATTAATCCTGATTTTGGTTTATACAACTCGTCCTTAGAAACACTGTTGCATGCATTTGGGGCACACCGTACTTACAAAAAATGACCAAAAAACCAAGAATGGTTTTTATCAGCTATCTTGTTTATTAATGTTTATTGATACTAACCATTAGATTATTATCAGTTTCTCCTGCAATTTTAAAATAATTTGGTTCGGCAGTGTTGATGTTTATATAAGTAGAAGTTTTTTTCCCATCGTCAAATTCCTTATGAGAGAAAGATAGAAAATAAATTAGGGGTATTAATATATGTAGTTAACAAATGGTTAACTACAATTTTTATAGAATTGATATTTACATCTTCAGAACTGGTAAATGATGAACTCATGTTGTCCGAGTAATTGCTGTAATCGGGTGAAAAGTCTCTCTCCATCGAGTCCTCTTCTCCAGTGTCATTGTGAATAGTAGTATAAGCAGCTAAAAATGCAAAAATTTAATAGGGAAGTAGGAAGTACGAAGTCATAATAATGACGAGGAAAACTTCGTTGTAACTGGTTGTTGGAGTTGTAACGATTAAAATACAGAGTGTTTTTTAAATGCTAGTACAATAGTAGGTGAGGATGAGTAGATCTCATACACAAAAAAATTATCTAATCAAACAATTTTCGTTTTCGAGATAAAAATAAATTAAACTTTGGCTAAATTGTCAGTACGCTACTGAATTAAAAATAATTAAAAACGTAATTGGGGTTCTCAAGCAACATTAATAACTTTGTTGTATTTTTGTTTATAGCATTGCCGGATTGCTATAGTTTAACTTATTGTTTACTATTGTTGTGTCTGTGGCGTAGAATGTCCATGGACAGGGTTGTTAGTTTATCCATACCGTTTTAGATTAAAAAAGAAAATGGTTTTCTGGACTCTTTAGTATCTCTAGATGACACAGTTTTTTTTTTGTACTAGCATTTAAAAAACACACTCTATATTCAAGTATCCATTCGTCAAACGCCACATGTTACATTTAATAAAACAGCTGTAATTGCGGCAGTATTGCACGGGTATCGACGTTACCTACCTAATCACAAAAATAACAACAGACATGGGAACTTGCATTCATTTTTTAAAACCCAACAAAAAGGGGAATCCCCTATTCCAAGTGCCTATCTTAAAATAAAATTGGCTTTTAGTTATTTTCCAATATCTGTCTTAGAAAGAAACCATGCTGTAAAGTCCTCGTCGAAAATGTTTACTTTAATTGTAAATCATTTTACAATAGGAGAGAAAATACCATAAATAATTCCATTATACCCTATAATTTTATTGCCCCTTTGTTGTGCAGTACCGACTCAAGGAAAGGCAAATATCAGGTAAACTAACAACCCCTCCTTAATTATGGAATTATATAAGACGATTTTCTCTCCTATTGTAAAATGATTTACAATTTAAGTCAAGATTGACTATTTTTCAACGAGGAATTTACCTATCTCGAATGATTAGGTACGTTGACAACAGTGAATATTTTTAAAGGTTTAAAGGTATAAAAAATAACTGGGTGTTTTTATTTACTTACCTACCTTATCAGAATAAGAATATTAGGTACCGTATGTTTCAAAAAATTTCTGGTCAAGTAGGTTCTGAAAAACAAAAGCATTAAAAACGTATGGCTTAGCTTCTCAAATAATAATTGAACTGTCAAAAACGTCATTAATCGCCATAATAATTTTGTTCGCAAAATTTTATCTATGAAAATGGTTTTCACTCCTGAACAACAGATATTCATGATTGAACCTTATTTTCGCGATGGTTACACACTTCACACATTTCGTGAAAGTGGCAGTGTTCAGCGGAAGTAGTCGACCTAAAGTTTGTACTGAGGAAAATATTGAGACTCTCCAACTCAACGTCAAATGGAAGACGAACCCCAATTATCTCTCAGACAACTGTCGCAGCAGACTGAGTTATCTGTGTCCACTTGTCAAAGAATTGTTTGAAAGGATCTTGATGGTTCAGTAAAAGCTGAAATGTACCGAAACAAGATTCTTAATGTTTTCATCGCTCAACTCCAACTCGCTCAGGGGTATTTTCAATAAGACGGGGCTACAGCACGGGAGACTCTTCGTTATGTGGGGCAATTTTTTGATGATAGGTTGATCCATCGAGATCTCTGGCCTGCACTTTCAATGTGCATCGAAGCTCAAGGCTATCATTTTCAACACTTGCTCTAGAGCATAGGTGGCCAACCTTTTTGTTCTCGAGTGCCACTTTATTTTATTAAAAATTTATTAAAAATTTGACGTGCCACTTTTTCTTTTCTGTTTCATTCTTCTAAATGATAATGCATTATGTACCCCTGCTCTACTCTTTCATCTGAATCGAATAACAAGAAAAAAGTTTTCACTTTGCGCGAGTATTGTCACCGCGGGCAAATAGTGGCACGCGGTCATAATCTCATCATAATACTTACGCTAAGTAAAAACTTTTTTCCTGTTATTCGATTCAGATAACTTAGTAGGGCAAGTTTACATATGCATTACCTTTCAGAAGAGTGAAAAAGAAATGAAAAAGGGGCACGTCAAATCTTTTTAGTTAAATAAAGTGGCACTCGAGAACAAAAAGTTTGGCCACCGTTGCTCTAGAGTAATTTAAAACACATTATTGTTGATTGTTGTTTATTTATTTATAATTACATTACTTATTTACACAATTTGCGCGGATTTATTTGTTTTTGTTGATCTGGATTCATACCCTAACTTTAACCTGTTACAAGAAGGTCAAAGACCGTTCCTGGCGGCAATATTAAATGTTCAGCCAACGCAAATTCTCGTAGAATCGTAAGAAAATAACCGTTCTCAAGCTTTTCCTGAAATTGTTATTTTATGACAGTTAGTTCAAACAATTATTGTGATAAACACATTTACGCCTGAATTATTCAAGTTACGCCATACGTTTTTAATGCTTTTGTTTTTCAGAACCTACTTGACCAGAAATTTTTTGAAACATACGGTATAAGTACTTACCAAGTTGTGCTAACTGCAGAATTCGCTTACTTCTTGATGGCATTTTATTTAAATTAAATTAACCCCTACACTGAAGCACGTGTCTACTCCACAACGTTCATTAGAAATTCTGTCAAACCTTCATAAGACTGACCTTTTTTAAATAAAATTTAAATTTTCCGTCTTGTACAGATTTATTTCCGGTTTAGACAGGGAAGCACTGCATAAAACGATTCCACCTAATACAGGTTTCACTATACAGATTAAAATAAAAGCGCGCGAACGCGATAACAGCTTAAACAATGACATTGTTGAATCAAACAGTGTAGTTGTTTAAATTACAAAAATATCCTCTGGAAATTCATAGCCATAATTACAATTAAATAGTGCTTATAGGCGGCCCGGCCACGACTCGAACGGAGCAAACAGTGAAATACATTGGTTGGAATCCTACACTAAAGCTTGCCAAGTTAATTTCTGGGAATAAAACAGGCTAATGCCTCTATACCTCCAATTAATAATAATAATAAAAAAAAAAATTCAATTAATAATATGTAATTTCAGCAACAGGAATAGTACCGCAAACTCTTTTTAAAAATTTAAAAATTTTGGACTTAGAGAACACATTGGTGGTTGAAATTCAAAAAGGTATATTATTATACTCATGTCATATCGTGAGGAAATTCCTTAACATTGACACAAAACATAAAACACAAAAAAGTCAAAATGTGGAGACGAGACGCCGGTATTTATGTTAATAAGCACTGCACTATTTATTACTTGATAGTATTATCCCTAATAGTGTATGTACTCCGGCAAAATTGCCGTGCCTCCGGGTGGTGGAGGGTTAAGATGTAATAATAATAATGTTGAAAATGTTGTTACACAGTCTAGGAGGGTGCAACTGAACTGCGCACAAAATCCATTAGATCCTTAATCCGACACTCAAACTGCGCTCAAGAAATTTTTTCTACCTGAACTGACCTTTACAAACACCTGAACTGCGCTCAGTATCCAAAAGGATTAGAGAGATGGTGAAGTAACCATTGATTCAAATTCCTTTTCCCTCACAAATCAAATTATTTATTTCAATATTTTTACAAAATGTAAATGTTTATATTATAATACATAACATAAAAAGTAATATATTTACCTATTACAAATTCGCAATACTACTAAATTTATACGAAATACATTTAACAAAATTATAACGTGATATTTCATGCCTATCTAACTGTATAATTTTTGATCGGATAAACTTGTTTTAACAATATTTCCCGTCGAATATATTTCTTTTCATTTCGCTTAATAGAATTAAGTTTTACATATGTGTCGGTTTGCATTTCCAACAATACTTTTAAAAATGAATGTATGTTTGGATATGGGCTTGAATTTTCTCTTTTAAATTTAGAATGGAAAGATTCGCATGTGTTTGTCGTCCTTAAAATGCTGCAACTGTTTTCCGCCCACATCTCTGGGGGAAATTTAGACTCACTGTCGATGTAATTGTCAACCAAATAATCAGCAAACTGGTCAAGTTTCGAATTTTCTGGTTTTTCGCACATGAAATCTTCCGCGAAACAATCTCCCACTTCCGCCGGTGGAAGAAATGTCAGGCCGAATAAATGTTTTAGCCAGGTTCCAATAGGAGACTGCTCGTTTTTATATTCTGAAGCTAGTCCCAGTTGCTGTATTTTACGCCACCTGTAATAAAAAATCATTTTAAGTTATGTATTATTTGCTTAACAAATAAAAAAGAAATATGAAATACAGTACAACCTCGATAATCCGAACCAATTCAGCACGAGCGTGTTCGGATTTGGCTTTTGTTCGGATTAAAGAAAACTATCCAAAAAGACTACAAACAAACTGAAAAATAATATTTATTCCAAAAAATAACATCAGAGCCTACTCGTTAAGAAAAAAATCTTTAATTGACGTTTGTTTGAAGATATTTGATTTATTAATGTGTAGTTTCATCGCTTTTTCTCGCATTTGCCTTAGCAATAATATTTGATTCAATGGAATGCCATTTTCCGTTGCCCATTGGATACAAATATTGAAACCAGCTAATGCTGTGCTGTGAAGAGTTGATCCTTCTTCAGTATCTGGTTCATCTTCTTCTGGTTCATTTTGTTCCACGACCTCAGCAACAATTTCATCGTCTGTAAATGTGATGTCTTGTTTTTCATCTTCATTGTCGATTGCCCATATTCTAACTTCATTTCTAGTTAGATTTCCTCCTTTAGACAAGTTATTTAGGAGTCCAGTCATAATAGCTAATTCGTTTTCTTTTGTGTTCTCATCCGGACGATTCCCTCTCAGTAGTGTGGATAATGGAAGCAGATCTTCTTCATCATAGGAATTATCTTGATTATCGTTAATGAAAGATGCGTCTTGAAAGCGATTGGGCCAAAGATTCTTCCAAGATTTTGTAATTAAGTTTACACTAACAGATTGCCATGCTTCCTCCAGTGAATAAACAACGTCTTTTAGGTTTAATTTTTTCAAAGTCTCAGAGATGTCATTTTCTGCACTTACAACTTGCAGCAGCAGAGTCTTGCGATAATGTAGCTTAATGGCTTGGATGACGTTCTGATCCATGGGCTGCAATATCGGTGTACAATTTGGTGGTAAAAACATGGTGGTAATTTGACCATCGTCACTAAGTAACTCGTCTTCACTGGGATGCCCAGGAGCGTTGTCCAGAACAAGAAGTGCTTTCTTCGGCAATTTTAATTCTGACATTTTTCTTCTCACGGCTGGTACAAATTCTTCGAAGAACCATTCCTTGAATATATCTTGAGTGACCCAAGCTCTAGGCTGTCCTTTGTAAATCACTGGTAAGGAACCAGTCTTAGTAAAAGCTCTCGGTTTTCTGGCTTTCCCAATTACGAGCAGTTTCAGTTTGTGGGTGCCCGTTGAGTTGGCACAGGGCATAAATGTTATCCTTTCTTTACTAATCTTACGCCCCGGAGCAGAATCTTCATTTTTGTGTACTAGAGTCTTATTTGGAAGAACCCTCCAAAATAATCCACTTTCGTCTGCATTGTACACTTGATCTGGTGTCAACCCGAGTTCTCCAATTTTCTGCAGAAATTTATTCTTGAATGGTTCAATGGCGGTTATGTCCGAAGAAAGTTTTTCCCCACTTACAGTCAGCTGTCGAATACCGAATCTATTTTTAAATTTGTCAAGCCAACCCAAACTAGCTTGAAAATCATTTTTTCCTGTAATTTTTTGATAAAAATATCTTGCCTTTTCTCTCAAAATTTCTCCAGATATCGGGGTATTTCGGCATCTTTCTTGAAGAAACCACGTGTAAACTGCAGAATCTACTGCTGGGTAAAATGCTTGCTTTATGGTTTTTCTTTTACTTGTTTCGGCTTCGCTAGATGCAATAAATTGTTTTATTTTCTCTTTTTTCTTTTTAATATCCGAAATTGTAGCTTTTCCTACTCCATATTCTTTTGAAAGTGCTGTGACCGTTTGTCCGTCTTCGAGTTTTTGTAAAATGTTATACTTTTGTAACAGAGTAAGGGTACGATGTTTTCTTTTTTCTGCCATAATTTTGTGTAATAAAGCAACGATACTCTCACAAAGACGCACTTCTTGTAACTGAAAATGCATTCATTGTTTTGTTCTCCCCACTTTCTTCTAACAGCTAGTCAAAACAAACATGTTATGACGGTGTTCGGATTAGCGAATTTGAACAACTGGTTTTGTTCGGATTATAGAAACAAAATATTTGTTCGGATTACTGGAGTTTCGGATTACCGGGGGTTCGGATTATCGAGGTTGTACTGTAATACGTACCATGATTGCGCAAGATGGAATCGGCATCCAATAATTTGAACTCCTTGCCAAACTTCTTCGACGCTTAAATGAATTGCCATTTCGAAATCAATTACAATAGTCTTCGGGTTTAGAATACAATGCATCAAATCACATTTTTCTTTTAATATATTAAATAGTCTTAAATATGTACTTTTTGATTTATTTTTCAATAAACAAAATACTACCGGCACATAAACCTCATTGCACAATGCATGTATGGTAAAAAGTTGCCCAAAGAATTTTGCGCAAAATTCGAATGTGCCGTCCATGTAAAGAGTGTCTTGTTGGCACATAAATTCGATATTGCTTTTACAAGAAAACACAACGATATTTTCTGATAGATTGTTACACAACAAGAACGGTTCTTCCTTACTTGTTTTTAAGTTCGCAGTATTTAAAAATATTTGTACCTCTTCAGCCGATCTTGGCAATTTTGGCACTAATTGTAATCGTGCACGATTAATATTGTTTCTTATGTATCGAAAATCGGTGACAGATATAGTTTCTAATGCGTCTCTTTGATTATTTAATTCTTTCCGAATTAATTTCGCTGGTTTGGCAGAAATGTCTTCTTGGGCTTGTCTCTTTAAGGAGTTACTGACTTTTTGTCTTACCAATAATTCTTCTTCCAAATTGTGATTGTGAGTACCTTCTTTTCTCGAAAAAACTGAATTTAGAGTGTAAACTGTTGCTATGCAATTTTTGTTTGTACACCGCCACACTGTTTCTTCACTTGTTTTCAAAACTCTGTATTTTCTGAACTTGTATTTTTCAAAAATTAACAACAACTGTCCACGTTGACTTAACATAGTATCAAAATTTTCCATATTTACGCTTTTAGTAAAACTAAAATTCACAAATAACTTATATTTGTTACTTATACCTCACTTATTTATAATTTTTTCTCACCTTCTTACCCCTTCCAGCCCCCACTAAACAGTTTTTTGAAAATTGTTATTGGCCATCACCCTTCTCGGTTCTCCTATCTGCTCAATGGACAACTATTTGAAATAGATAGTTTTTGGAAATTCATAATGTTGTTAGAGCGGCCTGTCCAATTTGGTTTATGAATTGTGATGCCGCCGACAAGTACCTACTTTCGATACGTTGGTGGGCCCTCAAAGAACTGCGAAAATCCCAACATTTGGCGTCTGTTTGTCGCTATCCTGTGGCAAAATCCACAGGAGGCAACGTCGAACGAAACAAACAAAAAAGTACCTGCATAAGTACTGAGCGCAGTTCAGTTGAAGATTAAGCAACCCTTCTGATAACCTGACTACCTGTTTCTAATCTGTGCGCAGTTCGAGTGCCTCCGTCTAGGACTGGTTTACGAATCTATGAGGGGCGTGATGACCAACTCAATAGACCGGGACCAATGGCTTAACGTGACTTCCGAATCACGAGATAGAATATAGCCTTTTTTTAAATAATAATAATTATTATTATTAATTGGAGGAATAGAGGCATTAGCCTGTTTTATTCCCAGAAATTAACTTAGCAAGCTTTAGTGTAGGATTTCCAACAGATGTATTTCACTGTTGTAATTATGGCTATGAATTTCCAGAGGATATTTTTGTAATTTAAACAACTAGGTACACTGTTTGATTCAACAATGTCATTGTTTAAGCTGTTCAGAAAGACACGAATGGGTAAAAAATGTTCTCTGCATTTGGTTTTATGTTGCATTTTTATTATGTTTTTTGTTGAAAAAATTGTTTTTTTTTACTAGAAATTTTAACTTAACAACTACTCTTTATACTTCAGTTTCCATATAAAAAAAATCTTTGAAATAAATATCGTGGAAAACGAATTTTTTTCCATAATTCGCAAATTATTGTTTAAACAATATAAATATTTACGTGCCCCAACCAAAATGTTTCTGATTTCAAATAATATATAAATACACAAATTTAAAAAAAAAAATTCATCAAAATCGGAGCTGTTTCTGAGGATTAAGAAGTTTCGGCGATTTTTCGGCTTTATTGACTCGACTATTTTAATTATGCAAAATTTTAAATCTACTTTTGTGTAAACTATAAAATAGCAAGTATCCCGTTTAGTAATATGTAACTGCCCTTGAATTTGAAACATATAATTATGGTTAGATTTCAAAATTACATTTTCATCTTTATCTAAAGTACAATAATCAATTTTTTTCGTTTCTATACCTTCTTTTACGGTTACATCTCTGGCCGAATATGGTCATTTCACCTCTACAATTGATGTTGCTCCAATTAAACCATCTGGAGAAGCTGCTAAAAATCTTATTTCTGAGTCAACAAATAAGCCACATTTTTCTACTTTTAAATTAGTTTGATTCTGAAATACGTGCAAGGCATTTGCTTCATTTTCTATACCATATGCTAAAGATTTAGGTAATTTATTTGAGGAATATGACGCTTTTAAAAGGCATTTTACGGTATTAGCAGTATCAGTGTGAGGCTTCATTTTGCAAATTTTTCCAAAATTACTAGCAGTTAATCTCAAAGACCTTTCGTTATGCCACTGCGGGTTGGTATTTTGGCCAAAAGTATTTTTTTCTATCTCGCTAACATCTAACTTATTCAAATCATGCAAAAAATTTAACTTGGCACTTTCAAAATCTTCTGGAGACATGTCGGGAGCGTTATTGATTTCATTTAATGTGTTACCATAATCGGAATCTGTACTAGCAATTCTATTTTGTCTCTTCGCACCATTATTTTTTCTCATACCCCTAGCTTTGAAATGTCGTTCTGAAAATTTTTGTGTATGATATCCCACTATATTGTTATTTAATTTTTCAATTGTTTTTAAAATAAATAAGCCCTTTGTATTATAATCAACAAGAGCGCTGTAACATCTACCTTCGTATGAACCTTTTAAAGAAAAATTAATTCTTTTGCCCCCAACAAATTTATTCACTATTGAATTGTAACATTGAAGAAAGATTGGCTACTCTGTTAAGACAACGTAAAAACGGTTCGAATAAAGATGAATTAACAAAATCTGAATACAAAATAACACTCGGTTGTCCAGCCTTCTTACAAAAATATGATGCACAATTCGAATGATCCCCGAAAATATGGTTAGGGCTGTTTAATATGTCGGTTTTTAAATACTCAATTTTTTGCGATAGAGGGATATTTTGACATTTACGATATTTAATAGCACTTGTAACAGCGGTTCTAAACTTTAAAATATTGTTACGCAAGAAATTTCTAATTTGAAAATCGACTCTAGGCATTTTTCCTATTTCTCTAATTTTATTACAGTAGTTTCGCATTATGTGATTTCTGCATTCGATTTTTTCTATGAAACAATGTGGACCGTAGGGCATCGACTCTTTTATCTTTTATCTATCTCCATCTCCTATGATTTTAGTATATTTTAAATTATGCATAGCTACAGAATTTTTAAAACCTTCTAAAATAATAGCTGTTTCCATTGATGTTGATGTGCTTTTCCAATTTTTAAAACATTTATGTGATGGTGCTTTTTTTTTAATTTAGCAAATTTTTCGCATATTCTGCAGTACTTATTTTTAATACCTATATATAATACTTTTTTTGATCGAGCGCCAATTATAGAAGCTACCCCTGACAATGCATTATAATTCGTTTTATAAGAGCGTTTACTCCATGCTCCCTCAACAATGACTGTAATCATGCCTACGCCATTTGTATCAACTTCTCCCGCTTCTAGCGCTAACCTAAGTTCTTCTTGCCCTGCATCAATCATTTCATTTATTGCAACTTCTTTAACATTATTTAATACTTGATTTTCTACAGCAAAATATGTTCACGAGCTCATGCATGGGATATCTAATGCTGCAGATAAATAGGAAAATTGAGTAAAACCGGCACCCATCGCAATAATTCCACATACAGCCGATTTATTAATTTGCGAAGAATCGGTGTCGGGTTCACTACTAAATGTCCCTTCCAAGCCGCAAATAGCACATTTGTAACTGAAATAACTTTTTAAACCATACCGTTTTTCATTGATAATATCTACATTATAAATTTACAATGGTGTCAGTCCACTTTACCGATTAGATTTGGTGGACTGGGAATTCGCCGCATTTCCGATATTTGCCTCCCTGCTTTCCTATCTTCAGTTCATGGTGTTAAAAAGCTTGTTTCTCAGTTACTAAATTCAAAGGATAATGAGCTTATTATTCACCATTATGATGAAGCTTTAGCAGTCTGGGATGTAGAAAATGAGAACGAAAGACCAACAATTCCACAATTTCAGAAGAATTGGGATAATATCAATATCAAAAGAATAATTGACAATGACTTAATCTTTAATTCATCTAGGGACTTGGCTCGTTTTAAGGCTTTGCAATGCAGAGAATCAGGATCTTGGTTACATGCAATACCTTCTCCTAATATTGGTACTCTTTTAGATAACACTTCCTTCCAAGTTTGTATTGGTTTAAGATTGGGTTGTAATCTTTGTACACCTCATATTTGCAAATGCAATGCGAAAGTTGATGAAATTGGTATTCACGGTCTAAGTTGTTCCAAAAGCAGTGGTAGATTTTCAAGACACACTGAAATTAATTCTATTATCAACCGGTCTTTGACTTCTATTCATGTTAATTCAACTTTAGAACCAAACGGACTATCTCGTGATGACGGAAAACGCCCTGATGGGATGACTTTAGTACCGTGGAATAAAGGTCAACCTTTGGTTTGGGACGTTACTGTCGTAGATACACTTGCAGACAGTTACGTATTGAAAACATCTGAAGTCTCAGGTTTTGCCGCTGAAATGGCTTGCAAACGCAAACATAACAAATATCGTTCAATTATTTCGTCAAACTACATATTTAAAGGTTTAGCCTTTGAAACCTTAGGCCCTTGGTGCAAAGAAACAATAGATTTAATTAATGTCATCGGAGACCGACTTATCGCGGAATCAGGGGATTCAAAATCTAAGAAATTCCTTTTTGAGAGGATTTCCCTTGCCATTCAACGTGGAAACGCTGCAAGCATTCGGGGCACTTTTCCAGATTCCGCATTTTTATCGGAAATTTTCGCATTGTAAATTAAAAATGTTATTTTATGTTAAATTTTAATAAATAATTTCTCATTATAGAAACTGCAATCGAAACCTTGGTGTTTAATTGATTTTAATGTCAAAAATAAGTGATTTATGTCAACAATTCTACGACCTGTCAGCTGAAGTTTAGTCTCATTTGGAGAATTAGCACTTTCTTGTAAAAAAACATCGTCATCTAAATTTTCAAAACTATTATTTAAACTTATATCAATATCATTGTTGAAATTAGCAATATTGTCTATATGTTCAGCTGTAAAAACACTTTTAGAACCTTTTCTTTTTTTTAATTTTTTTTAAATATTTCTTTTCTACTTTTCCGCTTTCTTGAACAAGCAACATGTTTTTTACTTTCGTGCCCCATTTAAAAGCAATAATAAAACTTAATTCTATTTTCAAATAATAAAATAAAAGAAATTAAATTAGAAAGCCTAAGATTAAAATACCTATACTATATATTAACTAATTAATCAAACAACTAAATAACCTTAGAATCAGCACAGTAGATAATAATCAGCAGCCAGCACAGTGATCAGCATGAATGTGACACTCAAAATGCAACCACAAAACTGAAAATATTTTTTCCATTAATGCATGTTTATAAACTTTTCTATCCCCATTCTTTCCAATCTGGAAGCCGTTGTTGGTCAGTTGGGCCGAACTACCTGTGTCTGTCTAATGTCGAGTAAACGGCCAAACTGTAGGTAATTAGTTGTTCTCAGTAAAGATTCAATATTGAATATTAGCACCCCTTCTAATTTACACAGAAACTAGGTAAATACCTATCATCTTTTTCAATAAACGTCTGAGTGGATAAATTCTGACAGGGTTCCAAGTATTTCTGGCAAATGGAGAAAGTTGGAAGTATTATCCGATAGCAGATTTTTTTCTGGAAATTATTTGCGGCGGAGACGAGTTCCTTCCGGTACCCAAAATATCCTAATCTTGGATGCAGGTAGTGAAGGGTTGGGGATTAGACTGCATTTCAGGGGTGGTAATTATGATCTGCACATTTAAAAAATAATTTTTATTCTAGTCATCCTTCCATTTTTGCTTTTTTAGATGTACTTATTAGTTTTCAAACATATACGTATAGCAAAATTCAATCTGCAAACAGAGGAATGAAAAAGTTGAGAAACGACGTAAGAAACAAAAAAGAGACATTACAAAAATTAATAGAAAATTGTGAGAATGGAATACTCCATAGAATAAATTTTGTACAAATAATTTCTTATCGTGATAACCCTATGTTGTAATAATATTCCTGAAAGTAAAGATTTTATTTTAATATTTAGTAAGTTTTCCTTTATCTTGCACTCAAAAATGTAAAAATATACCTGTCGCCTTCCTTAATCCTTCGACAATAAGCGGGAGCAACTCGTCTACAGATAACAGCTAAGTACCGACCACCTGTGGTGTAAACTGACCGCTGGGAGGAACTCGTCTATGACCATTATTTGTGCAGGTAGTGAAAACAGGCGCTATTGTAATTGTAATCCTATCTTTCTTATATAGAGATATAGTATAGCCTTTTGGGAAGACGTCACGATTTTCTTTCTCGTTTTCTCCTGTTTGAAATGACAGAAAAAAATGCGATGCGTTTATTTATTATAGGTTACAAATTTGAAACATAATAGTTATTCATGATCAATTCAAATTAGTTTCTGACTAGTTCAAACATACGTGAAGTTACTAGATAATGGCGTCCTCGCAAATGGGTAAACATTGGACTCTAACAACTATTTTTGCATTAAAATTTGATTAATAGTGACAGTTGTTTGATGTTTATTAGCTAAAGATAGCAGAGATACGAAAAATCTGACACTGTCAAAGTCATAGTTGCCTCTTATCTAAGTAATAGTTGATTGCACGGTATTTAGAGTTTTTTTTACCTATTTACCCATGACGTCATTAGCTAATAACTTTTACGTATGTTTGAGCTAGGATCCCAAACAAATTTGAATTGGTCGTAAATAACACTAATATCAATATCTGTTCATGTTGGAATGAACATCAGTGGTGCAAATGACCTGACCTGTTACTATGATAACTCACATGAAAGTTAATGCCCCATGTGTGCGATTTGCACCACTGATGTTCAATCCAACGTGAACAGTATACTGTGAGCGACAAAAGTATGGAATAAATTCATTAAAAATTAAACAATATTTTTTTTTCAAAATATCTTTGAACAGGTCAATTTTAGTTTATGAAGAAATTCTCCCTGTTTTAGTTTTATCTAGTTTTATCCCCGCACCCAATCAAAATTAAAATTATGTAAGATAACAAAATTTTTATACTGTCATTTAGACAATTAAAAGGGCTATCAGAATCAAGAAAAAAAATTGGTGTTTTCTATTTAAAAAAACTATGGATGACGTCATAACTCGAAAACAAATGACTGCTTGGAATTTTCTTTCATACTAAAACATGTAGTTTTATAAACTAAAATTGACTTGTCCAAAGATTTTTTTGAAAAAAAAATTGTTTTATTTTTTAGGAATTTATTCCATACTTTTGCCGCTCACTGCATATACTTTATTCACGTTGAGTTGAACATTTCAAGGTCAAATAATTTATTTTTTTGGCTCTGTAATTATGTTTTGTAAATAGTGACATGCAGCTAATCAACGTAATGCGAATTGTCAAATTGACACGAGCATAAAATAACCGCACAGTAACCAACAATAAATAAATCATTCTTTAAATTAATTTTCTGGAAGTAAGAGATTAAACCGCTAAAGTACACAGATACCTCCAACCTTCAAGAAAATCTAAAATTTGCCAACAGATTTGTTCACAGTAGGAAGATTTACTGCTCTTATAAAATGCTAATTTTATGACTGACGGGTCTCGAGAGGGTACCTGCTGCAGTGTTTGACCGATCTAAGAATTCTGAATACTTCTGCAACTTGAACTACACCTCGCCCAAAAGTTTTATTACTGTGCAACAGCCTTAAGACCTTCTTCCTCATTTATTAATTTCGCAAACCATCACCGACAAGTATACTGTTTTACCGTCCCCGCACCTTTAATTCTGCATATATTTCTTGTCGCTGCTGCCGCTGAATGTCCACATTTAAATTCTTATAACATTAAATTACGATTTCGTTCTTTTTCCATGTAAACAATCAATTACCAGAATGTAACAAATTGAAAATTATTTAATTGAGACACGTCAAATTGTTTATGGACAAGTGTACTTCATATTTTAAAAAACTAACAAAAATTACCAATTGATTTTACATTTATTTTATATCGAGAAACAGAATACCACAAAAACGCTCATAACTTTCTGGACACCCTAATAGTTTTCCAAAATTGACCCTTTTTAATTTCCGGCCAGTGTTTCCTTTAATAAATCGACGACAGGCGTCGTAGTAAAAAATTTTTAATGACTTGAAAAAACCCCGATCTAAAGGCTGTAGGTAGTGGGTTGTATGTGGGGGCAAACAAAGCAGTATAATATTTTTTTCTTCAGAAAATTGTAGCATCTCTAAATTGTTTGTATGTGAAGTGTGACCGTCAACTATCAACAAAACTTTTCCGGGCATCTTTCTGGGAAGGAAGTGGAACTTCAACCAATCAAAGAAAATGTCTGAATTAACGTAGGCTGATTTTTTATTCATCCTGATTGCGGACCCCGGTGGCATACCATCTGATAACTCATCGTTCTTGTTTTTACCCTTAAAAATACAATAAGGGGGGAGGAAGAAGCCCTCTGCATTACAGCAAGGCACGACGCTTATGGTTTCACCTTTCTCCCCAGGACTCATTGATGGAACACTTCTAGATCCTTTTTCCGCTAAGACCATACCAGCTCTTGTATTCAACTGTAACCCTGTCTCATCAACATTATAAATGTTGCCAGGTTTATCATACAATTCATTATCAGTCAAAATGGTATCTAGTAAAGTAAAATATTTTTCAATTGTTTGTTTAGACATTGCCACTGAACGAGCAACTGACATGTTTTCAGCTTTTCGAACACTTATGTCAATATTTCGCCGCAAAAAAGACTGCAGCCATTTTATTCCTGCTTTACCTAAAAACAGATAAACAGCGGCATTGTTAAATGAAACATTTGCAAATATAAATAGATATATTAATTTACCTTTTCGTGCCTCCGGCCGGAATTTGGTAAATTACAGATCTCGAAATCGTCCAGAAACACATGCATTGCCGGCCTAGTCCGGCTAAAAGTAGGGATTTTGAGTTGTCATCGGTTTCGGTTAGCATTTGTTATCAGAATTCTATCAAACGTCAATGTTTGTTCTGTGGATGGCTCGTTAAAAATGTTTTTCTATTTATAACAAGGCACAAACTACAAAGAAGCAATATTCAACTAAAATTAATTAATTAAAATTACGTTTCGAGCCACTTCTTGAATATGGGCTGGTGTATTTATTACAACAAATGTTTCAGGAAAATGTCAAAAACAAAACAAATTAATTAAATTTAATAAATGTCAGGAAACAAGAGCGATGTTGATTTTAAAATTTAAATGTTTAAATGTAAGTGTTGCCAACACAAAAAAAGTCCCTAATACCAATTATTAAAACAACTGCTTTAACTTCCATTTAACAAAAATCCGCAGAAGTCGGCATGAAAAATTTTGTGTATCACACGCCCAGAAACTGTTTTGCGAGCATTCGTACTTACAATACTCGTCTATCGACTCGTATTGCAAACCGTACTCATGCTCGCAAACGTGCAGTTTCTGGCCTTGTGATACAAATAACTATTAACGTTGTCAAAATTATGCTTTACTCCTAGTTTTGCAGCTAAATTATATGCCATTACGCGTACTTCTTCTCGCGTCGGGGCAAATCCACTTCTTTGTAACTTTTTAATATGAGTGGCCAATTTTTTTTCTGCAATTTCCTCTAATAATGAGTCTGATCCGAGACGATGTTTCTTGAATAAATTAATTGTTTTCATTCTTCTAAGTAACGTAGATTTAGGTATGCTAAATGCTTTGGCAGCTTCATTGACTCCCATCGCCCCAGTACTCACTGCGTTTACTGCATTTTGCAAGTTTTCTGCAGTCCACTCCCCTCGATTTGGCGGACTTTTCTTCCGAATATAAAATGTAGGCATATCTGAAATGAAAAATACATAGAAACCCTTGGTCCATCTCTCCTCTGTAAAGGTGGTCCATCTGTCCTCGATGCAGAGGGGAGATGGACCACTTAATTACAGCTAATTCTGCTTGAATATAACCACATTTTTAGGTTATAATATCTTTTAAACATTTAATTGTTACGTTGGAGTATGAATAATAAGTGTAAACTTACCGGATTTTTTTTAACATTAATGTTCATGTAAGGCACCAAAAATTATTCACTGCTTTTTCCCAAGATTATTTATTATTTCACTTAAACGGAACACTCTTTCTACGCGGTTATTTGTAGGAACTGGGATCATTATAATTAACATTCGTTAGGAGAGGGGGTGCTCTGAGATACTTTTAAGACCAATAGTCCATCTCTCCTACCGGTCCATCTCTCCTCCCTTTACCCTAAATGAAAAATCCATCCTTCTGTCTTTCGCCGATATGAAGTCTTGAATAACTTTCTCGTCGAAATCATTTATGTTATGAATCAGATTTTTATTTATTGAGATCATTGCCAAAGCGTTAAGACGTTCGTCGCTCATTGAATTACTCAAAAATGGTTTTATTCTCTTTAAAGTTGAAAAGCAAGGCTCTGATTCCGCAGTAGACTTCGGTGTTGTTATTATTATTTTTAATAATCTGATGAGCTCACTGTAAGTCTCTTGTAGATTATTTTCAACAATGAAAGAAAGCATTTTTATGGCTCCAACAATATATCTAAAGTCTTGTCTGCTATAAATAACTTCTAATTCGGTCTTCAGTTTTTCACGTTCTACCATTGGGTAAAATTGAACAACCGAATTGAAGACTCACAATGGAAATTGTTTTGAATATTCGGCAAACATATCTGGGTCTAATAAAAATGAAACTTCCAAATGACCTTTGTAAAACATCTGTCTTTTAATTGAAGAACAATCGTATCGCAAACTTCTTTTGAAATTAGACTATTTCTACTTTCAGCGGTGATTTTTCGTCGTTTATGTAGGTTATGCGTGTTTTAAACTTGTTTCTCTATTTCATCTGTTGTTCCTAACTGAAGAAATAACCGCTTCAAATGTTTCCATATCCTTTAGTAGTTGCACGCCATCTTTTTTTCTGTTTTGAAATTGATTGAATAAGGTTTCCACATGTGGAAAAATCTTATGAAATAAAGTTAGCCAAAATATAAAATCTTGGTCTTCAAGAGCCCTTCGTAACCCATACGTGTCTCTGCAAGTTACAGATTTATCGCATTTCACATCTGTATGTTGAATGAGAAAAAAAAATCGGAATGGCGGACAAATTTGAAAAAAAAATTCACTTTAGGATTTTGACTCGTTGCCTTTTGCATAATTAAATTTAATTGGTGAGCATAACAGTGCATAAAGTGAGCATGCTTGTACGTATCTTTAATTTTTGTCTGCACACCTCCAATAGCACCACTCATCACATTTGCACCATCATAGGTTTGTGCTATTAATTTATTGGGCGTTCTATGAAGCAGTGGACCTATAACGATTTTAATACTTTGCGATATACCATCGGCTGTCTTCTTTGTAATTCTAATAAACGACCAAAGTCTTTCAAAAACGTTACACTGAAAGATGTATCTAAACACTACTACCATTTGACAGTGACTTGTAACGTCTGTTGTTTCATCACATTGTATGGGCAGAAAATCTGCTTCATTAATTTGATTTCGAATTTCTGTTTGACATACAGCAAACATACTATCCAGAATTTCGTTCTGTATTGTCTTCGACGTACCTTTGAAAATGGATGCGGTCTTTAAGTGTTCGTTCATAATGTAGTCGATGTCTGAAGTAAAATCCAAGAGTTCTCGGAAAAAACCACGATTGTGGGAATCTTCTTTTTCGTCGTGTCCTCTCAATGCAAGCTCCAATTTTCCGCAAAATTTAATACAGTTTATAATTGGAGTACAGAATTTACTTTTTCAACACCTACTCAGCCCAGGTTTTCATTTGAACGCATGACGTTGCCGATTGTTGGGGATATCAAAAATTATCTTGGTCAAAGATGGTCATGGATTGGAAAACATCCGTTTCAACTTATTTCGTGTGGTTTGTAGGGCTTTGTTTCATACGTTAAAGAATGTCATTAACAACTCCTTTTACTTCTTTAGTACGAACGATTGGCCTACCAGCACCTTTTTTGAGTCACAGAGCCAGTTTCGCGAAACACACCAACACAATTTGTAGGGCATGCATAAAAATTCTGATTTTGACATTAAAAAATGATTGACACAAATGCTTCGACAATTATTTGAAAATCCATGACCACCTTTGACCAAGATCATTTTTGAAATCCCGGTATTTTCACGTAAAAAATTGGCGAAGCCGCGGGTAAAACCTAGTACATAATAAATGTGAACAAACTTTGGCTAGCATAACACAAATGCGCATTTTCTTTGAATTCTCGTAATTCAGTAAAATGTCGTACTTTTTTTGGTTCATCAGATGTGTATAGCACAGAGCGCCAGCATGTATCGCAAAGCTTGTGATTCTGCTTTAGCTTAAAAAGTGAGGCGCCTAAAAAATTATACAATGCAGCCTGCACGGTGTCACTAAGTGTTTGTCCATTTATCGGATCATTCTCTACATTAGAGAGATAGGAATCTATATTTTTGTCGTTACTCTCTTCATCTATGACTGGTGGTATGTCACTTATAGATTGACAGTAACGAACAAGATGTCTATGGTCCGAAATTCCATAACGACCATGCTTAATGCTGCATTCAAATTGTGACAGGCACCCTAATGCAGTACCGATCTAAGCTCTCGAGCATCTGGCACAGATCTGCGACTCCTTATTAACACAGAAGAGATTTTCTAATGCATCTAGAGTTAATCGCCCTAGCATTACATACTGAAAACCTTTTTGCTCTAGATATATTTGTTGGTAATCCAGAGCCGTTTGTGTTGCCAACAAACATCCTGTCTGGAAGGGTTTCCAGCATTTATCCTCAGTTGTTGTATGGCGTATTATGTTCATGAATGAATGCAAAAATTTTATTGAAACTTCGTATTCTCCCATCTCCTTGTGTGACAATGCTAGCTGCTAGTCATTAGTTGGAACCAGTTGTGCATAATACCTAGACAGGAACCAGGCTGTAGTTTCATATCTTGAAGATATGTTATTCGCGGCAATGTGATATCGTATTGCCGCGGATACATCATGACTTAAAAAGACGACACTCAAGCCAACATTCATTGTCTCAAAATGATTTGGTTGTAAAACATTCTCTTTGAGGCGTGGACATACCGACACGCTTCTGTCCGCCATTGTAGGGCAAAATCTACTTTCTCTCTCTAACGCACGTTCAATATCTATTGCGGTACTTTGTATATCTAGTGACTTTATACAGCCGTACTATTTTTACATTTTTGCGATTTTCTACGTTTTTCTTACAGAAATTTCTACCTACTTCCTTTGTAAAACTATGTTAGTAAATCGGCAGTAATCGTACGGAGCAAGGTTTGCTTACAATGATTAAATAAAGAAAATTGATTTGTACATCAGAATTACGATTACTCCAGCTTAAATTAGGGTTAAATTGTATATCAAAATGTTCAGAAAAATACAGCACGTCTTTCTAAAATAGTGGGTTTGTAACCTGACTTTGTTTAAACAAGAATTTATAAATTTTCCCACGACTGACCACACGTGCAAGTGTAATCTGATATCTTACTTAAAAGCCTTGATCTGTAACGCTTCTCTCTCCACCTTAACTTATCGGACCAACCCTTGGCTGGCGACGCTGGGTTTAAAATCTAAATCGCAGACGCTCAATTCTAGTGAACCAATTCATTTGTGAATATTTTAAACAATTCGGGTGATTTAAAAGGATTTAAACTAATTAACAAATTTTACTATACAGTGAATTTTTTTTATCGATGAACCATAGGGATTTACATGGTGTAAACTTTATTTCGTGTTAGTGGGTTTTCTACTGCTAATTTCAAAATTATTTTTCACACACTTTTAGCTTACTTAATTTTTCACAAGTTCTGATAATTTTTTTTAAATATTATTACATTACATTAATAATTTAATAATTTTAACCCATTTTTACATTTCATTAAAGTTAGTAGGCTGTGTCCACTAACATTGAAATAAATTACGAAGCTCTAAAACTGAAAAGTAAACATTTTAACCCCTATTGTCGATTCTAGATAAGCGCTACGCTCCCTAGCGGAAAAAAACCGAATTACCACTAGTGACGTCATAGTGAGGACGCTGTTTGCTGTTACATGTTTTGATGTTATTTATACTTTATGTATACGGGTTTACACGTGGTTTCGTGCTTTTGTGTGTTTACATGTCCATTTGGATTTAATTTTAATTGATATACGATATAGACGTTTTGTTAAAAGTGTGGTTCTAAGTGATTGTTAGTGACTAGTAATAAACACTATTAACAGTAATAAGGCAAGGCTTTTGGTAAGATGGTAAGACCATAACAGGAGTGATTGTACATACAAAGCACTGTTTATAGGAAAAAAGAAAATCTTTTGAAGTCATTAGTAGCGATTTTTATGAACAATGGCAGGTAGAAAATGCAATGTAAATTGTGCAGTATATGGTTGTACTTCAGTACGTAAAAAGAACCCAGAATTGTCTTTTCATTCATTTCCAAAAGAAGGGGAAAAAGTCAATATTAAAAATGGATTTGGAGTTGAAGAGGTTTGTAATCGAAGACAGTTATGGGAGGCAAAGTTGAAAATCGGGAAAAAAGTGTCAAAATCTATGAAAATATGTTCTGTACATTTTAAAAAAGAAGATTTTGAACATGCAAGTAAGTTGAATATACAGTGTGGAAATTACTTATGGAATAAATTCATTAGTTTTGAAATTACTGAATTTATTTCATAAGTAGTTTCTACGCAGTATAATATAAATACTGATAAAATGAATTTTTTTTTTTTTAAAAGATAGTGGGTTATGGAGTGGTAAGAAGATGTTGTTGCCAACAGCTGTCCCCAGTGTTAATCTTCCCCAGTCAGCAACTGTAGTTGTAGATGAAGGAAACCAGAATAAAACAAAGGCAGCAAGAGATATGCGTTCAAAGACAAGACAATTGTTTAAAGAGCAAACAGCAGATCATAATGTAAGCAATATAAAAACAGAAGAACAGAGCACGAGAGTTGATACTCTTAGTAATTTGGATGTTGAACAACAAAACATGAGACTTGCAGCCGCTGAGACCCTCATTTTTCTCAACAGGCAAGAGCCAAAATATAAAGATGCTAGCGTACAGACAATAGAGACATGCAAATGTTTTGAAGCCAAGGATACAAAAGAGTGTTTCGTACAAGTAGACACCAAGTTGTCAGTTTCAGTAACTGATGTAGTTAAAACGGATAAGCAGTTAAACAGTTTAACTGGGATTTATTCATTTCAGTTATTTAATGCAATTGTTAAACTCATATCTATGGTTATTGACGATAAACGAGCGCACAGATTATCTGTTTACAATAGGTTATTTTTAGTATTCATGAAATTAAAGTTGGACATGCCTTATGTTGTGTTTGCGGTATTATTCGGAGTTTCATCTCAAACTTGTAAAAATATATTTTTTGATGTAGTTCCAAAATTGGCATGTGTTTTACGCTGCACTATATCTTTGCCTTCTGCTGAGGAAATTAAAAAAAATATGCCCCTGTGTTTCACAGACTTCCAAAAAGTGGGAATTGTTCTAGACTGTATAGAATTGTCTGTACAACAGCACAAAAGACTTTGTTGTAGGATTAAGTGTTATTCACATTATAAAGGTACAACAACATTAAAATTCATGACCGGCGTTAGTCCTGCTGGGGTAATTATATATGTAAGCCCTTTGTATGGAGGCCGAGCTTCCGATAAAGCCATATTTGAAAAGAGTGGTATTTTGGATAAACTAACTCCATACGTAGATGAAATTATAGTCGACAAAGGATTCTTAATTCAAGATTTATGTGAAGGATATGGCATAAAAATAGTAAGGCCACCCTTTCTAAAAAATAAAAAGCAGTTTTCTTATGCAGAGGCAATTATAAATGCCAAGATTGCTTCTGCAAGAGTGCATGTTGAAAGGGCAAACGCGCGCATAAAGATATTTAAAGTTCTTTCAGGCAAAATATCTGTTGAGATGATACCTCTAATGAACGATATTTTCAATATTGTATGTGGTATTGTTAATTTATCAAGACCAATATTGGCCGACAATAAATTTATGTCATAATAGTGTATTACATATTACTTAATGTTACATGTTATTATATTTGAACTGAATCACTATTGGCAGGTGAAAAAATTATTAATAATTGTAATTTATTTTTAAATAAATACTGTATTTTATTTTATGATTTATTTACACAAACATGGTGCAACATGTGGACAAAATAATTAAATTTCAAAGTAAAACAAAATTTTTTTAACAAATCATGATCTCTTAATACATTAATGTTTAAGAAACTATTGTCCTTACTTGCAAAGACCACAAAATCAGTACTATTTAAACCCAAAATGGCCATTCCCAACTGAACTTGGCCATAATATCTGTGTTTAGGGTTTAAATAGTATTGATCTCCATCATGTTTAATAAAATCTCGATGATGTTGAATTGCTTCTTCTATTGTATATTTTTTTCCTAGAATCATAGAAATTAATATTTTTATTACAAGTATTTGGAATTGTTACCTTTCACTATGCACTTTATTTCCAACAATTTTTGTGGTCGTCCATTTGCATCCAGAATTATTCCGTCAGGGGAATATGCCAGCCAAGGATTTGCTTGGCTGATTACCAGTCCTACTTGTAAAATCTCACAATTGTAGTGTTTCCGGTAGGCATCTTTTGCAACTGCCTCACATGCTATGCCATATTCCATATTTGCATTTCTAAAAGGCTTCGGCCAAAAATATTGCAGTGACTTTTTTTCCCATTTTGATTTGACATTTTTGCCATATGTAAATATCGAATAGCACCTTGAGCCAGTTATACGAAATTGGCGCTGTTTCATCCAGGCTGTGCTACAGTGGTAGGTTTTCATAGCCATTGAAATTGGGTCATCACAAACCACATTTGACATATAAAAATCGTGACAGCAACCATGGAGTGGCTGGATTTCTAGTTCTGCCACATATTTCATTATATCATTTGGTTCTTCTAGTAGGGTCTTTAGTGCAATATTTGGCATCTCATTAGAATTTATCATTGAAGGAGCTGGGGTCACTTCTAAATTGCTGCTGCTTGCACCAGGCATGCTCACACGTCCTTGTCTGTATAATTTTAAAATAAGATCACCAGAATTAATTGTTGCATGTTCATCTTACCTGTGTTTAGTCAGAGCAGAATGAGGACTTGCCTCTAAAAGTATTTTTTCAAAATACTTTGAAAGTTCTTCATCCACAACACATGGTGTGACCTCCTCAAAACAAGCCGTTTCCATTAATGGCATGGGTTGATACTGCTCTAATGCAGGTCCTTTTTTAATACTCCATGTACATTTCACATCAGTTTGTGATAGTACCACGAAGTTGGAAATGTTGTTCCTAAAACAGAAATTAAAAAAATTAGTCCACATGTTAAATGTCTATATAGCAAGTACAATAATAAATAAATAATAGCATGCTAAAGGGAAATTAATTCTTATACAACCTTGTACAGAAGATCAGCACTCCAGCGATATGTTTGCATTTTGCACTTTCTCCTGCCTTGCATGTACACTTCATCTCTGTAATATTTACTTTGGCGTTAGAAATCCTCAGCACCCCCGTCACTGTGTGCGGTAACGACACAAGAGATGAAGTTTGCAAACAAATTGCATTTAGATGCACTTCACTACTTGTTTTTTTTGTTGCATCGCACGAAATCACGTGGCGACTATTCAACAAGCGTTCTCCTTCGGCGAAATTTCTCGATTTCGGAGTAGCATCCAGGAATTTGCAAACTGTTTCCACAGTTACATATAATTCTTGTTCACTTGAACTGGACATTTTGAAATTAAAAGCCGTTTAACCAAGACACCACAGTAAGACACAAAGAATAAACAGAATAAACACGTCCTCGAACTTGGCATTGACAAACGAATATCCTCACGTTGACGTCACGAACTATGTCACTACCTGTTTTACCGACATATAGAATGACGTTTGAATCGTCAATTATTAAAAGATTTCCCAATTCGAAAGATAAAAAACGCACCCAGAAAAACACTCTTATTTTGTAACCGCACAGCACAGTCACACACAGCACCGGAGCTGTATTTTTCAGGGAGCGGGTAGTTGTTCGGGCAGACTCCTTGATTCCTTCACAGAGTCCGGTACAAATCGTTACAGGGCGCCAAGTAGCTTGATTTGCCGCTCTGTGCTACTGAAAGCCACTCAAGAAGAAACGAACACAAACTTTGTAACAATATATTGACTGCCTGTCGACCACTCGCACCTATTATGTGGCGAGCAACCGTGATCTGGATATACTGGCCAGTCAAGAGTATTCTTATTTTTAATCTAAATCTAAATTTGGTAATGTTCTTTGGCAAAAAGTAAACATTAAAAATGTATTCATTCATAAGATGATGACTTCTTAACTAGTCGACATACTTTTCTATGTCTTTAACGCTGTAATAACCTCTGTTGACGGTATCATTCTGAGTGTACCAGAGTACATCTTCCTTTTTTGGCCACTTCCAATTTCCAAATTTTCCGACTTGTTCCATACACTTCACCTTCACAAGATGATCTTCCTGTTCAATTATTTGCCCCGGGATATTTCTTCAGTCTATAAGAAACGAAGACAAAATCTCCGTCTCCTGGTCCCAAGTAAGAGGCCTCTTCATCATCTTCATCTGATGACGGTTGAATGGCAATAGAACTTTCTTCAGAGTCTGACGATTCAGGCGTAGGTTTGGATTTTCCCTTGGTTAAGTTTGGTTTCTTTCGTGGATTTTTAAGGATTTTACTTTTCTTATTTTTTGCTGCTTCAATTAATTTTCAGAAGCTTCTCAACATATTCTTGTTTTGTAATGATCTCTGCGCCATTGCATACACGCTTTCTAGTTTTCTTTGGTGGGGTTTCACCACTAGGTTTCTGCTCTTTGACCAAAGACAAAAGAATATTTTGAAAACACTTAACACTAGGAATATCGGGGTCCTCTAAAATTGTGCCTCTTGAAGTAGATGGTCTATCTTCATCAGTCTGAGGGGCGGGACCTTTTTCATTATTAACACTGTCCTTTTCATCTTGAGAAATGTTTTCAGCTTCCACTTCCATCAGTACTGCATCTTGTTCTTCATCATGACCATTTCTTCTCGACTTCCATTGTAGCTGCAAATCCCTTTGTGATGTTGCCCACAACTAAATCTCTATAAACTTCTTTGAGAATATTAACAAAGTCGGGGTTGGGAATTCTTTTTCTTGGGTTAAGACGCTGCCAACGGACGAGTTCCTTATCCCATGCCGTCTTCAAAGGCCCAAAAATGCAGACATCTAGGGGCTCCAAGTAATGCGTTGCGTAACTAAGGTAACGATGTTGGGGTTGGATGCGTTTACAATTTCGTCACTCAAGGCGTTCCAGTCGCTAAAAACCCGATTCGGAAGGAAATGGCTTCTGACACTTGTCTTAAAATTTTGAATTTTCTGTTTAAGTCGATGGCCGCGCAAATGGATGTTTGTGTTGAATTCAAATAAATTAAGGAATTCGTCAGATTCATTGTTGGTCAATATTTTATAGGTCCATATGAGATCACCCCGTCTTCTGCGGTGTTGGAGAGTTGGCAAGTCTAACATTTGGAGTCTAGTTGCGTATGGAATCGATCTAAGTCCAGCGACTCGTTTAGTAGCACTGCTTTGAATTCTCTCAAGGGTGTCAATATCACGTTGTAAGTGAGGGGACCATATCACATTCACATATTCCAGCAGAGGACGTATATAGACTTTATATAATTTTTTGAAAGTTTCAAAATCAAGACGACGAAAAACCTTGAACATTAAATAACTAGATCTGTTCGCACGTTTTGTTATGAAACATGCATGAAGTTCCTTTAAAGCATTTACAATATTTCGAGCATTGTCTGTGACAACTGCTACTACTTTATTATTTATTTCCCATTTTAACATAGCCAAATTTAAGTTGTGAGCTAGATTTTCACCAGAATGACTGTCATATTCAAAAGGCATTTCCAAACAAAAGTTTTGTGTTCCAAAATTTTGGTTGATGCCATGTGCGGTCAAACTAATAAAATAATTAATATTGGAAGACTAGTCCACAGATCCGTAGTAATTACAATGTATGGAATATGTTTCAATTCTATTTGTACTTTATTTTTTATACGTGAATACATATGGGAAAGAACTGTTTCTGTTATGTACGTTCTGGATACAATCTTATACTTTGGACAAAGCTTTCGCAAAAGTCTACAGAATCCTTCCTTATTAACAAGATCAAGGGGTTCCATGTCCAGACAAATAAGTTCAGCTATCGTTTGCGTTATCTCCTTTGCTCGAGGATGATTGATGTTATACATACCACAAATATTTTCCAAAAGATGAGGAATCGTTGCTTGTTTCTTTATTGGTGGTGTATCATCACTCGTAGTACTATTATCCAAACTTGCGTCATATTGAGTCTTTATGACTTGATCTGCATGGAATCGCTTGACATGTGCCCACATGTTGCTGGTGTTAAAACTTTAGCGGCTGCATTTTGACCACCACGAGAAATTTCACTACCACAATAAGTGCATTTTGCTTTATTTACGTTATCTGTTACTTTAATAAAATGCTTCCAAATATCACTTGCCTGGCGTTTAGACATTTTGACAAACACACGACTGGTAGAAATAACACTATGGTCCAGGCGATTGTACGATGAAGGTACGCAGCCGAGACGACTTGTCAACATAAAGTGGCTGACGAATTAAAATTCCGAGGCAAGGTAAAACGACATCGATCCGCGTTATTATTATTGCTACTGTGATTCGCCTGCCCTGCTCAAGCTCGTAATCCCCTTGTCATAACCCCATTAAAACCCCCACCGGTTGTGACAATATAACTAAACAAACAAGGAGAAGAAAAAAAAAATAGTTACACTGCGCTAGTGGCAATAAATAAATTTTGAAAATTTCTAATTGACACGTACAACAAACGAAAAGCCACAATTAAACGACCAATTATAACTTATCCGACTCGAAGGACCAAACAGTGTTTTTCTCCAGGGCAGTTAAATCAGTTTTTGTTGATTGAAGTTCACCTAAACGAAGAGCTTTGCTCGATTTTCTCCGTGATCCACAATTCGTTAAATCAGAATTAACTGAGGACCCCGAAGAGACTATGGGTGGATTAACGAACATTTTGGTGCCAATTCTAGCAAGTGCGTTTCAGGACACGCTACGATGTTTGTCTTTTAACGACGATGGTCAAAGTGCTTCTTCTTACAAAATGTCCCTCAATGGCAGGGGGTTTGTCAATCCCGACCTTAAACGACATTGTGAAATCGTTAACGCGCAACAACCAATTTGTGGTGGAATTTTTATGTTTTCAGTAAGTTTTATATTGTCTAGTTTCTGTGTTAACCTCAGATGAGGACGGTGTAATAGCAATAGCACCGCTAAAAGAAACTGATAAATTATTGGCAAATATCCAACATGGGTATGAAACACCACCGTATTTCACAATGGGCAATTTTACATACACGAGCATAGCTTAAAAATGGGATGTTATACACAAGTTGAGTACATAATTGTTTGCAATACCATTGTCACTGCAAAATAAAATTATTACGAAGAACTGATAAAGAGTAAAATTACGTTTGGTGGCTAAAACAAAAATTATGTCGTAGAAATAAGTTGTCAGTGTCAGTTAGAAGGATTAAAAATACTTACACCGTCTTCATAACAAATCTTGATCAATTTGGTTAGGTACTTTATTTTGTAATTCTTCATCTGCGGACTGTGTTTTAGCTGGCCCTTTAGATTCGCGGTTTCAGGACTTTCTACATTTTCATTAGATGTTTCAAATGCTATTTCATCGGGTGTTACCAGTGCTATTTCATCAGGTGTTACAAAAGCCACTTTATCACCTGTTACAAATAATTTACCATCTCCAAGTCCCACAGTTTCATCATCTTCCGTTGCGTCATCTTTAAAAAAAAAAATCCAGATTTTGTACAGAGTTAGGGACTCATCATTAAATTCTTGATTATTTAAAATTACATCTAAAGATTCAAACTTTTTTGTAAGATCTGCTCCAGCAAAATCAAGAAACGTTTTGTAATCCGTAGTAACAGAAGATGCGGGTGTTATCTGAAAGTGAAATGATTTGGGAATTATATCTGTGGCGGTCGTGAAAAAGTAGGTAAGTCGAAAATGTTAATTTTTCAGGGCAACGATTCAAAATTCCACATCATTCCTAAAATCCTGTAATTAAATAGAAACTTCTTTCTACCTGTACTTGCTTTCAATATAAGTAAATTTTAAACTGTGAAAATCTGAATTATTTAATTCCATGATTTATTATTAAGGTGTAAACATCGTTAACTCATTTTTGAAATTATTTGACTTACCTACTTTTTCACGACCGCCACAGATATATTAATGTTTATTAATGGAAATCTACCTCAATAGGTTTATTATCCTTTGCTAAACACTTTGAAAAATCTATTGCATCAGTATTAAAGGGACCGTCAATATTTATATTTTTTGACATTAGATAAATTTCAATTTCGTGGAACCATTTTCTAATATTGGTCTCTGAGACACAAGCACTTGCTGCACTTACTGCCTCGCTAGTTCTTTGTACAATTGTTGGGTGTCTCTTTAAAAATGCCCACTCTATGGGAATGTTAGAATTATGATGTGAAGAAACAACCTTTTGTGTCAAATTATATAAGTATCTATGCATATAAAAAAGGACCACAGATTAACACAAAAAAGTTTAATCAGAATCGCTACTTAAATATTCTTCGTCTGAAGAATCTGAATCTTCATTGAGGTTAACAATAATAGGAGAAGTATCCGTTAAATCAAAATGCACTTCTCTTTCCATCGGTGTATTTCTTCGCAGTATGCTGTACTGTGTTTGTCCAAATTTGGGGAGTTACAGTTACCAAACAAAGATATCAAACTTTCCACAGACCGGCCATCTCTACCAACATGTTTAATGTAGTAACATTTTGCAATTTCCCAGACATTTTCAATTGCATTGAATATGCAATGATAGGGTGGAAGTCGAAGAACTCCATGTTCTGCTTGCAGCGCCAGGTTATCCACTATGTATGATTTTGGTGGTTTATGTCTGAAAGCAGTTTACAAAATTATTGGACCAACTAATATCCAAATATGTGCGTATAATTTCACTTTTTTTAGCAATTATGGTTTTAGACTGGCTCAAATGCGATATTTCTTTCACGCAACCAGTTTTGAATTTCAGCCTTCTTTGAATTTGAAGTAGGTGATTTGTTTTCGGTGTCACAATGGTATGTATGATTTTACCGTGATAATCAGTTTTTCGTTGACGATGAAAAAATCAGTTCCGCCCCTTCGATAAAACCATCGCAGTTTCCTGTATGAACAATTATTATGAATTTAATTATAAGCTTTTAATATTTTCTTTAGAAGGATTTCAAATAACAAACCTTTTTCCTTCGACTTTTTTCGTACACTTTTTACGTTGTTCTCTTGTCATGATTTACTTATGGTTCCATCCTGGAATATATCTACGTTTCATCTATAAAAACAAAATTAAATAATCCCTCTTTCATAAAAATATAAGAACGTAAAAAATTAATTCTTTTAAAAACAATATGGCTCATTTCCGTAAGTCCACGACGTAAATTGTCTTTTTTCCACTGGAAGCCTATATTTAATATTCTCCAAAGCGATTGTCTACTTCCTTCAAAAATATATTTTTCTTGTAGTCGTACTAATAAAGGTCGAGAGTAATGTGTTTTTCTGTAATGAAATAAATAATTATGAGAAACTAATTTTACAAAATAATTACATCAAGCTTACTTTCTTTATCCATATCATATATCTGATTCCGAATCTCTGCTTGTATAGTTTAATCCACTGCCGTGACAGGTTTTCTTCTTGGACGCGTTTTTTCGGACTTGTTTGAGGGAATCCACATTTTCTGATGGTTGAAATGCGGTTTACCACGGCGGTCTTTAATTCCAGGCGAGAGTGTAGCCCCCACTCCAGCGTTAATGAAAACGGCAAGGCAATAGTATTAAGTACATAAGAATAAGAAAACAGAACTGCGAGCTATTGCAAAGTTTTCAATTTCCTTTCCTTACTAGAATTCGTCTTTCTTGCAGCTACAACATTTTTTCTAAGTTTCTTGTAATTAGATAATAATATATTACATATGATACTAATTATTTTTGCGACTGAATCGAATATCGGCCTATTACATAAACAAGTGTCCCTAATCACTCGAACAATTTCTTCGTCCCGATAAATGTTCATTTTTACCACATGTCTAAGCAGTGCGTGGTGGTTTTCAGAAAGATTTACAAACATTGTTTCCAACTGGGGTGAAACTAAACTATGCATAGTTTTTATGCTTATGTTTTCCAATTGCAATTACAATATTTGACGGTACAGTCAAACCACCTCGATTAATATTTTGCACATACTCCGAATCAAACTCATCCCCTATCAATATTGCTGCACAATTTTCACAGTTTAAATTAAATTTGGCTTTTAAAACATTTTGGTCACTGACGTCTTCTATAGAAATTGCATCAAACGACGGAAAAATAAAGGTTTTAGCAGAGTCTTTTAAATTTATCCAATTATTTCGAATACATTTGGCAATATGCACCGTATCAAACATGATAAACATGGATGGTCAATATCTGGCATGTATACAACGTCAAGATCCGCAGAATTTTGTCTCAATATTGAGAACATACTTTGATTCAATCTATTGTTGTCTGAAATTATGCACAATACTTTGAAGCCATAGGCTTCGAGAAGTCTGACTACTTTTGCCGTCATTGTGGCTAGTTCTTGGCCTGTCATGCTTTTTACTGGAGTTAAATTTACAACATGCTCATAATTTGAAAATAAACCCGAAATAAGAAAAGCCTGTATAGTTTTTGCCTCTTCTAGTTGATTTGAATTTTGGGGAAAACCTTTTAGTTTGCCAGAAATATATTCTACCGACTCTTTGACATAAATTTCGCCCAATTGTAGTACAACCCATCTATCAGAATCCTTGTTTAACTTATCACCAGTTAATTTCAAAAAGTGTTGTGTTTTCTGACGCATTCTCAGGAGATATATTTAAAGATGCTGTGAGCCGTTGAATATACTTTGGGTGAGGTAGAATAAGAATATTATTCGATCTCAGCGTTTCGTAGCATTTTTTTGATTGCATAAAAATCAAAAAGGCGGTTTTGTTCTTTAAAAATAAGAGAAAATTGTTCAGTTAAAAAAGACATTCGGTTGACTTTCTCTTCACTGTTATCTTCTTGCATTAATTTATATTTAATTGTTTCAATTCTATCCGTCACAGCCTTTATCATAGATTCCAGACTAACTATCCCACCTCCACCCGGCGGCACGGCAATTTTGCCGGAGTACATACACTATTACGGATATTACTATCAAGTAATAGTGCAGTGCTTATCAACATAATTACCGGCGTCTTGCCTCCGCATTTTGACTTTGTTGTGTATTATGTTCTGTGTCAATGTTAAGGAACTTCCTCACGATGTGACATGAGTATAATAATATACCTTTTTGAATTTCAACTACCAATGTGTTATCTAAATCCAGAATTTTTAAATTTTTAAAAAGAGATTGCGGTACTATTCCCGTTGCTGAAATTACAAGTGGTAAAATCGAAATTTTTTCTAAACACCAAAGATTTCTCATAGCAACGGACAGCTCTAAATATTTATTAATTTTTGTGTTATATGTCTGTGTTATATTATGTGAATTTGGAACAGCTATATCTAAAAGATATGCTTGCTTTTGTTGTTTATTTAAAATTATAATGTTTATCTAATAGATGGTTTAAATTTTTTTCTAATTTTGACCACATATTCAGTTTGTTGCTGTCACATAAAATAAATGTTAAATACTATAAAATCTCCCAAACTCTCGCTGGACGAAGTATACTCAGAAATGCTGGAAATAACGAAGAAAATAATTGTAAACCTGATCACAATCGTTCAAAATTATTATGTCACTGGCTAGTAAAAGACAAATAGTCAAAATCTTTTTTAATATTTAAAATAAACGAGATCGAAGCTGGACTTTTTGATGTTTAAGAGGTATGGAATTTTTTAATTTTTTTCCTCATTATTTTCTAATACGAGTTGACATTGTCCCATTGAGTTGTTCCGTAGTATCGCAAACGTTTCGTGATTGATGTTTTTGTTGACGTAAATCGCCTGCGCCCAAGAACCGTACACTATAGCCCCTCTACTACAAATAGTACCGACATCCCGGAGCAAACCTGACGGGAAAATTGAAACAAAAAAGTTCCCAACGAAAACTACGTGCCGTGTGATTTTCAATTAGACGCGGGAAAATGTAAGCACGATGGATGATGGAAACGTCATAACATAACCTTTGGTCATGACTCATGACAAACAGATGTTCCAAATGATTTTACCAAGTATTGATGCATGTTAAAACTAACTCAACAAACAATAACAACGCATTGTTTTATAAATTGTGTTTACTCATTGTGTAACTACTATTTACATTTTTTTGTTTTACATTTACATTAGAGTTCTTAATGACAAAGTACATACGTGTGCGTAAATATAAATTAAGAAGATGTTTAAACACTCCACTACACTCACAAATACCAACATGCCACTGTATGTGAATTATTTGCAACTCCAGTGCAGTTAGATATGCATGATTAACTTGTAATATTGCAACATTTGCACGAAAAAGTGATTCGATTTTAACAAAAATATGAAAAATGAATGCTGTTGGGACTACAAATGCCTTTAAACGGGACAGCATACTATACGCTTCAGTCTGTGGATGAGGGGATCGATTAAATTCGCGAAACAGTAGTCGCAGTGATTATGTCGTTCTTTCACTTGATGAATAATATTACCTAGTAAATAATATAATGAATTTAATTCATTATGACTTATGTCAACATTAGCACTTAAATGGATCACAAACGGCTCATTTTCCTTGTTATCTGAACAGTCCAAATCTTTGGTATCTTCAGAAAGAAACGTTTTGGAAAATTGAAACAAAAATTCTGCATCTGATTCTGCATAATTGGATTTCTGTACTGATTTGCTATACTGTCCCAATGTAATGAGTCGTAAATGGCTTTTAAACTCCCTTGCAGTAGGTCGTGGATTCCTAGCTCTGCAAGAACTAAACAAGTTCTCCAACGCATCTTGCGAAAGCCTGCCCAACATTACAAACTTGAAGTTGTGTGTATGAAGATACAATTGTTGTATATCTAAGGCCGTTTGAGTACACAATAACAGTCCAGCCTGAAATGGCTTTCAGCCTTTACCATCTACATACATATCACAAATAATGTCTTTAAAATCATTGAAAAATTGAATAGTGTCAGTATATACAGTTTCATTTGCATGAGATATTGCCGACTTGAAATGCCGTTCCGACATTAAATAAAACCATTTGGAAATTGGTTTTATAAACCAAGTAGTAGTATGATAGGATTCAGAAAACACTTTCTTCAAAATCAGGTAATGTATTGCGGCTGCTATATCATTGTTAAAAAATTTAAAGGCGAATGAGACATTCATCTTCTCAAAGGTGTTGGGCGTTAAAACACTCCTGCATAAATATGGGGCTAGCTTCAAGTCATACTGTGCATCAAATTGCAATAGTTCTTCTACAGCATTGGCAGAGACGGTTGGATGAGGAAGGTTGTATTTTGCCAATGTTTTGTTACTGAACGAAAACGTTTCTCCGTTAACGAGTTTTTTAGATTCTTGACCACATGACATGCATCTGGCATTACAAATAATTTTGCTGATCCCACAGTCGGATGTTCTGTAAAGTTATGTATTGTAGAATGTCTATTGGCGTTAGTTTGCGGGCGGGTGCGGGTGCCCTTGGTTATTATCTTGTTCCCATGAAATTGATGGGCGGAGCCAGGAGCTCGCCATTTTCTATATACAGTTGGGTGTTGTTAACATTACATTTCTACGAAACTCATGATTTCCTGCCGGAGGTGGGGCCGGGATATACGTCTTGTTTTGTTTATTCCTTTTTTCAGCTGCTGCAGCTCTGTTTCTTTCGACAATGTTTTTCTTCTGTTGATATTTTTCGCAATCAGTACTATTCGCCAAGTGTCCTTGTAGTGGAGTAACGATAAACAAAAATACGGCGTTATTTCGGAACCGGTAGCAAGAGGTCCGATTGTAATAATTTTTTTTTTAATGTCATGAATACAAAATACTAAAACCTTTATAGGTTAAAAATTGACGCTCATAGTGGGAAATACACTCACCGGCACAAAAAGCGACTCATTATGATTTCTTTAATAAATAATCTTGAAATTATATTTGTGCTTATTTTTTTTTTATAATAGTCAAATTGGGATATTTTCAAAGATCGGGAGTGCTATGGTCACCATGGTAACCGAATTGTTTTGTTTAAATAAATTATTGAAAAGTTTGCGCTACTTCCATGTCGTGTTTTTGTCGGTTGTTTTACGTGTTAAAATTTTTAATTTGACAATACGAGATACTAATTCAAAATACTGTCAAATTGTGACAATTTTTTATAACATAGGTACAATTTTTTTCTAAAAAATAACTTTTATCATTTTTCATTAAAATCTTATTTCCTGTGTTTAATGTTTTGTTTGTCGGATATTCTTTGGCAAAGAATAACTTAAGTAGCACCTACCAATACAACATGATACCAAAAAAAATTCTAAGACAATGAATTACTTAAAATTCAAAGTGAGTAGAACTCTTCAAACGATCATTGTGACGGGTATTGGTAAAAAAATATACAAGAGATGCTGAAAGTAAAAATTTATTAAGAGTGTATTATAAAAATTAAATATTTTCCCCGGTTTCATCCTCTTCTATGTCATTTTCATCTAAAATTGTTGATGGTGGGCAATTACAGCGGCCTATTTTTGAACACGTTGTTTTTCAGGAATGGAAAAACAAAATAATCAAGGCAAGTTGTTGGTACAGTTGGGAGTAAAAAAACGGACATCAAAATTGTGACATTTTCAAAAATTCAATATAACCCATTCTTTATTGTCAATGTGACAGTTTATGACAACTGGAACATTTGAAGAATTGATCAGACGTACCTACTACCTTGTCAAAAATTAATTACTCCCTATATTTCCAACTTTTAGAGAAATAACGTTTTTCATGTTGTGTAACTAGAATTTTAAGAAGTAATTTTGAATGCCTAAGGTTGGTTACTATAAATTGAGGGATTAAGTTCAATTAAATATGCCGACAGAAACCAAAATTGATTGTGAAACGAAAAATCATCTATCACTTAGCGAGACATTAGTCATTCATTAATTTGCAACTGTGACAAGGAATTAGCCACAGCCTTACATTTTTGACATACCTTTTGTCTGCCACCAGAAACCACATAGCCCCCAACCTACCCAAATTTATGGCAACCTAGTATCGAATATCCCTAAATCCTAGAGAGTAATTTATTTTTGAAACGATTGTAGCTCAGTAATTAACTAAACAGTCACAATCAGTCTAAATAAGTGTAAATGTAGGAAGGGCGGTTTCACACTTATGACTGTTATGTCAAAAATTATGTCTGGTTTTTTACTTTACTCTCCACTCTAAGTGCCTTGAAAGTTCGGAAACTTTTGTTGAAATTCCTCGAAAACTAGAGGTGTTGAATAGGACGATTCGCCGTTTCTGAAGTAACACTGCACAATGAAATTTTTTTGCTCTGAAGTGAACATATTGCAATAGCAATTTTAATAGTCAATAATTAATAATGACAGTTCTCCATTGTAATGACATCTGATGACATTTGAATTACATTTTTACGTGTTGCCAACTGAAGCGTATTACTCACGGACCTCTGGATTTTTTTTATTTTCGATCGCATGGTATTAATAAACACTTTTTTGTCAAAAACCATTAAAAAGAATTATATATTTTCTTCAAAAAATGCTAACTATGCGACTCTAGAAGACAAACTGAACGTGTTTCTATCTGAGCCGGTCAACACTGGGCTACCGAACATCTGCCTATTGTTCTTTTTTTTTCCACATACAATTAATTCCAAACAAGTTTCAATATAACAATATACTCTTCCCAATGTCATTCTATATTGTTCTCGAGTATTTTTCTTACGAAAATAACGATTTCTAACTGGAAATTTTCAGTTCTTATAAATAAACAATAAATTAATGAAACAAACAATGAGCGGCAATTTTTAACCTATAAAGGTTTTAATATGTTTTATTTACAACACATTAAAAAAATTTCGTTCAAATCCGAGCTCTTGCTACCGGTTCCGAAATAAAAACCTAACGTTACTTCACTATTGGCCACAGTTGGCGCATTTAATCTTCCTCTGATCCTCTTCCACGTTCGCGCACGTTAGGCACTTTGCTGTGGCAAAACAGTTCGTCGCAGCGTGCCCCCAATTTTCAACGGGGCAACCTACTATACCTACAAATTAGTCAGTTCTACCAACCTTGCTATTTTTAAATTTTGCCTTTGATTTTTACGGAGTATTTTAATGTCTTTTTGTTGCAAAACGGAATGACGACTGAAAAAGACAGATTCACATATTAGAAAAATTGTGTTAGAACGCACAGTCAACAAATCATCTTTTCATAAACATCAATCGGCAGGTGGAGTTCAATATTATATTCAATAATTATAATGTTAAAAAAAGACAAAAAATAAGAATCTAGATATTATTTACAGCTACCCTCATTTCAATACTTCTACTGCTTGAACATTTTGCAGAAGTGATGGCTGAAATTTGGAAGTTTGTGATTTTAAGAAAATGTGAACTCTACACGTAAAAAATAAATTTGTAATGCGCTGTAAAATATAGTGGCACGTAGGAAATGGATTGTTGTCAACTGTCGATGGAAATATGGATCATAAATTTTCCAGTTTTACCTCTCCCAAAACAAGCTTGTTGCTATACTGCCGGAAAAAAACACTTCAGCTGCTAGGATGATATCAAACAATCTCTTATCAAGATAAATTAACAAGTTTTCCTTATACGATTTAAATTCAACTAAAGCCTTTATCTCTGCAGCGGCTTTATTGGGTTTGTAGTGATCGAAGACATACAGTAATTGCAGTGAAGTTGTTTTTTTTAAACGTTATTAATCACTGAGCCCAGGAAATAAAACAATGACTCTTTTTCCTGAATATTAATGTCATGATTTCCTTCTTCAACTTGAAATTCAATGTTCGGTTCCATGATATTGTTTTGTTCGGGTTGATTTGTTTCTAACAAATCAACTATGAATGCTCGTATGAAAATACTAACTTCGCAAAGTCGAACGTTTTCAGATAATTTTCCTCGTCCAATATTTTGAATCCAAGCCTTATATCGGCTTTTATCCGACTTAGGGCCGGTTTTTCAATCGATGATTAACATTTTGATTATCTAATAATTACTTCTTGATTAATTTCAAATTAATCATGGATAGCGTTTTTCAAACCAAAATTCAATTATGATTAGCTAATTAAAAATTAACTGAAAGTTTGTTACGTTGGTATTAACTTTTCTGTCAAATTTGACAACTTGGTGGTTTGTGATTTGTAACAATTTCAAATTTAGGTAATTGTTTACTTTAGCTACTTGTGGACACCCTTAGGGAGTCCTCCTACATCGTTTCCCACCACTCAAACCTTGTGCAAATGCCGTTGTTTTTCTTTCTTGTTGTGTTTCAAGGTCGCATCATTGATCAATGTCTAAAGGGCAAGGAACATTCATTTGCACAAGGTTTGAGTGGTGGGAAACGATGTAGGAGAACGCCCTGCGGCTGTCTAGCCAGAAAAAACGCGAAAATTCCACAAATACCTAGGTAAAGTAAACAATGACCCAAATTTGTAATTTTGGTTCATCCTAATTTCCGCATTTTCTCCACCTACTGATTGTATTTCTACAGTCTATGCCCCTATAATACAATTAGAAAATCTTGCTATGTTAAAGAGAAATAAGTGAGAACAGAGTCAATTGCTTTTATTGTGCCCTAACAGTTGGGTATCAATCTCTAACCATTTTACCAAGGATAATTACATCCATAAAGCAATTGACTCTGTTCTCACTTATTTCTAGAAGTACTATAAAAAACTTTTGTTTACATTCGTTAATTTCATTTCGGTTTGGGGGGATTTTAATATAATTTGGACGCAACGCCGCTAGAGCTCTACTTGTGTACACCACAAGTCTCCAGCCACGCTCCTATTGCATAAAATCGCAGACTAAAAAGCAACTGATTTTGAGGCGATAGACAGTCATTTCTGAAATAAAAATTTTGCTGGTATTTTAACCCCTGAATTTGATGCAGACTACTCCACAACACTTATCGGTTAGTTTGATAGGAAATAGCTTCTTCTATTTCTTCTAACAATATTTCTACTGTTCGCGAACACAAACGAAAACGACTAAAAAAATCTTTTTGGTCCCATTCTTCGAAGTGATTGGGCCTAAAGCGTATAGTTTTTGGCCTTCGTGACTCTTCATCACTACTATAAGCATTAACGTCATAAATATCATCAATCATTATTCTTTGCTCATGGTTTTACTATTTTAATAATAAATTTTCAATAAATCGGCAATGTCACTTTTGACGTTAATCATTAAATTCCGATTAATTCACAGAACATCGTATGATTAAGTTAATCAAGAATTAACATGAACTTTTTTGTTAATCATAGGTTGAAAAACGGTAACATTGTGTTAATTACAAATTAAACCTTAATCAAAAATTAATCATCGATTGAAAAACCGGCCCTTAGGCAAACGGTAAAAGCTTACTCCAGAAAAGCTTCGGCAATTAACGGCACAACAAGACGGCATTATTGCTGAATAATTTTCAAATGGACTTTTTAAATTTCGAGCGTCAATGTGACAAATTCGCGACCGTAGCGCCCCGAGCGGAATTGTGAGTGGTGCTGTCATCCGAAGCTGGCACCCGTGTCGGTACTTTATATGTATCTACTGGCTTTGCCTGGTATCATAGATAATTATAATAATGTTGTTGGATTGAATATCAGTTGTGCAAATCGCACACATTTGGCATTAACTTTCATATGAGTTGTCATAGTAACAGGTCAGGTCATTTGCACCACTGATGTTAATTCCAACGTGAACAGATATTAGTTCGTTTTATATTTTCTAAAATTTCTAATAGTGTATTTCTTTTTATCTTTTGTTTAACAGTTTTCCTCCAACAGTTTTATTAAACTCGCAGAAGGATATGTTAGGTGTCCTCTGCACCTAGTTTCCTACAATTGTTGAAAGACAAGAGGAACAATCGACTGATTTATGCCTTCGAGCAATGGCACCGCAAACATATACAAATGCCTCTTCATTGTCTTCGAACATAATCATAGTACCATAACTAAGGTCTTCTTCTATGGCTTGATCTAATTTTAAATCAATCTGGGCTTTTGTGGGGTTATAATGGGCTGGTAAATTGTAAGCGAATAATTCAGTTGGATCACGAACCAGGGCATCAAGCGTGTTTGCTCCTGTTATGTTACTACCCTTGGGTGGTTTAATAAGGGAATAGAGTGACATGAGCCGAAAAATTTGAGCTACTTGTAGGTACTGACTCAGGATTATTATTTGCTCCACCACTAGTTCTCAATAAACCAAAAAAATGCTCAAGAGGATCTTGGTTGATTCTTGTGGTCCAACGTGAACAGATATTACTATCGTATATAGAATGCAAAGTCAATGTATGCGAATTTTTTTGGTTTTAAGAGCTTAGCCCCAAATATAAAGATGTCGCTTGTAATGTTTCTAGCACAGGTTTCTATGAATATGTATCATTTTTCCACGTCCTCCCAAATACATAAGACACTCGTCACTTATCCCCGCCAGTCGCATTCGAAAAATGTCTGTTTTTGATAATTGCTATTGATAACATAGAACATATATGTTTTAGATTTTGGAAAATCATACTGATAATAACGAGTCTCTAGGAGGCCGTGTTTTTTTTTTTAAATTGTGACAGTAAAAAAATGTCAAAATATAATTGTCCAGCTTTTAAATGTTTTAATAAAAACTTCTCTCGGCACCGCTTTCCGAACCCTTTGAGAGATCGAATCAGATTTTGTAGATAGAAATCCTTTTGCGAAAATCCATACTTAGAAAACTAAACGCTAAAAGACAAAGAATTTTTTATAATTTAGCGAATTTGCGGAATTCATTTTGCTTCAGATTTTACCAGTAGTGGAAGACTAAGTCGTAGTGCCTGTCCCGAACAACCTGCTTTTGAAGGTAAATAACAGTTAAAGTGGTTTGTATTTTTGTATTTTTTTAAATGTATTTTTCACGTTGTAAAAATAAATCAGTTTAAATATTAACATTTTGTGACACCGAAAACAGTTTCACAAAGATCAATTTTATAGCATCGTTTCTAGTGAATTTGGGGTTGGTATTGAAAGTAAATTTCAGTGTTAAATGTGATGTCATTTGCACCTGAATCCATGTTTTGGATCAAAATAAACTATTAAGGGGGTAGATTATTATTGTACGGTTGGCTTCAAAAAAAAACGGGAACTGTCAGAAAAAGTTCTGTCAAATTTTATTAAATTTTTATAGTTTGAAACGGTCTTTTAGAATTTAGGTTAAAAAACTACACTTATGTGTCAGAAATGTCAGTTATGCAAATACAAATACTACTGTTAAACAGACATAAATTGACAAATTAAATTTCCAATTCACATTAGGTCTAATTTCATTTCCCGTTTTTTTTGAAGCCAACTGTAACAACATCTGGGAAACCATTTAAAATTTAATTTTCAATGAAATGACATTGCTTCGTCAATACCAACCCAATTCCATTAAAATAAAAGTCACTAGATCTATGCCTGGTGTTAAAGTCACTACAAAGCATATAATTATAAAGGAATATAACGCGCCTTAGCTACCTTCCTTATGCGTAGAAAGTCTTGCCATCAAAGTGAAACAAAAGACAAGTGTCATCTCACTCGTTGAGACTGCCCACAAATGCGCATGAGTAAGAAAATATTCGGTTTGAGCGGCATTCCGGGGTTTTGACATAGTTTAAAAAAATAATCACGCCGAATTATTAAAAAACATTCGTGATGATTATTTTTGTTGTAATTTTAACTAGATTAGCACTCATCTTTGTTGCTATTAAGAAATCCCACTCGTGAGATTTCTATAGCAACAAAGATTTGTGCATCTAGTTAAAATTATCATCACTTATATGTAATTACATAGTAATTACCGCTGAATTTTTTTTTTATATTTACCTACACTTCTCACAAATAACATGAAAATGAAAAATTGTTCAAAATGAATAAAAATTGTAAAAAAATATGGACAGAAAAACGCAGATAGGTTTTTAAAAATATAATAAAGTTATACAGGGTGTCCCAGAACTCGCGGATCAAATTTACAGTGCGTTTTCCTTGGTGATAACTGAAAGCAATAGCGTTTAAAAAAAAGGACAGGGTATAATCGATTTTTTGTAATGAATAATTCAAGTTGACCAATCAGAAGGACGCTGTTAATTTGAATTTCACGTAAATTTAACCAAAGGTTTGAATTGCCTAGCAACATAATTCTAGTAAGACTGGTATGGAATTTCAAGTAAATGTTTGGGCAACTGTGAAGATTTTGACAACGTCAAGTTATAATTTGATTCGAAACTGTCAAACTTCGTATTGAAATCATATATACAGCTGCAGAGTATGCCGAAATGCTCATAATTTATGGAGAGTGCCGGCGCAATGCACGTGAGGATGCAAGGGAATATGCAATACGTTTTCCACAACGTTTGCCATATCCAAATTATAACGTATTTCTATGGTTGGTGTACCGTGCTCGAGACACTGGGTCCTTGGTGCCTACCTGACAAGAAATTGGTGGTCCCCCGCGAGAAGTTAGAACGCCAGAGACTGAAGATGCTGTTCTTCAGTCCTTTGATGACGACGGTAGAAGAAGTATATTTGAAAAACTACATTTACCGCGAACCTATCAATATTTTAGAAGAACTAAATAACCAAATTCACGAAACACTGGCTACTGTTATTCCTAATGTGCTTAGACTGGCAAGGGAAAATTTAATGAAACGAGCTCGCCTATTCCTTCAGATGAAAGGTGGTCAATTTGAACACATGTTATAAATTATTCTTTTTATTTTGCATGTTTCTTATTTCATTTGTTGCATTCTACATCGTTTAGTTATAAAATTTGATCTTAAATGTTTACTAATAATGATGCTAAAATAAATAGGTATGTTCAATCCAGTTTTGTCTTCTTTCTTTCAAAACTGCCACTATGCTTGATTTGTTGCTCAAAACCTACGTGTAACTCCAGCTTTTTTAGCAATGTCAAGAATGTTCCTAAAAGTCTTTTCTTTCATTTCGACGATGACTCGTCCCGCTCGTGTAGCTGCGCTAATACGTTGCAGATGCAGAGTGTATGCACAGGAGTCAGGATAAATTTCTTGTGATTCCGATTCACTTCACAGGCCCTGCATATTTCACTTTTTACTAAGATTTTTAAGGTAGTAATATGTATTACTCACTTGACGCTACGTCGCCATTTTACCTTCCATCAACAAAGGTTCAATTCATCATATCCCTCCCGTCAATTTCCCATACCCCTCAAGGTTACAATTGCTCTGGAAATTTTCGCTCATAACAAACCATATTTCATTCATTGTCGGAAGAAGAAACTTCTTGCGTTCCCTGATTTAGATTCTATACAATTATTCACCTGTCTTTGGCGCAATTATCCCATTTTTGGTTATTTCAAAATTAGCTGTCACTTTTGACGTCTGTTTCGACAAGTTGACCAGATAAATATTGAAAATAATTTTATTATTCATCGAATTATACGTTGCTTGGCAATTGAGGGAAGGTACTCAATTTTCTCATAAAGGGAAAATTAGATCGAGCTCTATTGGTCAATTTGATTAATTCATAACTAAAAAGCTGTTGCACCCTGAATATTTTTCTAAACGTTTTTTACCTTCATTACCATCAAGGAATATACAGTTTCAATTTGATCCGCGAGTTCTGGGACACCTGTATATAGAAAAAAAAACCTAATACATATAAACTTATTGATTTCGGAATAAAATTAACTTCGTGTATTTATGTCGAATGTTCGAATCCTTTTCTGATCTTGATCGACCGTCGTGATGAAGTCGAACAGTTAAATAATATTTTAACATGTTAATTAACCAGTAAATCAAGTAAATAACAAAATCGAATAAAAGTGGTTTTATTGTCTTTCTCTTGACTTGCGCTTTTAAAAAATACCAAATTCACCTACCTCACCTTCTCTACCTTCAAAGAATAAATAATATTTCTTATACTATGCATAATTTTTTTTGAGGTTATATTTATCAATTGAGATTTTATAACCAATTTGGTTAGTTTAGTGGAGTGCTGGAGGCTGGAGTAGCTAAGGCTAATCCTTAGCCTTATACAATACAAGTTAGGAAGATACAGAAGTCAGAAACTCAGAACTAAATAGGCTAATTACAAAAATTAAATGTTTATTGTTAAAAAAAAATAAACTATTGAACTGTAAACTGTAACATCAAAAAACACAACATAAAGCATAAAATAAATGGAAAATCTTTGGCAACTTATTAGTTATTCATCACTATCTGAAGCCCCTGAATCAAATTGCAAGAAAATTTCTTCTACTTCAGATGTGGAAACGGTGGAACCGATAGATTGAATTTCATCAGTCTCATCATGACGCAAAACTTCATTGCTGTTGCTATCAGTAGTATCAGTATCGGTTGTAGTAGTATTTGAATTTGTGGTAGTAGTGCCCATTGTTTGTTTCTTGTAGCACTTATCTTTTGCACTGTGTAGCTTAACCATGTCTTTGCAAATATTCAAGTTAAATTTTCTAAATACCAATTTCATTATAGTGTCTTTTGTAAGTCGGTTCCTTTTTTGAGTTTTTATGTTCCCAAAACAGCTCCAATTTCTTTCGCTCGCTGCAGCTGTAGCTGGAATGCTTAACAAAATGACTGTTATTTTTGATAATTCTCTTCTGCCACACAAACCTTTCCACCATGTTGTAGGGTCCATTAAATCAGCTGCTTTCATTAGGGATTCTTTCCCCCAAAGCGACACTTTAGCGTTATATTCCCCGATACCTGCATAGAGCTTTTCAACATTTAAATTCAGTTTTTGTCCCAAATCTATGATAAAATCAATTGCCTCATTTTCTTCTTCTTCAGTGAGTGGGTTTTTCCGCAACTTACAATTTAAATAACGTGCTGCCAATTGCGATGGATGAGAAATAAATTCTCGCCTGTTTTTCAAAAAAATCATTATTTGATCTTGATCACTTTCTTCTAGAAAATGAACTCGTTCTCTTAGGTCCTTCTCCATTTGATTCAAAGTATCATGTACATAACTCAAATTAGCTGAGTCTCCTTCCAAATTTGTAATCACATCCGAAGGTACTTTCAGCAATTGTTGAATATTTTCTACTGAAAACCAAAAATTGACATCAAGTATGGTTCTTCTTAAAATTGTAGGCATTATTTTTGTGATATCTTTATTAACTGTAACAGCTTCAATTTGATTTCGGCATTTTAATAAAGATTCTAACATTTTGGCATTGGAACCCCATCGAGTATCAACATCCAAACTTAGTGCAGTTGGCTTTCCCCCATTTTCTATTTGATTTTGTTTTAACATTTCTCTTGGTAGTTGTCTATTTTTGAAAAATTTTATTATATCTTTCACATCTTTAAGTATTATGTCAAAACCATGGATACCAAGAATATCTTTGATTAGCAAATTTATGCCATGGGCCAAGCAACCAAAAATTATTAAGTATGGATATTTTTCTTGTAATATTTTCCACGCATTTTTCATGTTTGCTGCGTTATCAGTTACAACAGCACAAACCTTTTTATGTCCTACAGAGTCTATAGCACCAATTAAAATATTTGAAATATATTCACCAGTATGTGATTCACAGTTTGACGTGACAGACTTAAAAAAGAAGGGTTTTGGTGTGCAGAATAAGACGTTTATGATAGAATTTCCAGTATTGTCTGTCCATCCATCAGATACAAGGGTTAAGGCATCAGCTGCTTGCATTTTTATGTTGACTTCCTCCTGCATGAGTTCATATTCCTTATTAAGTAGTGGATTTGAAATGCAATGGCGACTTGGCAATTTGTATGCTGGTCTTAAATGTCGGAAAAACTCAATCCAATAATGATTTTCTACAATATGGAAAGGAGTTGCAGTCGAATATATTGCCCTGGCGAAAAGAACATCTAAGAAAGTTGTCAAATCAGAGCTTTTCGAGGTAGATGCTAATGAATACTAAAATAATAAAATCATCTATATTTAAAACAATAAAATCAAAATAAAATTTACCCCATCAATTTCAGAGTGGGTCATATTATCATCATCCGCCTGCTCAATTTCAGAATATTCTTCACCATAAGTCTTTGAATTATTCAGGCTCAGTTCTCTCAGACTTGTTGGTTCCAATTCCGATACAGCAGGAACTAAAGGCAATTTTGATTTTGAAAGAATTTTCTTAACATTATCTGGCACTTTCTGGCATTTATATGTGATATGATTCCGCATTCGCGTTGCATTAGTAATGTATGCATCGCCGCAAATTTTGCAAACACCAGACTTGTACTTTCCTTTTCTATGTGGGGTGAAATATTTCCAAATAAGGCCAGTAGGTCGTGGCATGCTGATGCTGCAGTGCAAACTACACAAATTTCCTAACCTGCTCCTGCTTTGAAAAACATTTCTCGGAATTATCTAAATTGATTGTATTTTGTGTTAAATTATTTACCTGTTTATGTCCTAACCACCATCTGGAACTGTCCAACTGTCAAGTCAGAAGTGTCAGAACAAGAAAGTACAGTTTCAACTATTGGCGCGGGCGGCAAATTTGAAATAAATAACCAACTGGTTAATAACGATAATTTACTTGACGTTATTAACCGGACAATAGACCGGTTAATAACCGGATTATTATCTTCCTTACAACACTACGCTTAGACCATATAGGTGCGGCGCTTCGCTCCTATGGACTGCTCATTCCCTATGCTTGCTGTGTACGGAAAACGCACCAACATCTAAAAAAAAGAGGGCAATATTTTTTTTCCTTTACATTGACGGAAATTGTATCTGCGAATGTGCCGTGAGTTCAGCGGTAATGGAAGGATAGATTTAAATAAATATTAATGAACATGATTTAAATCAACTACATTAAGGAAATGGAAGGTTCAAAATGTAATTATAATTAGTTTAAATCAACACTTATTTTATTGAACATTTAAATTAAAAAAAAAAAATCAAAAATTAAATTTGACAATCCAATTCGAAAATTGAAAAAAAATTTAATGAAATACATGAAAAATAATATAAAATAAAAAATTAATACATAATTAATACAAGGAGCTATTTGAAAAATAACCGCAGTAAATTTTTTTTTTTTGGGCTTTTTCTCAGATTATGGAGTATAACATATTCAGCCGTGGCCTCTGTATCTCCCTGTATTGTTTTTATTACACTTTTACTGATGACTACGCAATAAATTAGTGTTAAAAAGAACTAATTTTTGAGCTGTGTTCAAAACAGAGTTTATGCGTAAAAAGTTGTTACGAATTTGTTTCACAGATTACTCATTTTTCAGCCAATAATTTAGATACGTCAATTTGACGGGGCATTGTTATCTTATTTAAAATTCTTTTATTTCTGAACTATTCGGTAAAATACAATAAAAATTCAAATAAGTATGTATGTACAAACCCCGGTGTAGGTACGTCTGCATCCTAGGGATCAGTCTTCTCTGGAAAAATTTACTTAAACTATTTTAAAGTAAGTTTTTAATAAAACGAATTTAAATGTTATTAATTTTATTTTTTAAACAATGAATCATGGGGTACCAGGTACTGTTACGTTATAAATTACGCTCCAGAAACTGGGCAACCCTGTTACCGGTTACAAATTCGGAATGTTCAGGGGTATAACGAACAAGTCGTGGCTTCGACTCGGTTTACAATGCGAACCACGAGAAACGCCGACCGAAGCTGAAAAATTGGTGAGAACAGCCCGGAGTACGGGAAATGATACACAATCTTCCAACTAATCGTTTATTCAGATGTCAAACAATGAAAATAATGATATAATTGAAAAAGAAAACAACGAAGCCTGACTAGCCCTATGGCGTGTACAAAATTGAATAACCCTAACTCCTCGGAGGGTCCTCCGGGTCCCAGATATTCAACGAACGAGTACCGGCGAAACAGTAAAAAAAAATTCCCTTCTTTAGCGAAGGAGGAAGGCCGACTGGTCCTACGTAACGTCGCTATTCGGCTACGCCGCCCGCATAAGCGGGGAGGTCCTCCAAGTCTTCCTTCGCTCCAAAAAAAAATTGAAGTTAAGATGTTTTTCTCCGGTACGGACCGGTGAAGAACCACGCGAAAAAAAATGTTCGGTGAGCGCGATACACAATTCCTGGCGAGGTCACTCACCGATTGATAATCGTTCGTGAATATAAAAACCCGACGGACTTGATAAGGAAATTTTTTCTTAGTTAGTACGATTAATGAAATGACGCGCCTTATGATAAAACTGCAACTTTAACAGTGGAACAAATTATAATCCTAAACGCGATATACAAATTAAAGGAATTTGAGAGAACTTTTCACCCGTCGAAATAATGAGTGACAATGGAAATTTGACTATAGTTAAATACAAACGCTCAATTAGTTCGACGGAGTGACAAAATACAACCGAAAATTTTGAGAAGCTGCGGCCTGTAAAAATTGGGGTGTCACCACTGCTCCGGACTTGCTGGTGGGTAGATCCGGCACCTTCCGGTGAGTCCGGGGACGACCTGGACTGACAGGACTCGACGAGATCCTGATCCGCAAAAGCGTTCGGTCTGGAACCTTCCGTAGTGAAGTCCGTGATCCGCTTGGCGATGTGGGCGGTGGTACTTAGACGAATCGTCTCCAACGGCCCTCGTGAACTCCACTACGTCGTCTCGTCGGCCCTGCAAATTCACTCGATCACTGTCCCCTTGACTCTCCCCAGGCACTGACAACACTCTCCGGCAAAAGGTCGTGAAAAATTCCGCTCTGTCTCTGGTTCCCCCGATTTATAGCTTCCACCCCCTCTGTGCGCAGATTTTTCGGCGGAAGTCCGAGTACGTTTCCGTCGCGATGGATTCTAGATCATTCTAGAAAAATCGCGAAGATTTACAATCGCGCGGCGATTTAAATCGTAACAGTACCCTCCTAATTTTTTTGTTTTTATTTATAAAAGTGGCTATTATGGAAGTGGGTGCGTCAAGCTTAAAGAGGGGGTGAAGGTGAATAAATAATTTAAGCACATCCTAAATAATAACAATTAAAATATCTGCAATAAATTCAACAATGTAACACAATTAGCACCAAAGAAAATTTTAAAAATGTATATGTAAATAATTATAACTAAATAAGATGCTCTAAATTTATTTCGACCATTAACTTCCACACACCTTTTAATTCTTGAATAAAAACTCCGTGAAGTTGCAGTTGCAGGATCATTTCATATGGATGAAATTTCAAAGACTATAAAGTTCTAATAATCGTGCTTTGTGAGACATTCAGTGTAGCCGCTACTGCTCTTGTGCTTGTGTGTGGATTTTCAGTTACCTAATCAACAACGGCATTTTGAAAGTTAATATTTTTGGGGAGTGCATCCCTTACTCGTGACAATTCTTTAACACTGCCAGTATCTTCAAACAGCTTTACAATTCATCTGATATTCATTTCGGAAAATTTATCATTTTCTTGACGGGCCTGAAGAATTCTTGCTGCGACTCGATAGTACCTGTGACACTCTCCATACGTAAAAATAATATTAATTTTCTCTTGCTGTGAGAACAACATCTTGTATAAAAGATTATTTCAAAGATTTCACAAACTTTTTTACTTTGACGTTGTCAAATAATAAATTAATTATGTTTTTTTTTTTTTGTAAATCAGTGAGCCGTGAAGTACTTTTTTACGTAAATACACACTGGTGAATGAAGTCTGGAAATTGTCTTTATTTAACATTAATTTATTGATGAATAATAAGCACTAGGATGATTATTAGGCAGAAAATCTACACAGAAACATTTGATATGCATGTTAAAAGTTATAATGTTAGAAAATGCTGAAAATAAATTTTTTTCATTAATTTTTTTCTTGAATATTCCTCTTCTGTCCAGATCCTTGTTAATTTTTGTAGTGCCTATGTAAAGAGGGCAATGCAGCCTTTATTAAGACTAAATATCATTGAGCAGTCATTTAAAATAACGAAGATATTCAAATATAAAGTTTAAGCAGACGCACCCTGTATATTTATGTGAAGGCCCGAAGTTATATGCTACAAAGTAGCGCAATTCGGCCGCCATTGTTATTCTAAAATTACGCGGTAAATTTAAAAAATATTGGACTAATGTGGCAATTTGGTCAAAAAATGACATTCATAACCAACATTTTTTGCATTCGACTGTATGTAGAGTAGTTTATGAAATTTGAAGGTAAAAATAAAGTTGTAAATCAAACGAAAATGTGTAATGACAACGTTTTATTTATTATGGTTGGGATTATTAACTGCGGCTTTCATGGCCACGCTACGACTGTCCTGTTTGTTTGTAATCCTTTTTTTTTGTTCCCTACGTGTAAAGTAAACTACTTTTAACAAAAATATGTATTAAATTGTTCAATACACCATGACAATTAGGGATGGGTGGGTGGTACTATTGCGGCCAACAAATTTCGTCCACCTTTTTCCTGTCATTTCACAAAAATTGTGTGTAGTTTAACCTTTATTGTCATTATGATTGACGTTTGCAAATTAAAGTTTGACATTTATTACTGTCACCCATAAGAACATTGACACAAAATGTGAACATGTGAAGTGAGGTTATTCGTCCCTAAAAGCTACTTTAGAGTATACGTGAGTGGAATGACGAAATTTTTTTTTATTCCATCCTAAACGATAAAATGGTATTTTATCTACCGTTTTCTTCATGGTAAAATGAAGTTTTATCGTCTAGAAAAATAAAATAATTACATTTTCACAAGTTTCTTTATTCTTTTTTAATCAAAATTACAAACGTCTGAATTGAAATAACCGGAAATAACATTGTTAATAAAAATTAAATGTGCACTTTTTAAACACTTTTCCACCACATTTGACAGTATTCTCGTTAGCGACATCTTTGCTTTTGATGAAGTTAACGACATCCTCACTTTTGATGAGGTTAGCGCCACTGCAACCAGGTAATTCGTTTGAAAATCCTTGACAATTCTTTGTGCTGCTTGTTCCCATCAAAATTCTGTTACAAATCTCCTTCTTATTTTCAACTGATTCATCAATGTAGCCTTCTACAACCGAATTCGATTTCCAGCCACCATGTCTCTTCATCATAAGCGTGTTAGCTCCAGTGTTCGCCAAAAGAGTAGCACTTGATCTCCTAAAGCAATGACCAGTGTAAGATTCAGGTAATGGCAGCTTTAAAAATTACGCTATCATTCGGGGCATCTTGTAAAATGTGTTAATTCCCACCACTTGCTTTGTACATTTTTCATTGCGATAACCCAAAAAGAAACTCTTGGTTGGTGTATTTGCAGGTCTTAAATCACTATATTTTTTGTATAAAGCCAACTTGCTAACTCCTATTTTCGTATTATCCACAATAGTAAACATACGCTTCTTATTCGTTTTTGTTTCGGGAACTTGTATTATCAGAATATTATCTCGATCTTCGATATCGTCAATTTTCATTTTGTGTAATTCATCCATTCTGCATCCTCCGCCGATTCCCATGACCAAGGCAACCTTTAGATAATTTACTTAATATTGAGTGAAACTACCATAATAAAAACACTTACCTTTATCAACAAGTAAATCTTATCAGGTGCATCCTCCAAAAATTTGTTAAAATGTTCCCTCTCTAACACATTTGATTTAATCGGTGTGTAGGTTGAGTATTCTCGCTTAAGGAAAGTCTTCAGACTCAAAAATCTAAAAAAATAAACGTTTTAATTATAATATTCAAAATAATCATTCTTCTTACTTTGATATGTCTACTTGTTCCTTGATCAGTAAGGTACTCTTCAACTTTGAATAACAACTCCACAATGTTTAACAGATCTGGCTTCTTTAATAATATCTTCAGGAACATACAATTCATCTTCATTAAGGAAAGATTGGGCCATTATTTCCTCAAAAATGAAACACTTTCACGACGCTTTCACGAAACTGCTTTTAACTTTGTTGATAAACAAATTATCTCGGTAACCGACTCCCATGCCAACAGCCCCCGCTTTGAGTTTCTAATGTTTAACATCCATTGTTGTTTTTCTGTTTTTGACGTTTTTTTGATTGTTGAATTTTTTTGACGTTTATAATTGTCATAATCAAAATAATTCAGTAATTCAATCGAAGTAATGGAGGATGGAATAAAATTTTGTATTGTACACGACGATAAAATTCACCATTATCTTCTCGAGCGTATTAGCCTCTCGGCTTACGCCTCGAGGCTTAAACCGCTCTCGAAGATAAAATAAAATTTTATCGTCTTGTATAATAAATAACTAGTTGCTTTTCGTAAAATCTAAATTTTAATTCACACTCATATATAAAATGAAATAACTGCTGGCTTGCGTAACACAGATTTTATTTTTCTTCTTTGTATTCTCTCAATTTTGTGAAGTGCCCTACTGAGACGTGATCACCTTGTTTCAAAAGTAGAGAAGAATAGCATGCGTGGCAATTTTTAAAGTTTTTTTTAACCTTTTTACAAAGCGCCAATATAGTTGTACAAAGCTTCTTTGACATTGACACTTAATTTACAATTCACAAAATGTGCCATTAATCCATAGGGAACTGTTTCCTCTTCATCATTAAATTGCGCACTTGGTTTCAGGGTATTTATCGAATCACAATAGCGAACTAAGTGATCGGCATCGGCAATGTCGTAATTCCCGTGGTGTATTTTCCCTTCAAATTGCGACAGACACACCATTCTGAAGGCAAACTTAAATTCTCGGGCATCAGGTACGGACCCTCTTCTTCGAATAGAAGAAAACAAATTTTCTAACGCACCCTGAGTTAGACGCCCCAACATAAAATAGTAAAATTTTTCGCGATTCAAATATATTTCTTGCAGATTCAGTGCCGTTTGTGTAGCCAAAAGGACTCCGGTCTGAAAAGGTTTCCAAGCCTTGTCACTTAGTGTGATATTTCTGATTATATTTATAAAAGAATGGAAAAATCGTATTGTATTTTCATATTCCTCTTGATTGGCATATGTGAAAGCTAGCTTTTGGCATCTACTACTCATTAATTTGAACCATTTATGCATAATAATATGTAATAAACCATGCCGTCGTCTGGTGTTTTGCTTCTAACCTTTTAGTACCCACATAATACAGAATTGCTGCCGCAACATCATGGTTTAATAAAGTAACACTTAAAGCAGTATTCATTTTTTCAAAATGGTTTGGGTTAATCACATTTTCCTTCAGACGGGGACATAACGTAATTATCTTTGTCCAGTTGCATAACTGTTTTAAACGGATCCAATGAAATTTCTGTTGAGGGGAACTGAAACACTTCACGAAGTTCTTCAGCCAGGAAAAACTTGTGTCCATTCGTCAACGCACCGGCAACGTTCTTAAAAACGTGTACCGGGTCTCTTCAGGAATATAAGGGTGCAATGTATAATTCTAAATTTCGCTGTGTTTACCAGCCACTACGTTTAGTAACCTCCAAAAGTCTCCATTTGTGGACCCATATCGGATATGACGACACGAATTCAAAGTCCAATTTCATGTGCTTTTGTGATTATCGTCATGATTTTTTGTACTTAATAAATCTTGAGAAGATATGGAATTTCCTGTGAATTCATAAGTCACCGTTTGCTTCCACTTACTGGTTACGCCTGCCAGCATAAATACTAATCCATGCGTGGCCAAATCATCACATCTTCCTGCAGAGCCATTGATTGTGGGCCGACCCAAAGTTGTCGAGGTTGAACTGTCATAGACAAGGCCTGGTTTAATTGCTATTTCATCAATAATTCAATCGTAACACTAGATTCATCAATCTCCTTGTACTTTCTCTTCTTTGTGTTAATTTCAGGGCCTGACCTGACCATTTAATCTGAATACAAGAAATTGCAAATTGTTAATTTTTACCTTGTGGCAATCTAAATAACCAAAAGCCGTTTTCGGATCTATTTTTGCAATGTGGTACACAACATGCAGTCATGTGATTTCGCGCGGATAACCGAATCTTGAGACCCGCGTGCTGTAGAACGTTTTGGCGACGGTTTCTGCAGTCATGTCGGCCATGGGCGTTATCTCTGGTCACCTGGTGAAGCAGTAGGTCATGGTCAGGCAGTAACGGTACCCGTCTGATTCTGGCAATGGGCCTACAATGTCCATGTGGACGTGCCCCAAGCGGCTGTCTGCAATTTGGAAAGTGGTGAGTGGGGATCGAGTGTGTTTGCTTACCTTGCTGCGTTGGCATGGCAAGGAAGTTCTGGACCACAACTTGATGTCGGCGTCCATGCGAGGCCACACGAATTTGTTTTTGATTGCTCGACTTGTGGGTTTGAAGCCAATGTGTGCGGCGTCGTGGAAAAGGTGGAAAACTTTTTTTCGGAATTTTTTAGGTACGTATGGGCGGACGTTGTCGGTGGAGGTGTCGTAGTAGAATGGTCTGTTTGCGCCGGCTGGTGTGAACTGTTTGAGGTGGAGTCCTGTCGACTCTGAGTCCAGCAACTGTTTCAGTTCCGGGTCTGTTTCTTGTGCGACGGCGAGCGCCTCGTTGTCGAAGATGGTGGCTGCGGTTATCTCTTCGATCCTTGATCACGCGTGAGCTACTGTGTTTGAATCGCCTGGCAGGTGGACTATCCGGGTTGAGAACTGCCCGATAAAGTCCAGCTGTCGTAGTTGCCGTGGGGATGCCTTGTCCGATCTTTGTTGAAATGCGAAGATGAGCGATTTGTGGTCAGTTTCTATTGTGAAGACTGTGGCTTCCAGCATGTGGCGGAAGTGTTTAATCGACTCATAAACACCCAGATCAGCTTCTTGGAGAAAAAACCGAGAGGTTGCCACGAGTCTTACACTCTCTGTTGTAACACTCCCCGGATTGCTACGTCTGAGGCGTCGGTGGTGAGTGTTAAGTCGCCATGCTCAATGGGATGTGCTAGGAGGGCTGTATTGGCGAGTTCTTCCTTGCATTGGTCGAAGGCTGCTTCGTCTTCGGGGTTCCACGCCACGGGTCTCTTGTCATTTTTTCTGACGTTCGTGAGGAGGTTATGCAGCGGGCTCGGGATTTCGGCGGCCTTCTTCACGAAACGTCTGTAAAAGTTTATCATTCCGAGGAACCTGCGTAGATCTTTCATAGTGGCTGGCTTGGGATACCTAGTGATTGCAGCGACTTTGTCTGGGAGGGGTTTGCACACCTGCCGATGAGATGCGGTGACCCAGGTACTCCACTTCTGGCTCGCCGAAGACGCACTTGACAGGATTCACTACGATGTGGTTGGCTCGTAGCCGGGTGAAGACTGTCTCTAACTGTCGCGCATGCTCCTCTGCTGTCGTTGAAGCCACTAGTATGTCGTCTAGGTCACCAAGTACTGTATGTAAGTGTCTTTGGAATGTTTGCGCGGCGTTACGTAGCCCGAATGTCATTACCGTGAATTCAAAGAGAGCGAACGGGGTGCACACTGCCGTTTTTGGGATGTCTTCTTCGGCCACTGGGATTTGATTGTATGCACGCACAAGGTCTATTTTTGAGAACACTCTTTTGTTATGCAACTTGCTCGCAAAGTCCTGAATGTGAGGAATGGGGTAACTGTCTGGCACTGTTCAACTTCCGGTAATCTCCGCAAGGACGCCAATCACCAGGTGTCTTCGATACCAGGTGAAGTGGGCTTGCCCATGGACTGCTAGAAGGTCGACACCAGCCTTGTTCGACCATGAATTGGAATTCAGCCTGTGCGATCTTCAGTTTTTCTGGGGAAAGATGTCTGGGAGTTTCCGCTACAGGTGGCCCTTTGGTGAGGATGTGGTGTCTGACCGTAGCTTTGCTTGGTGTGTCTGGGGGCGGTTTTTGGGTGATGTCACTGAAGCGCCTCAGTATTTCGTGAAATGGACTGTCTTTGAGCACCCTTGTGATGGACAGTACAGTGGAGGGTAGTACCATACCAGTTGCGGAGAGGTGTGTTTCCGCGTCAATGAGTTTCCGCGTTCTCAGGTCCGGAAGCAGGTGGTAGTGTGAGAGAAAATCTGCACCGAGGATATGAAGGCTCTTCGCAGTTTGAGGTCTAGAATCAGCAGTTTCGACACATAGACCTGGATGGTGGTGTTGTTCGCTACGAAAAGTGAATTGCCCTCGATCGGCTGGCATAACTTCCCTAGGAAAAAATTTAACAAGGAAAATTTTAGGTTCGACTCCTTTCGGGGCTGAGCCTAGATACGAACGTGTCGTCGCCGAAACGAGCGTCGAGAGTTACGTCACTGGTCTGTTTTAGCCTTTTATTGTGTTCAGGTGCACAATGGCATTTGCAGGACCCGCTTCGCCTCCTGCACCGGCGATTTTTGACTGTTACACAGCCTCCCCCCTTAAATAAAATTTTGTGACCGAAGGGCATTGCATTGAAAACCTCGTGAACTTCGAAAGAAGCAATAAAAAATTCAACTTAGAGAAAAATTCGAGTAATGGAAGTTCGACTTACAGAAGTTTGACTGTACTTCAACTAACCGAGTAAGCGAGGCGGTTACAGGACTTACGAATGGTCTGTTCTGACAGTGGATTGTAGTGTGGGAAAACTGGCTTATAAAAGTAAGGTTATATATATTTAGCTCTGCGAGCCAAGTAGGCTCAGGAGCAGCTTCATTGTTTAGTGCATCATTATGTTCGTTGGCTTGAAACAATTAGAAATAACATTAAAGATAATTGCTAATTTTTCTTGTGTTCTGACTTACCTAATCGATCTTCTTCTGCGTATTCTAAATTCAGGTCAATATTTATGTCTTCTAGATACTTCCCCTTGTATTCCACAGGTACTGTTCCTTGTTCCATCATTAGAAGAAGTTTTGATATTTTTGCTGTTTGATAAAAAATATCAACAGGTAGTCTAAAATGTAAATGTAAAAAAATTGCGTCAAAACATTCGAAATTACAATAGATCAATTTTGGGTACTCATATTTTGTTATTACTACGTTACTTACTCGTAACAGCGCTTTTACAATGGCGTTAACGTTACGTCGATGTTAAAACGTTAATGTTAACATTAACTAACTACATGTATTTCAGTACTTTTTATAAATTATTTCCGTTGGCTAATGTTAGAATGTAACGTTAAGAATCTAGAACATTTCTAGAACTAACGTTATCGCTAACAATATCATGCAACATTAATTTTCATCATAACGTCATTGTGAACGGTCCACAATGAAATACATGTAATTTTGAATTTCTAGATCTAACGTTAACATTAACGTTTTAACATCGACGTAACGTTAACGCCATTGTGTATGGGCCTTAAAGCTCATCATGAGTTTTTTGGGTATGACCTATAAAATTGGCAAACTGTTTGGCTTCTTGTGGTTTAAGATTTAGTATTTGAGTTACAGTGGCGATTTGCTTCCGTAATTTATTACTGGAAATTGCTGCAGGATTTCCTACTTTTACTTTTTTGGATAATTCCCGAATTGCTACATCGCCGTTACCCCATTTAATAATATTGTTGGGCATGGCAAAGACGTATTCATTTTCTTTATCAAAGATGTGATCGTTCCGGTATTGCAATAATGTATTAATCATTTTTTCTATTTCTTTCTCTAAAGTGCCACATTTTGCACTGACAAATAGTGTATAAAACGTCACTTTAAAAACGATTGCTCATTAGTCACAACTTGGTGTCCATTCGGGCGTTTTCGGGATATTAAACACGCTCGAAGTTTCTTTAAACACGGCTTGAATTTTTTGGACATATTTAGCTCTAGATCAAGTTGGTATTTTGACGTTTATCAGTTTCGCATCCGGCGTGAAAGAAAACGTCATTGCAGTGGAATAATTCGTTGTATTTTTCAAATATGGCCTGAAGCCACGAACAGTTTGTATCCTGAGAAATATATACAGGGCAAGTCACATAAGGTTTATTTTTGAATTTATTTTGTACGCAACCAAAATTACTAATTATTACGCTGACCACTTGATACCGTTTATAATATTATTGAATTTAGCAATCAACGTAGGTGTGTAATTTGAATGAAAATGTCAAAATGACGTTTTCCTGTTCTGAATAATGAAATCAAAAATTAAATTCATCAACTGTCATTTTTAGCCAAATTACATACCTACGTTGATTACTATATGAAATCACTTTATAAACGATATCAAGTGGTCAGCGTAATTAGTATTTTTGGTTGCCTACAAAATAAATTCAGAAATAAACCTTACGTGACTTGCCCTGTATATTCCTATTTGGTATGTTCATTTAGTTTGTATGTTTAAATTAACGTTTAATTAAAAAGTTGCTTGTTTCGTTTGTGTGTTCCATTTGTTAATTTGGTCGTAGAAAAAGTATAGTATTCAACTCGTTTATAAACTTCTCTAGACACTTGTTTATTAAACACTCGCTCCGCTACGCTTCGCTCATGCCTAACATAAAACGCGTGTCTAAAGTGCCGTTTATAAATCGTGTTGCATAATATACTATTTTCAATCTCTTTTGGTACTAAAATTACCACAGCCCTGGAACCCTTGCCACTGTTTACTACTCTTTTGTATTGTGTTGTAAGAACTTTCTCTGCTTCTGTTAAAGCATTTTCAAAGTCTGTATAATCGCTCCTCCTGTCTTCCTTGTAATCAGTTATTTTTAAATATTGGACATCTCCTATTCGACGACGATTAAATAATATCAATAATGACAATGCACATTTGTTTAGCATTTTAAATGATCGATGGTTAATCTCGTTATGGATTCTTCGGCCAACTTAGTAACTTCGTCTCTGAATTTTTGTATGTCATTTACTAATGGCAAAAGTAAGGGTTTGTTCCATTTATTTTGTTGTAGCTCTTTATTAGCTAAAGAACCCATTTCTATATTCCATCGTCCTTCAACTAATTTTTAAAAATTCTTCACGCTTGTCATCCAGAGTTTTGCATCTTCCGCGGTTTTACACTGAAAGCCTGTACTTTGTTTTAGTATTAAGGTCGTTAACTCATCACATGCTAACTTTAAGGATGTGCCCAAGTGCATAGCTAAGCTTGGAGCCGTAAATGTTTTCTTTTGGTGATCATAGCCCACTATTCTTCTTGTGTCAAACAATATGTTATCGAAATTCTTAGGATGAAGTATTTCTGGAAAAACAATTTTCATTTTTAGTTACTTGTCTAAAGCTTATTAGTTAATCTTGATAATTCACGCATTCTGTTGCTGCAGGAGTATATCATTCGTTCTCTTTTATGTTTCTTCATATAAGACTCGCCGAAATGTGCAATCAACAAATCCTTTTTGACCTTGTAATGATCTGAACATTACTGTTTATCCGCCATTTTGAAAACAAAATAAACAACCCCTGAAACGTAAATAAACCCCAAAAGTAAACAAACCCCAAAAGTAAACGAATAAAAAAAGTAAACAGGTTAAAAAAAAAAACAAAAAAAACTAAACAAAAATGTGGCCAAGTGGTGATCGTCGAAAAGTGTTAGGACCTACGTTGTGTTTTTTTTTTTGACAAGACTTCAAAGGCGGATCAGATTCTTGGTACAAACGGTGAGGATTCCAATTCGGGGAGTGTCGATAGAAATGAAACAACTAGGTGTGGAGGACGCCAAACTTTTATTTCATTTAATTATTTGATCTGCAATAACTTTGAATTTTGAAGCGAGCAACGCAAGATGGCAACAAAACAAAATAAAATATATACACAAATAAACAGCATTAAACGATGCAACACAAAAAACATAATTTACCAAAATCGAAATAGCAAACGATGAATTTTTAAAGAAATAAAGACAAACAAGAAATTAGACACAATGCCAAATCTCACGTTGCACTCGCATACGCCAAACGAACCGACAAAGTGGATTTTTAAATTAAGGTGAATGAACGAATTTTTCCCGACAAAATAAAAAAAATAAATAAAACAAATTATAAAACGCGGTTATTGCAAAACGGGACCGATAAAACCCCCGTAAACGGTATCCCAAAGGCGAAATCTTTTCAAACTTCATAACAAATTTTTCTTAAACACTAATTACAGTCAAATGTTTCATTTCGGTACAGTTGAGATACGGGAACGCGCGATTTCGTCACAAGCCGTTTAAATGGAGAGACAACAACTACAGAGTACATGTGTGACCATTCCTACAACTAGTGGAGTAACGATAGACAAAAATACGGGGTTATTTCGGAACCGGTAGCAAGAGTTCCGATTGTAATAATTTATTTTTTTTTTATGTCATGAATACAAAATACTAAAATCTTTATAGGTTAAAAATTGACGCTCTAGTGGGAAATACACTCACCGGCACAAAAAGCGACTCATTATAATTTCTTTAATAAATAATCTTGAAATTATATTTGTGCTTATTTTTTTTTATAATAGTTAAATTGGGATATTTTCAAAGATCGGGAGTGCTCTGGTCACCATGGCAACCGAATTGTTTTGTTTAAATAAATTATTCAAAAGTTTGCGCTACTTCCATGTTGTGTTTTTGTCGGTTGTTTTACGTGTTAAAATTTTTAATTTGACAATACGAGATACTAATTCAAAATACTGTTCAAATTTGGCAATTTTTTATAACATACATTTTTTTTCTAAAAAATAACTTATCATTTTTCATTAAAATCTTATTTCCTGTGTTTAATGTTTTGTTTGTCGGATATTCTTTGGCAAAGAATAACTTAAATAGCACCTACCAATACAACATGATACCAAAAAAAATTCTAAGACAATGAATTACTTAAAATTCAAAGTGAGTAGAACTCTTCAAACGATCATTGTGACGGGTATTGGTAAAAAATATACAAGAGATGCTGAAAGTAAAAATTTATTAAGAGTGTATTATAAAAATTAAATATTTTCCCCGGTTTCATCCTCTTCTATGTCATTTTCATCTAAAATTGTTGATGGTGGGCAATTACAGTGGCCTATTTTTGAACACGTTGTTTTTCAGGAATGGAAAAACAAAATAATCAAGGCAAGCTGTTGGTACAGTTAGGAGTAAAAAAAACGGACATCAAAATTGTGACATTTTCAAAAATTCAATATAACCCATTCTTTATTGTCAATATGACAGTTTATGACAACTGGAACATTTGAAGAATTGATCAGACGTACCTACTATCTTGTCAAAAATAAATTACTCCCTATATTTCGAACTTATAGAGAAATAACGTTTTTCATGATGTGTAACTACATATAATTTTCAGAAGTAATTTTGAATGCCTAAGGTTGGTTACTATGAATTGAGGGATTAAGTTCAATTAAATATGCCGACAGAAACCAAAATTGATTATGAAACGAAAAATCATCTATCACTTAGCGAGGCATTAGTAATTAATTTGCAACTGTGACAAGGAATTAGCCACAGCCTTACATTTTTGAGATATCTTTTGTCTGCCACCAGAAACCACATAGCCCCCAACCTAACCAAATTTATGGCAACCAAGTATCGAATATCCCTAAATCCTAGAGAGTAATTTATTTTTGACACGAATGTAGCACAGTTATTGACTAAATTGTCACAATCTAATCAGTTTAAATAATTTAAATGTAGGAAGGGCGGTTTCACTCTTATGACTGTTTTGTCAAAAATGATGTCTGTTTTTTTTTACTCTCCACTGTAAGTGTCTTGAAAGTACGGAAACTTTTGTTGAAATTCCTCGAAAACTAGAGAATAGGACGATTCGCCGTTTCTGAAGTAACACTGCACAATGAAAAGTTTTTGCTTTCAAGTGAACATATTGCAATAGCAATTTTAATAGCCAATAATTAATAATGGCAGTTCTCCATTGTAATGACATCTGATGACATTTGAATTACATTTTTACGTGTTGCCAACTGAAGCGTATTAATCACGGACCTCTGGATTTTTTTTATTTTCGATCGCATGGTATACTAAACACTTTTTTGTCAAAAATCATTAAAAATAATTATATATTTTCTTCAAAAAATGCTAACTATGCGACTCTAGAAGACAAACTGAACGTGTTTCTATCTGAGCCGGTCAACACTGGGCTACCGAACATCTGCCTATTCTTCTTTTTCCACATACAATTCATTCCAAACAAGTTTCAATACAACAATATACTCTTCCCAAAGTCATTCTATACTGTTCTCTAGTATTTTTCTTGCGAAAATAACGATTTCTAATTGGAAAATTTCAGTTCTTATAAATAAACAATAAATTAATGAAATAAACAGTGAGCGGCAATTTTTAACCTATAAAGGTTTTAATATGTTTTATTTATAACACATGAAAAAAATTTCGTTCAAATCCGAGCTCTTGCTACCGGTTCCGAAATAAAAACCTAACGTTACTCCACTAAACCTCTAACGCATGCGACACCCCCGCGCACTATTTCTACATCCGCATGCCGGTCGGAAAGGAGATGACGGGGCACACAACTTCCATGTTAGTCGAGTCAATAAAGGTTTTTACTTCTTAATCCTCAGAAACAGCTCCGATTTTGATGATTTTTTTTTTTATAAATGTGTGTATTTATATATTATTTGAAATCAGAAACATTTTGTTTGGGGCACGTAAATATTTATATTTTTTAAACAATAATTTGCTATTTATGGAAAAAAATCCGTTTTCCACGATATTTATTTCAAAGATTTTTTTAATATGGAAACTGAAGTTTAAAGAGTAGTTGTTAAGTTAAAATTTCTAGTAAAAAACAATTTTTTCAACAAAAAACATAATAAAAATGCAACATAAAACCAAATGCAGAGAACATTTTTTACCCATTCGTGTCTTTCTGAACAGCTTAAACAATGACATAGTTGAATCAAACAGTGTATAGTTGTTTTTAAAAATAAATTACAAAAATATCCTCTGGAAATTCATAGCCATAATTACAATTAAGTAGTGCTTATAGGCGGCCCGGCCGCGACTCGAACGGAGCAAACAGTGAAATACATAATACATCTGTTGGAAATCCTACACTAAAGCTTGCTAAGTTAATTTCTGGGAATAAAACAGGCTAATGCCTCTATTCCTCCAATTAATAATAATAATATATATACCTTTTTGAATTTCAACCACCAATGTGTTCTCTAAGTCCAAAATTTTTAAATTTTTAAAAAGAGATTGCGGTACTATTCTTGTTGCTGAAATTACATATTATCAATTGAATTTTTTTTATTATTATAAATATTAATTTTTATAATAATAAAAAAAATTCAATTGATAATATGTAATTTCAGCAACAAGAATAGTACCGCAATCTCTTTTTAAAAATTTAAAAATTTTGGACTTAGAGAACACATTGGTGGTTGAAATTCAAAAAGGTATATTATTATATCATGTCATATCGTGAGGAAATTCCTGAACATTGACACAAAACATAAAACACAAAAAAGTCAAAATGTGGAGGCCAGACGCCGGTATTTATGTTAATAAGCACTGCACTATTACTTGATAGTACCGTGTGAGCAACAATTACTGATTAAGTTGGCAATAAATTCTGGTGACTTTTATGTCATGTTCCAACGAGAAAACCATTTTATTAATAAAAGATTACACAAACTAAGACGTTTAAATTTGAAATGTATACCAGCTGTCAATAATGTCAATAAAACAAACCGAAATAGATACAATTCACAGTCTTGAAAATTTCATGTAAAATTTGTTATTGCCAACTGAAACAGTTATTGTTGCTCACCCTGTATTATCCGTAATAGTGTATGTACTCCGGCAAAATTGCTGTGCCGCCGGGTGGTGGAGGGTTAAGATGTAATAATAATAATAATGTTGAAAATGTTGTTACACAGTCTAGGACTGGTTTACAAATCTATGAGGGGCGTGATGACCAACTCAATAGACGAGATAGAATATAGCCATTTTTTTAAATAATAATAATTATTATTATTATTAATTGGAGGAATAGAGGCATTAGCCTATTTTATTCCCAGAAATTAACTTAGCAAGCTTTAGTGTAGGATTTCCAACAGATGTATTTCACTGTTTGCTCCCTTCGAGTCGCGGCCGGGTCGCCTAAAAGCACTACTTAAGTAATTGTGAGTAAAGTGAGCGGCAAAAGTATGGAATAAATTCCTTAAAAATTAAACAAAATTTTTTTCAAAAAAATCTTTGGACAGGTCAATTTTAGTTTATAAAAATACATGTTTCAGTACCAAATAAAATTCCAAGCAGTCATTTGTTTTCAACTTATGACGTCATCAATAGTTTTTTTTAAATGAAAACCCCCTATTTTTTTTTCTTGATTCTGATAGCCCTTTTAATTGTCTAAATGACAGTGTAAAAATTTTGTTATCTTACATAAGAAAATTTTTGAGAAAAAAAAATAATAAAGTAGGAAAAAATAAATTTTATAACGAACAAAAACAAGTCAAAAAATCAATTAGGTAAATCAAACAGTCAAATTTTATTCTCAATTTCATTCGTATGTTTTTTGTTTTACAAAACGTTTTCGAAAATGACTCATTTAACAGAAATACAACGTATTGAAATTTTAATTTTGATTGGGTGCGGGGATAAAACTAGATAACACGAAAACAGGGGGAATTTCTTCATAAACCTGCTTTTTGTCAACAACCTGGGGGATGGCAATTCGAACATTTAATTCCATAATTTTAAGTACTTACTAACACAGTTTTTGACTTGTTTTTGTTCGTTATAAAATTTATTTTTTCCAAATTTATTATTTTTTTTCTCAAAAATTTCCTTATGTAAGGTAACAAAATTTTTATACCGACGTTTAGACAATTAAAGGGGCTATCAGAATCAAGAAAAAAAATAGGGGGTTTCCACTTAAAAAAACTATCGATGACGTCATAACTCGAAAACAAATGACTGCTTGGAATTTTATTTTGTATTAAAATATGTATTTTTATAAACTAAAATTGACCTGTCCAAAGATTTTTTTGAAAAAAATTTTGTTTAATTTTTAATGAATTTATTCCACACTTTTGCCGCTCACTGTATAGTCCCAATCACCAATCAATGCCTATCGAAGTGCGGAACATTTATTACAACCCGTGACGAAACGAACGCTGATGTCGCTCTAAACTGCTTTCCCAATTACATGACACAAACTTTTCTTCCGATACGAACAAATTACGATTTTAACAAATTTGTGAATTTAGCATGTCAGAATTTTATATTTACAATGCTTGTCTACATGCAAAACATACCTATCACAACAAAACACAGTCCTGGCTCGAACAAAGATTAGTGGAACACGTGAGACAAAAAGGGAAAAAAGTGTCGCCAAATGGGACAGCGTCAATATCACTGATTTGCACCAAATCTCACGGGAAAACACTCCGTCTGTTAATTTGCGAATGAAAAACGTTTAATTCAACAGCGGATGGCCAGGGGAATTAGAGAAAAAAAAGAAAACGTGACTTCTTTTTTTTTAACAGAACACTCTGCACGAACAAAACACGTCTTGCCTCCGGCGAGGGTGAAAAGAAAGGGCGCTTTCTCCTCCCACCATCCCTTAAGTCACTTCTTGACCATGGCCTACTGGATTCCATTTTTGGTAAACAAACCAAGGCCTACTTGGTAGCCGTGAAGTGGAATTTTGAATCTGGGCACTACAACCTCAAAAGCAATTTCGTCTGCCTTCATTATATTGAATACCTAAAACAGTTAAATAAATATGCAAGACCATAAAAAGTGTCTGGATCTATTTAAGTACTTGTTCTTTAATATTCAATTTTGATATCACTTCAGTGGGGTCCATTGCGCATGCTACTGCCGTTTGAGAAAGAGTAAGTTCATTAATTTTTGGCCCACTTTGGTTCGCATCTTTCAAGGAACACGAGTTAGCATGCCGCTTTAAATATTTCTTTGTGTAAATCCCTTTACAATGAACACAGGGATAAGAGGTCGTATCTTTCATTATCCAAAAAGCTGCTAATTAAAGGTGACGTGCGGAATTTAGAAAGGAAATAGACCTTAGTGATTGTGTTGTGCAAGTGCAAGTGGTGCGCTTTTCCGGCCGTCCAGGTAGGGGACACGGGGTCCTCTGCCGATAGCGTCAGAAAGCGCACGAAAAATTATCAAAATGCCTGCAAAACCCGCCGCGGCGTCCACCTCCAATCGCCGGAAATCTGTGACCCCGGAAGTCAGCGTAGCTGCTCAGCTAGGAACTCCGGTCCAATTTCCAGATGCTGACATGAACGACTGGCGCGCTGTAATCAAGGTATGTAGCGCTAACCTAGCCGTAGCACGTGACTTTATTATGACGAGCAAAGAGCAGCTCGGGAAGCGTCACTGCACACTGTTGGCCCTTGAGCTTATCCAGAAAGGATTAAACTCCCTGCTGTCCAACGAGCGGGAACTCGCGTCTAACTCAAATCCACCCCCGATTGACGAGAACAGAATCTGCGAAATCGTGAAGAGCGCGGTGGCCTCACAACTTGCCGCATCAACAGTAGCTCCTACGCCTACGTATGGGGCCATTGCAGCGCGAACCCCAACTGCCTCAGCAACTAAACCTACGCAAGTCACGAAACCCGCGCCTCCCAAAAACAAAATTACTATCGTCCCCGAAGAAGGCTGTCCTGGAGTGCACATTGCAGAAGATACTAAAAGAATTCTTCTATCCCGCTCTGCCCGCGAATATGGCATACGAGTAGATAAGATTGTTACAATGAAAGACAACGCGGTACTACTCGAATCACGCTGTGACTTGATTTTAAAGCTGGGAGACTCGCAAGTTCTCAAAGACCTGAAACTGAAAGCGGTCCCGATTAGAAAGATGTGGCCGAAAATGCAGGTAATGGATGTACCAGCAAATGTTACTCAAGAGCTCCTGGAAGAACTGAGTGGACAAAATCTACCGGACTCAGTTCCAGACCGTTTTGTCAGGAAAATCTTTAAACATGGCCGAAGACCTTCAGAAAATTCGCAGTTACGTGCCCCTAACGAATCTGTAAATTACGTAATAGAAGTGCACCCAGCAGCGCGCCGGCACTTTCTGCAGACCGGACGCATATACACGTCATGGCGATCACATCAGATTCGTGATTTTATTACGGTAACAAGATGTTATAACTGTCAACGGTACGGGCATATCGCCAAAAATTGCAACTCTCCCAAAGTTGATGGATAATAAGCCCAACATCATACAACTTAACCTGAATAAATCACGCACTGCAACAAACAATCTCCTGGCGCACATGTTGGAAAAAAACGTCGCCATGGCGCTCATCCAAGAGCCCTATGTCTGGCGCCACAAAGAGGGTTATAAAATACCCCTATTGCAAGGTCTGAGGGTAGCGGCGGTCGCAGCAGAAAAATTCAGGGCTGCCATTATCTACAATGACAAACTTGTGACACCGCTCTTTGTCCCTCAAATCTCCGCCGAAAACATTGCCGTCGTAACAATGCAGCTTGGTAAAACCGAAATGGCCATTGCGAGCGTCTACCTGCCACCATCTGGCGACATCAGGTCGGAATTCCCGGCCCTACAAAGAGTCATAAATGCGACCGTACGCCTTCGGCTCATTGTCGGCGGCGACTTCAATACACGGTCAACCAGATGGTTCGACACCAGAGACGACACCCGGTCCCCGCTGCTTCAGGAATTTTTTGACCTAAATGACTTAGATGTCGCAAACCAACCCGGCAACGCCGCCACATTCCACTCTGCCAACGGACAAAGTCACATAGACCTAACGGTCACAAACCCAACAGCTACACCCCACATAAACAACTGGAAGGTCACGGAGACCCTCGTTGTATCTGACCACAATGCCATAACTTTCTCACTTTTCGGCAACCAGGACACGACCTCGTCTCAAGTAAAAGAGACAAAATATGTAATCGATTACAAACAGCTTTCCCCTGAATACGTATCCGAAAAGATGGAAACCTGGAACAACGATTTCGACGCAAGCTTTCCAGAGTTAGACACCACGGCTGCGGTCGACCGGGCCGTCGACTTTATTTACACAGGTGTGCGAGAGTGTGCAGCCGCGAAGACCTTTAGGCGCAGGTACCGTGCACATCGACCGGACTGGTGGACAGATGCTGTCGAGCGATTCCGAAAAATCTACCTGAGCAAGAAATCGCTACTCTACAAGAATCGCCACCCCGAATACGCCAACCACCTCTACACGGAAATGGTGGCAGCCCGGGAACGCTTCAAGACTAAATTGACGGAAGCGCGACAGAAGAGCTGGACCCGTTTCGTCCAAAAGGATCTGGCAGGAAATCCATGGGGGGTCGCCTACCGGCTGGCCGCGGAGAAATTTCACAAGACTGGGGTCCTAAGCTGCTTCACACGGGAAGACAATTCACCGACATTAACGCCCCACAATACGCTAGAATTTCTCATACACAAACTTCTCCCGGACGACGACTCTTCCGCAAACACCAGGGCTCAGGATGAATTTAGTCGAGATTTCAGAGCCATAAATGCCCTACCGCACCAAGCCGAGCCGTTTACTGCCGAGGATCTCGACCGCATCGTGGCTGATCTAAGGCCGGGCAAGGCCCCAGGTGTGGACCAGCTACCGGTAGGACTCATCAAATTACTACACCCATGGACGGGTCGCTCACTACTCCGAATTTTTAATGCGTGCTGGAGGCTTGGGTACTTTCCGGCTGCCTGGAAGGAAGGAAAGCTGGTCATTTTGCTCAAAGACCCTACCGGCGACGCTGGCAGCGTGAAGAACTACCGACCAATAACGTTGCTACCAGCATACGCAAAAATATTAGAAAAACTTCTCAAAGACATGTTGACACGAACGGTCTCGCCTCTGCACTCTCGACATCAGTTTGGATTCACATCGGGCCGTTCCACCACCGATGCCCTTCAAACAGCTGTCACTGAGGGCAACCGGAAATATACACTCTCTATTTTTATCGACATCCGAGGCGCCTTCGACAACGTCTGGTGGCCGGGGCTATTTCAGGTCCTCAGACATAAGCGAATCCCATATGAATTTCTGGCCCTGCTAAAGAGCTACCTGAGCGACCGCACCGTTACTTTGACACAGGGAAGCGTCTCGGTTCACAAGCTCATTACGAAAGGATGCCCCCAAGGCTCGGTTTTGGGCCCGACACTGTGGAATTTCATGCTTGACCCCCCCCTCATCGATTCCGAGTGGCCCGAGGGCATAAAGGTGGTAGCTTACGCTGATGACCTGGCGATCATCGTCACCAGTGACTCCAGGCAAACACTAATCAACACAGCCCAATCGGCATTAGATCGTGTAGCAGAATGGGCCCACGAAAACAAGCTGCGAGTGTCGGAGGACAAAACTGTGTGGATGGTGCACAAGTCTCCGCCACGTGTACATCACAGAGACATAAAACTACGATTATACGGGAAACCGATCAAAAATGTACAAAACCAGCGCTACCTGGGAATAATAATAGACCCAAAACTAAATTTCGAAGCAAATGCCACCCATTCAGTTCGGAAAGCACGTCACATAACTCAGGGACTTCGCCGCCGCGCCGCTCGACACTGGGGGCAGACCGCACCATCGACGCTACGGACAATTTACAACGGAGCGATCCTTCCCATTTTAACATACGCGTCACCGCTCTGGATAAGTGCCATCAACCGTGTTAAAGTGAAAAGACAATACTTGTCCCTATATGGAACTTTCGCCCGCCTCCTGACAAAAAGTTATGTGTCGGTCTCCACAGATACCGCCGGTGTTCTCGCAGGACTCCTCCCCACAGACCTGGCGATTGATCGTGCTAACACACTCCGAGCTCTGAGAAGGGGTCGGAGCTCTCTGTTTCAGCCAGGTATGACTGACTCTACCGCCCATGCAGCTCCGAGCGGAGGACATCTGGCAGGCTCGTTGGGACGAATCCAACAAAGGACGGACTACGCATGCCTTCCTCCCATCAGTCTCCACAGATGTACAAACGGTTCCGGCCACAGGTCATCAAAGAACACAAGTTCTAACGGGTCACGGCAACTTTCGATGCCATCTTTACCGCATCGGGAAAGAAGATTGCGATGGCTGCGAAGAATGTCCCGACGCCCCCGACGACCCCAATCATCGTATTATAGAGTGCCCGAAATATCTCGGGGCACAGGAACTTGTACACGAGGAGACAAGACTTTGGCCTCCGCCATTGACGGAGATTCCCTTCTTGCAAAATGAGGAAATTTTTAATATGCTCGCGTCAGTAATTCCGTAAATCCTCTCAACAGATGACGTCACTCACTGCTCTCCCAAGCGCCAATCCGGAAGTGCAGCCTCCACTGGACGGAACCAGCAACAGCAATGGACTCAGGAACAAAATTTGTGGTTATTTTGCAAATTGTACATAGTAAATAAGAAATAGAAAAAAAAATCTTAAATTGTAAACTGATATGCCGAGACCTGTACCATGTGCCCAATTTGGCACACTGTTGCGTGAATAAACGTGCCCTCGGGCACCTTTTTTTTTTAGGTCGCATCTTTGTCCATTGTTTTTGTACAGTGTCGATTTGGTCGTATGAGTCCGGTGATGTATAAATTGAAATTGGTGTCATTTCTCAACATTGCAAAAGCTTGCCTACGTTCCTTGCTATGCAATGGATAATTGAATATACCTATTACTTCGTTTTTATCATTATGTCGTCTTTTCAAATGTCGCATGAAATTTTTGGTCGCGATATCTTCAGCACAAAATTTGCAATGAATAAGTTTTTCATCAGACCGTTTTTTTTTCTGTAAAAATATTTATAAAAAAACAAAAAAAAAGTCATTTACGTTTACCTGTAATCTGTCTGACAAAGGTTCCGTAAGTGGAGCGGAATCATTTAAATTTATTGTTTTTTGTGGCCATAGAAGTAAATTATAAATAGATACAGGAAAAAATTAATTTTCATTAAAATTCATACCTTAGAACTAAAATTGCGACTATTTATTTTGTTGGGTTTTGTAATACTTTTTTTACTTGTTTGGTCTTTTTTAGGGTTATTCAAAAATTCTTTTTTTAAAGTGTTTTCTTTTTTACCATTCTGAAAAAAATATTTATTGATTGTTTATTTTTTAAGATCAGCCTTAGAGACTTACAGAAGATCCTTGAATGATAACATCTGATAAAATGTTAATTTGTTTTAAATTATTCTTTCTAGTATTCTTTTTTACTGAATAATCATATTTGTCACTGGACTCAGGTGACAGACTTCTGTGTTCAAATGAGTCGTAATCTTTTACAATCAGTTCAGGCACAAGAGGCACATCCAAAGAACTTAGGTCGTCACTATCAGGAAAATAAAGTTTATCTTGATCCGAGTCATCTGTCTCTGACGGCGAGATATAACTGCAATTACTTTCAGGGTAATTTACCTCTACTTTATTAAAATCATTTTCAATAATCCAATTCTACAAAGAAAATGTATTTACTACTAACAAGGAGATGACCATAGATGTAACTCAGAGAAATGAATGAAATGGAGTTTAGAATGTAAATTTGGACTCGACATTATATGATGTAATAGTCATTTTTATGCATGGGTCTTCCGTCTTCGTAAAAGAGAAAATCCATATTACATTGTTTATACTAGCCTTACCCACGCTTGACTCTACTGTCGGTATCTATTAGGTTTATGTTCTGGGCCCAAGTA